>NW_020799097.1:111123771-111161719 GCF_003259725.1 Athene cunicularia | reverse complement strand
CCTTGCCGCAGGGGCGCCCCGGTGCCGCTCCCCAGCCGCACACCGGCACCTGCGAGCACGCAGCCTGGGGCGCCAGCTCCCCGAGGGGAGGGGGAAGCTCCAGCAGGTCCGGAGAACTTTATTCGTGTGGTGTATTTTTTTAGCTTAGCGACGAGCGCGCCGGGCTGCATGCTGCAGCATTGAGGGGGTGTTCCCTGCTTTCCCAATAACTACATAAAAGGGGTATCAGGGCTCATTCATTCCTCTTCCCATCCCCAGCAGGCCTGCTAGCCAGCTCATTTGCCTAAAAGCTGCTCTGTCGCCACTTCTTTCTAGATGCTTCAACATCCATGGCTCAAAACGCTGTTGGAAGATCACATGCCCGGTTTAGATCACTGCTTTCCTTTCCCACTGCAGGGAGAGAGAGAGACGAGGCCTTAGAGCCCGGGTGCTTTTTTGTTGCCTCCACCTCTCTCCCTGGGTTAAGGCTGTTTTCTCTCCTTACTTGCTGATTACTTGTTATTCATGCTCCCAAAATAACCCATGCCAAATCTTTGCTGGAGGAGAATGTTTAGATTTAAAATACACATTAACTAACTTGAGTCTGTCTTGAGGATTTTCAGCAGGAAATCCCTCCAGCCCCATTTTCCCCTCTTTGACAACATTTTAGTTCCCTTCCAAACTCTAACTTTGTTTACAGTGTTTTCTAGCAGTAGTCACAGAAGATTTTTCTCTCCATCTAAATATCTGGTCCCTTGTTCATTCCTGTCTGGCTCTGGACTTCACGGAGGTTTTGTGTCTTACAGAAAACAGTTTCTTCCTTAATGTAATAGGCACTGGGAGAGAATAAATACATAATTAGCAGAAAAAATAGCCCCAAATTATGATCACCCCGATTCTCCAAAGTGCTTTTAACTTCGTTCTTGGGAATAGAAGCCTGTAAACCACATTCATTATGGCTTTACTGAGTAAGACTTTTAGGAAAAAGATTGTCTTTCTGTTCTGCTTGTACAGGAACAAAACTGTAGGGGGGCTGGCTTGCAACCAAATGGCTTCTAGCTGCTGCAGTGCAAATTCTTCTCTCCAGGCATTACTGCTACTGATTGGAGAGATCAGCTGGCTTGGATGGATGGTGAATTCCTGGCAAAATACAGTTCCTCAGTGAACACAAGTATTTGTGAAATAGGAGGAAATGTGGCAAGATTTCTAAATGGATTTGTTGGTTTTTCCTTAAAAGAAAATGTGGCGCTTATACAGAATGGGACGGGGAAGGGGTTTCCGGGTCATTAAGTCAAATTTTCTGGCTTCCACGCAGCCACATCCTGTGAGCCTGTTTGTTTCCTTCTGACACTTCTAAAATGAAGTGTTTTCCATGTTGTCAGCAAGGTGAGGTTCAGTGACATCAGGTAAGTAAACATTTTATCTAACACTTTTCCTCCACCTTTCCCATTCTCCCTGTACCAAACTAAGCACATTCTTCATTCAGTCCGGGAAGCCCACAGGCCTTTGTGTCCATGAGGAAATCAGGCCTCATTGAGTTGATTTTTGCAGCAGAACCAAGAAAATATAAGTAGTGGAGCAATCACAATCCAACAACCACAGTGGTTTTAACTGTTGCTACAGACCAGGACATACTTTGCCCTTTTTTCTCTTCTCTTCTCTTGCCAAAAACTACCCAAGATGGAGCTTACCAGTGCTCTAACTAGTGTTAATCATGCCATTTCTCTATTTGCACTAAGCTTACCATGAATTGGCCTGTTCCTGATGCTGGGAAGCAAATGACTATGTCTGATTCGATTCTGGTATTTGCAGCTCTTATTTTCCACCTGGAACTCTGCTGATTTTTGGAGAAAGGTTTCCGAAGAACGGGACTTATGGTGAGGTGAATTGCAGCAGACTAGTCTGTGATACGGGGTTTCTCTTCATGTTTAGAGGCATCACTGAGCGTCCTCTTCAACACCAGGTAAACACATTTCACAGCTTCTTGGTAAGAGCTGTGGGTGGGAAGAAATCGGGGAGATTCATGCTATGTGTCTAGCAGTGGTAACTAACGCTTCATTTCGGTTTCTAAAGGCACTTTTCATCCCTCCAGGTCTGATGCAGATGCACCTCAGTAGGAAAACTTCTGTGTAGACGGAAGTGCAAAGCACTGCAGTGACAGAGCACTGCATGAAGAGATATTTGAAAGGGACAAGGCAGGGGAGGAAGAAAAGTCCACCTCGCTGGGGTCTGATGAATATTAGAGGCTCACTGCGGCTGCTTGCTACTCTAAGTTTATGCCAGAAACCTGCTAGGACAAACTACATAGCAGCCAGGGACACCTTCTTGCTTTGAGAACAGGTATCTGAGTAATTGCTCCCCAGCTCCTGAGAAGCTACCATTCAAAGACCTGGTGAATAGTGAGAACAAGAATAACCCTTGCAAAGAGGAAGAATGGAAGGCAAGGCTGCCTAAAGAAGAGGGAGAGATGGGAGGGATGCAGGGCAGCCCAGGTTGGTTGGGAGCCTCCATGGCTCCTGTGATCTCCTGCTGTCTGTGAGGAACTAGGTATCTGGGAGCCATCCAGGCAGGATGTAAAGAGGAAATGCCACCTGGAAGCAGAAATTACCAGAGATGTACTTCCAGCTTTTATTGGAACACGGGTTTTGCAGAAGTTAAGAAAGGGATGGGACTTCACAGGCATATATCATTATAGCTCCAGGGAAATAATTTCACTGCTGGTTGCTCTGATCAGGGCTGTTACAAGGACTTACACTCACCAAGGAGCTGACCACTGTCTTCATGGAAGCACCCTACGTAACAGCACCTGATCAGAGTTGCAGAGTCCTGACTGACTACGTGCTCTTTGGTTCTCTGGATGCTCTGCATCACCATTAGCAGTCAATCTGTGAGAGCCCTTGGAGACAGCTGCTCTGAGCAGGAAAGAGTCCGTGTTTGGAAACTACATGTCAAATGCTGCGGGAAGTGAGGGTGAGCTTTGTTGGTAGCCATCAGGATTTGGGGAACATCGTTAGCTGGTAGATCTGTTGATGTGCTAAAATGCTTATGGGAGTTGGGTTCTTCAGCTGTCCAAACAAAGTCTGAGGGTCTCTGGTGTGGTGTATGCTCTTGCAGGCCAGGACACCCCGAGTAGGAAAGTGGAAAGACAGTGTCCTGCAAGCATCCCTGGGCTCTAGGAAGAGCAGCAGCACCACCTATCACCAGAGAAGGAAGAAGGAGAGAGGGCAAAGTGCTGCTCCATCTCACTGTTTCCAGCACAAGATTGGAGCCCAGACCTTCTAGATGACCAAAGAAAACCCAGAGAGAGCCCTTCTTCCAGCAGAAGAACCTGGCTTAAATTTTTCATTACAAGCTTTCTCCTAAAGGCTCCTGCTGGCCCTGTGGATGGCTCCTTATTTGTCCAGGATTTAGCATCCTTCATTGCATAGAAACGAAATGTCATGTAATGCCTCTAAAGCAATAGCTGGGTAGTAGACTGTCCCCCGAGGTCATCTCAAGCTCAACAGGAACTGACCCCAGTTAACATGGTAATGCTTGTCAGTTCAAGTGAGGTAACCCAGTCGATGCATTCAGCCTTAACAACTTGGGGGTGTGGCTATGGGGTGATCTTGCTGTGGTGCAGAGCTAGCAGAAGGAAATGTAGGGGATGGAAAGGAGAAGGTTTTCGGAGAGAAGGGCTGAGAGCTGCTATTTACAGTGACAATGAGCTGGCAAAAAAAACCCCAAACCAAACAGATCTATACAGGACTACAAGAATTCTTCATTGTTTATAGGACATGGCTGGGCTCTAGGACCCTGTGTTCCAAAGTGTGCAGGGCTTTTGGCTTGCAGGTCAGCACATAAGGGTTCTGTCTGTCGAAAGTCCTGGCACCATAGGTACTGGTGTGGTCTGAACTACATTTTGCTTGATTATAATTCAGAGTGATGGTACAAAGCAATCGGGAAGTAGCCCAAAATCTGTAATCTCTTCCTGCCAAAGGCAAGAAGAATCTTTCCATTTAATTGGATCAGACCCCAGAGGTGTCGCCAGGAGTGCTTTTAACTTTCTGAGAAAGAAAAAAAGGGTTAGCTGAGATGGCTGATCTGTGTGGGTGTTGAAGTTTGTGTTGATTTCTTTGCTTGCGGTTCTGAAACCAGAATAAAAATGAAAGCTTGGGTTAACCCAAGCTGAGAATTTTTTTTTCCTTATTCTGTATTTATGGCAAATAGAAAAGTAAAATATATAATTTTTTGGCTGAGTGAACCATGTAACTTAGCTCAAAATCAAATGTTTCATTGCTCTAAACTCTTCTTTACTCTTATAAACTGGATATGCATGCTGACTTGCAACAGAGGAAGAATCTAAATGCAATCACTGCCTCTCCTTGACTAACATGCACCAAGAAAGTGTGTCTGCTAGATAACATCTGCTAGGAGGATGAGGTAAAGAAGGTGTAGCACTTTACATCTGGTACTAAATTAATTTTGAAGGACCTGTTAGCAAAAGTAGGACAGGACCATCTTTTTACATACCAAAGTCCTTAGCCCAGTCTCTGGAAGGAATGGTCTGTATCTCCTTTGCTCCAGACAAGTTGCGTGAATTCAGCTAAAGTGACCTAGTTTCTCATATGTCCAGGAGCTGAAAGACTCAGAAGCTCAGAGAAAAAAAATTGCATTGCTTTTATTTTGCCATCTGTGCGTCGTCTCACTGCATGCAGTTCTCACGTTTGAACTTTTTGGGATTCTTCCAGGAAGCCTCATAGCAAACACTGGCACCAATGCTTAAGGCAGCTCCTTGACCAGTATGGATGGCTCCAAGGGAGAGGGAACTGTATCATTTCTGTGCTGCCTTGCATTGCTGGCCTTCCAAGGTAGCCAGGAAAGGCATAGGTTAGTGCTAATTGAGATGTGGCCATCTGTCAGACAGGAAACATGCCAAGGCCACCTTGTGACTTTTTCTAAGGGAAGGAACTAGTCATTGGCAGTCATATTTAGGTGCTACAGAGCTTGAACAGAGCCAGACAGGTATCTGAGATGATAAAGGTTCCCCTTGGATATGATTAGGGAACTCCTGAGTTGTTCAGAATCTTCCATTAAATACCTTCTCATCCACTGTGAAACCTCAGCATAACTGCTTTGTTTAAGTCAGGTACTTCTCTGGAGCTGAGTGCCATGAAAATTGACCCACTATTTGTCTTACGGTATTGCTCAGGCTCCCAGTATGTAGGGACATGTATATAAACATGACAAGAGAGTCTTTTCCCTTCATATCATAAAGACATGATACTTTAATAGCCAGGACAGGAAAAGAAGGGAGTGCAGGGAGCATCTAGTCCCGCTGGAGGTCTTGGACCGAGATTTTTATGGGCATGTTGATGCCTAACTGGGCAGACATTAAGTTCAATTAAATGAATTTCAGATTGTCACATTGGGTTGGTTCAGCCCCTTAAGCAGAGATGCCCAGGCCTGTGGAGAAGCCCTGCGTCATCCAGGCAGTGTCAGTGGACTTGTCACAAGACATCCAGGAGAGCTATACCTCTCTGGAGCAGTAGCTGGAGGCAGGAGGATACCCCAATGGTATAGCTGAGCTGAGCCCTACGGGTATGATTTCCACCTTGGCAACTGTGATTTAAGGAGAGTGCCAGGCCTTTTTCTTGCTGTCTGCACCCTACATAGTGTGGGTGAAACCTCATAGCTTAGAAGTCTCAACAGCAGCTGTGCGTGAAGGACATGATGGTTTCCAAGTTCTCCATCATCCTGCAAATTTAAACTAGTCAGTGCCCGTCCTGTAATGTTAGGAATGAGCTTTGGGGTTGACGAGGAACAAACTAAAAAGCCTTTTCCCTTCTGCACTAACAGGCCATGAAAATAAAGAGAAGTTCCGATTCCCACCTCCAGTTTCCTGCTGCTGCTCCTGTGGCAAGGATGCAGTCCCACTGCTCCTCAGGATGTCTGCCAAGAGCTTGCAGAGGACAAGGCCTGTGAAGTCATGCAGACAGATGACGGGACCTCGCCTCAGGTTTGGGACCTGGACCATGGGAAACTGCTGCACATGACAAGAGAAGATGCTGAACACGAGTAATAACAGAGTGAGAAGCTGATGAAAGTTACAGATAGCTCCATGAGAAATGATCAGGTTTCACAGGTGGGGAGGAGGGTGACTGATATGAAAAACCTTGTAGAAGGGCAAACTTGAGAAGACAGGCCAAAATGATAGGACATTATGGTTAGTAAGTAGTGTGGTTGAGAAGACATGGCTTGAATACTCCTTGATGAATTGTCCCACAAACATTTCACTAGATTCACTAAAAGAATTCATCTGTCTAGCTGATAAATACCTAGTTGTCAGGAATGCTCACTGAATGAGCTGATGCCACCTTAAAATGCAGAGAGGAACATAAATTTATCTTTCTTATTAATTTCCATGTGCTTACCTGCCTCCCTTGGAGTATCTGTTAGAGAGAAAGGATGGGTTTTTGACAAAGAAGATGTCCTAACAAATACCCTAGAGGTGCTGTGGCAATTCCCTGCTTCCCTGTGCAATGCGGGAAGCCTAGGCTCATTTGCATGCTGTGTTCAGAGTGCCATAGCTCATGGCATGACTGTGGAGATGCTTTTGAGGTGGGAATAGTCCACTTGTCCTAACCTAGACAGAGCTTTCAGGCTCACAGCACCTGGGGATGGGTAGGGAAGCTCTTCAGGAACTCTGGACCCACAAAGACCTCTGTCATTCCAGGGAAAAAAGGCATGATCTTCAAAAAAAAAAAAAAAGGCAACTTTTTCTCTTGTCCTTCCTGTCCATGGGAAGAGGTCTGGATCCCAAACTGCTTGTCCTTTTCACCTTCCTCATCAGCGTCCCCCAGAT
Organism: Athene cunicularia; assembly: GCF_003259725.1. NCBI lineage: Eukaryota > Metazoa > Chordata > Aves > Strigiformes > Strigidae > Athene > Athene cunicularia. Next base: position 111,154,896 of record NW_020799097.1, on the reverse strand, counting down.
CAATTCTCTTTTTCCCCATGACAGTGAAGGGTTCATCTATAGCTTATGGTTCTCTGCTGGTGTCTTTGTATATTCTTATAGGCAAGCAGAGTTTTGAGATCCTTTCTCACAAGAGATCTATAGTGGAAAAGGAAGGCATTTTCCATGTAAAGCAATATTAAAGGTAGTAAGAGACAGATCAGGCCTTTGGTGTTCAAGGAAAATCTCCCAACTGAAATCAGTGAAGAGTTGTGCTTCCAAATTAATTGCATGCTTCTGTCCTTAGCATCTGGGCATGGAATCAAAAGTGATGAGCCAACAAAGCAGCACTGAGCTGTTCCTGCAAACAGTCACCACCAATAATGAGAAATACTAGGGGAAGTACTCTTTGAAATTTAAATCACAAGGAGCATCATTTAAAAGGGAACTCAGGAGAAGCAGAAATATCATGCACCACATATTAATTGTCATGCATGTGACAAAATCCTCTGTATTGCTGTTACTTAGCAGCATTAAATTTATACCCATATTATTAATGCCATACCTGGAATGAAGTAATTAAACTGGCAGCCCATTTCTTCTGAACTAGAGGCCAGGCCTTCAGCTGGTGTAAATCAGAATAGCTCCACTGCAGAGCCTTGGATTTACAACCAGCTGGGGAGCTGAGCCATTGTTTCTAAAAAGGGAGAGCTGAAAACCAAATCAAAATAATCATCACTATATGTAGTTCCTTCTGCCCCAGAGTAAGGGTAAACAGGGCTAAAGTCCCTGCTGACCTGGAACTGCTCCCAAAGCACACTGCAAGCAATCTGGAAACTCCTCCCAGCAGATTTAACGAATTAAATTTGGAAGGTTAAATATTTAATAACATGCTAGTGATTTCTTCCAAATGGGCACACTTAGCCACTGCTATATCCTTTTATAACCAAAGTCATCAGAAATACTCACAGATCTATTTTGACAGAAATGCTATATTATGTGTGCAGGAAAAGAGCTGATGTAGAGTTCATCAACCTGTCCTCCCCTTTCAAGCCCTCTAGGCCACAGCTGCCTTTTGCCCATCTTCCAGCCTGGTTCCCAATGTGCTCATACCTCTGTGGCAGCAGGATGACTCCACCCGCATCCACAGCACCTTTCACATCATGGCCCCAAATGGCAGGTCTGGCCCATGGACAGGAGAAGCGATCAAGTGGATGACTGCAGTGATAGCATGGCCCTTTCAAACTGTGGGTGTTTTGATGCCAGACACAACATTATTCAGTGGGTGACGGCTTCCAGAGCACAAGAGATTTGAGGAAAGCCAGAATCTCACCTGGGCAATCTAAGTAAGGCCTGTCTGGAAAATCCACTGAAGCTGAAAGAAGGAGCTTACTGGGAAATGGACCACATTTCTAGTATGTAAACTGTGCCTGCCCTTCTTGTATATGAAGGGAATAAAATATGCCTTTACGTGGGCATGTGGAAGAAAAGGGGAGATACGCTGATTAAGCCTTCAGGCAAGAGGGGAGCAAAGAAGGTGGGTCTTGGCATATAATTAGGCTGATTTCTAACTACCATATCTGACATCAAATGAAGATAAGAAGTGCCAAGTTTCCAAACAGAGGGAAGGGATTCTCTGTACAGCCGGTTGCAGATCTGTAGAGCATCTTGCTGAAAGACACTGCAAATGAGACAGATTATATGGGTGCAGGAGGCAATGGGATAGGTTTACTGAAGAGGTTCAGTGAGGGATAAATATTATGTCTGGTTTGGAAAAACCTGGATCTGCAAAGTGGTTTTTGTGGTTTGGGGTTTTTGTCTTTTCAGCAGGTGCTTGTTTTCCTTGAGAACTTTTGCTTTTAAAAGAAAAATTGAACCTCTCTCCACAATGTTTAGGTGTTCCAACTTTTCACATCATTAATGGAAAACTGCAGTGTTCAAGGTTTGGGGCATATTTTTAGAAGAAATATCACAGCCTCTGATTAAGAACCCTTCCATATTTCAAAGCTCTTCTAAATATTGTGTACAGTGAGATACTGATGCAAATGAAAAAAATCTTTATTCAACTTAAAAGATGTTCCAGGTAAGTTTTTTCCTTATTAAAAAAAAAAAAAAAAAAAAAAAAAAAAAAAAAAAAAAAAAAAAAAAGAGAGAGAGACGCTGCTTTGGATGTCTGTACAAGGTTTTCTGTTGATCTGAGTGGCACTGGTGCCCAAAGCTCTTAGACAGCTTTGAAATTCATTCCCAGGCATTTTGGCCTAAATAAAACAACAGAAGCCTCTTAATCTTACTGCTTTGTAAACTAATAGGAAAAAAAATTGCCCTGGATTTGTTTTACATGCATCCACTTCAAAGTAGCAGCTTCTTCCAACATTTGTGGGTCTAACCAATTAAAGATGCTTTGGATCGATAACCCAATACTTCTGAACTCCAAATGTCTGGCTTTTTGATGCTAGGCAACTGATATTCTTTTTCTTTTTTCTTTTTCTTTTTTATTCTACTGACAAAATACCGATACACTATACCAGTTTTTATGGGTGTCTTGTAAATTTTCCTGCACTTGATTAGTGCAGATTCTTTCTTACAAAATAACTTGTCTCCATTAAATGCCTCTTGCCTGCAGGCAGTTAATCTGCCATCTTTATCCACCTCTTGTAATCTACCTGTTCTACAAATTACTGGAGTCACTGGAACAGTAACACTCCTCCTTCTTACATTTTTGTGTAACATTTACCAAAAGGGAGGCAGAAAGAGTTTAAGCTTTGGGATTTGTAGCAGTCATTGCTTCATAAATAATGAACTGTAATAACATACAAACAAAATATTTTTTTCTTTTTGAGTCCAAAAATCTCCTTTACTCCAGGGAAATGCAGAGCAAGGTCCCATAGGGAAATTTTCTACTGATCAGCAAGAGGAAAACTTACAGCAGCCTATGCTGGGCATACAAAATGCAGAAATCAGCACAGTCTGCTCAAGACAGTTGACAAAGCAGAGTTACTGAATCCAAATTGGTATGTACAACCGCAGCTCTAACCTCAGATCTGGTCAGTCAAAGATTCCTGGGGCCTGCTAGTGCTATTCAATCGCTTCAAGCTCTTGTAATTTCCAACTACAACACACCTAGAAGTAAGTCAAGGAAGAAGACATTTGTACTTCATGTAAAGCAGCTTCAGCTGGGGTTGAATTGGCATGGCTCGTGAGATTAGGCTGACTTTCATCAGGCAATACCCTAAGGATCCTATGGCATATGACTCTATCCTAACCTTACTTTCTGAAAAGCATAAAATATAAGAACAGTTGGCTTTATATTTACACAGAAATCAGATGTATGACTATATTAATTCAGACTGCAGAGACTGTGATTTCAGGTGGTTTAGTAAGGGGTTTATGTTTTGTCCACTTTTCTTCTCTGTCTGAACACCTCTGCTCTCATTGTTATGATGACTTCATGTCTTTCTGGAAGCATCCGAGGAATTTCAGTGGGATAATTCTCTGGGATGCACTGTAAACCAAACTGGCTCATTTTTAGGCCAAATTAAAAAGGTGGGATGAGAAGGTATTCAAACATCTTGCAGAAATCCTGAGGAAATACTTATCTTTCATCCCTGTGAATATCTGAAGCTTTAAGAAAAGGCAAACTTAAAAACCACTGAGGCATTCACACTGTGATGGAGTGTGTGCCTTTGGTATGTGTGAGAGGGCCTTTCTCCTCCCACTACTGCTTTGCTGCTAGAGAATGTCACGCCTTGGCTTCTTCAAACAGATTTTCCAAGTGTCTCGTGTATCAGCTGGAGTATTCTCCAAAAATCACTTGCTAGCACTCCTTGCTTGCAGGGAAAAAACCCTTCTCCTATTGGGGGCAATAGTAGAGCAGGATCAATAATTTGTTTCATTCACTTGGACCTGGGGGTCTGTAGTATGCTCCACAATGACCCTTCAGTATAGTTTTGTTCTAAATGTAATCACTAGGGAAGACAAATTGTTGGCTGCTTGATATAACTGAGATAGAGAGAAGTAACCAAAAGGCCTCTGCCACTGGTTGGAACATCTCTTTGGGCTGGTGCTGCTGGTGAGCTTCAGCAGGGCTGAATGTGCGTAAGTGTGCGTCATCCAGAAACATAAGCTGCTCTCTGATCAACATGTCAAATTCCTCAAGTCTTGCTGTCTGGTTTGCAATCTGAGTTAAGTACAGTTGTGCTGCTTTATAACTGGCAAATACTATTAGTAAATTCTGTGGTGTGTCTCCAGCCTAACCCAGTTGCTCCTCTGGCATTTCAGTGTCTTGGATCCACATAATCACATTGGGAGGATAACATCTGATAGATCTTCATGTGTGCTACCTAGCTGCAACGTATGCTCTATATACCTTTCCCTGGGAGTCTGGCCATAGTAATTGTTCAGAGGCTGTCTGGCAGACATTTGCCCAGGAAACATTGCTTGAGGCTAATGTAAGTATTTTCCTAAAAGGAACCTCAGCAAGTTCTGCATGAATTGTTCTTGTACATCAACTTCTGAACCTCGGTATGAGTTCAAGAAAGAGACCAAGTGAGACACAGCTGTGGTCATAAAGCATTTGTGTGTGGGTTTCAGATGCTGTACCAACTTTCCAGAGAAAGTGATGGTTCTTGGGCTACTTGATACCTGTTCTAAAACCCAGGCCACAGGCTGTAAAGAGTAACCCCAAGACAAAGATGCACCCTGCCTGTGCTCTTGTTGTGATGATGAACCCAAAGGGTTCTTCCTGTCTTGCTGTTGTATCCATGTGAAGGTCATGCATCACACACAGCAGCTTATTGAAGCTGCTGCTGCCTTGTGTGCTGCCTCTCTGCCTGTGGAATTGAAAGCAAGTTTCCTATCTGTGAAAGCAGCATATAAAGGGCAGCTGAGTTGTTGGTGTCTCTCTGCCAATAGCTGTAGGACATACAGCACGCATGGCTGATCAACCAGCAGTGAAACTGGATTGTTCTGGGTGGTGTTTACAGTCAGCAGCAGCTGAATTTTGGCCAGGAGAAACTGGGCATTGCTTTCCCAGAGCAGACACAGCTGTGATTGGAGGACAGCTGCTGCAGTCTAAAAGCAGACCTTTGCCTTTGGCAGTGATCTCAGAGCATCCCCCTTCCACTCTGCTGGGGTCTTGCCAGATCCCTCGCCTCTCCAAAGCGGCTCACAAAGTGTGACTGTGGCTGATTCAACAGCGTAGGCTTGTAGCTCTGCTGAAACAGTGTCACACGCCGTTGTTCAACAAAACTGAAGTTTCTGTAACATAACCTTTCCCACCAGTGGATACATCTCTGTCACTTCTGCAGTGATGGAGATTTGTTATGTGCAAGATATACTCAGTCCATCTTCAGGTGCCACTTCAACACAAAAGTGGTGATAGCTATCTGGCCTCTGGACTGATATGGAGCCGCTGCCAAGAAGTGACAGAGATAGCTATTGTCTACAAGTCAGACATGATGAACATGAATGCTATGAAGCAGCCTTTTGTAGAAAAAGTCTGTGCTTCACTTAGCTTTTACATTACAGTCTTTGTGGAAACTTGATTTGAGCCCTATCTTTGTCATTGTGGGGTTTTGTTCTAATGCACTGGTCAGCCGTAGATATTTCATGGGCTTTCGGAGCTTTGCAAGTTCATCTGCAGAAGTTAACATTAGGACACAGGATTTCATTCTTGAACATCACAGCATGAAGTAGAAGGGCTGGTACGCACTCCCTAAATGGGATAGTTCTTACGTCTTCTGAGCCCCCAGGGTGATCAGGAATGTATATCAATGTTTGCTTCAGGAAGATCTATTTAAAATGCTGGGGTGGTGAAAGATACAAGTTTTGTTGTTCTCCCACCGGTGATCACTGACCCACATGATCCTTCTCCATTGGGCTGTAATTCAGCAGCTATTGCCACCAGGGCAAGTCTACCTTTCTGAGCCAGAAAGATGTGGTAAGAAACCTATGGAGGAGAGCAGATGCTCTGTGCAGTTGATGTTCCTTCATCAAGCTGTTGCCCAGTGCTTTTACAGCAGGGCAAACATGGGCCAGAAATTCCACCCCCTGGGTAGCAGCTCAGAGGAGGGATGTCCACAATGAGCCATGGCTTCAGTTATGTTATAAAAGCTGTACTTGCTTCCACCATCTGTGAGGAAAATGTGCATTAGGCACTGAAGGCAACAGTGTAAGTAAGAGGCAATATCCCATGCCACCAACCCTGCCTGCTGCCAGGTGCTTTGCCTTTCCCATGGCTCCTCTGTGATTCCACCTAGACCTCAGCCATGAAGCAGTGGCTTGGGTTTGGGTTGGAAGGGACTTTTAAAGTCATCTAGTCCAACAGCCCTGCAATACTCAGGGACATCTTCAACTAGATCAGGTTGGTCAGAGCCCTGTCCAACCTGACCTTGAATGTTTCCAGGGATAGGGAATCTACCACCTCTCTGGGCGCGTTCTGTGTTTTGCCGCTCCCATCATAAAAAAATTTCTTCCTTGTATCTAGTCAGAATCTACTCTCTTTTAGGGTAGATTTATTCAAAGCTTTATATTTCCTCAGGAAGGAAGTGTAAAAATCACCTCACTGCTAACACAGACCTGATGTGTGCAGGTAGGCTTTGCAGGAGCCCTGGGTCCAGCTGAGATGCTGCTGCATGCTGCCAACAGACAGCAGGAGGGAATGTATTACTCCAGGAATCGACTTGGCCCATGAGCAGACTGTAGGATGCTGGCACCAGTCTGCTCCAGACTGAGAGATAGTTTCCACTGAGACAAAGCTGTAGCTCCCAGGGGACCCTGTATTTGCGTACAGCAGGCATACAGGAGCACAGAGAAGTAGCAGTTACAGCATTGTAACTGTGGTCACAGCAGTTTGGCATGGGTACAGACTTTTCCTCACTGCTGGACCAAGTCAAGCTGAATGCCAAGGTTGAGAGTCTAGTCGGTCCTTGGAGTTGGCTGAGGATGGGAGGCTGTGTCAAAGTGGTGGCTTGCTCTTCCTGCCCTTCCCACAGGTCCCGTGTCTGTCCCAGGATGGCTGCTGAGCAGGGGCAAGCGGAAACATGCAGCCAAGTGCTAAATGTTTTATGCTATTGCCTGATTGATTTTAAACTGTGCTTACTTGGCAACACGCCTCTCAGGACTTGTTACATAAGATTAGAGATGTTTTTTCCTAATGCGGCACTGTGGCTTGTAAACCCGTTGTGCGCTGGTAACAACTTAAGAGCCTGTATTTAAAACTGGAGCTGCAGCAGCGTTTGCCCTGTATGCTGCCAGCTCTGCCTCCCCATCCCCGTGGGCCTTGACGGAATGGTGGTGCGGCACACACTGTCGCAGCAGTAAATCACCGCAGTGTGCAGCGGCCAAGTCTCAACTGTTCAGCTGCCGTCCTTCCCCTCCAAGACTGGCTTGAGCAAATATGGGGAAGTGACATCCGTGTTACTCGTGTTTACATTAGTGGCCTCTTAATGTCTTCTCAGGTATTTCCCCACTTCAGAGAGCTGGTGCTTACTTACTTAAGTGGCAGGTGCTTCAGTCCACTAGGACCGTTACTGGGTGGGAAAAAGCATTGCAGGACTTCTCTTGGGATGGAAGAGACCCGCTGTTGCAAGAGCCTTCAAAATCACCTTCACATGTGCTGAGGAGTGTTTCAAACCTGTGTGAAGTCAGAATGGTGTTCGGCTGGTAAAAAAGTCCAGGTGGAGAAGAAAAAACAACCATCCCTTGTCAATACCATCCAACTGGCAGTACATTTTGCTTAGTTATCTACAGTGGTTACACATATTTTTCAATGAAAAGGGAAGGAGAGAAATGAAACTATGTAACCATGATGAGATTGGTTGATGTCTTGCCAGATTTTCAGAAGTAACCTCTGAGGAGGCTCAGAAAGGAAAAAGAATGGCATAGCAAACATGACTGAGTTGCAAACAGCAGCTTTGTTGCGTGAGATGGGAAGAGCTCCTTTCTTCCAGAAAGTAATGTGCTTTTTATTGTGCCTCTTCACAGTCCATTCAAAACGTGAAGGACCAACCATTACACCCAACCGTGTGTCCATCATCTCAGCTGTGGTGGATGGCAGAGTCTGTCAGTCAGGCCTTGGGGAACAGATATTTGCTCTTCTCAGCATCCTGCCTGGAGAAGTGCCCTGGCCAGACAGAGGTGCTGGCAGACTTCAGCCCTTTGCAGAGCTGCAAGGAGGAAAGACCCCCACCTTCCCCAGCCCCTGCAGCCTACACCACTGTCTGTGCAATTCTTTAATGTTTCTATCTCTGGGAAGTCACATTTGTGGTAGGTAGAAACATGGAGCTACTGAAGGTAGAGGAAATTTTGCTGCTGACCTTCCTATCTACCTTTTGCCATTACTAGTCTGTCTGTACACTGAGGGTCACTTCAAAGAACACGTGTCCTGCTGGTGATGTGAGATTGCATTTAATTTGCACCATGTATCAGGGCTGGAGCTTGAAGTTCCCTGGCACACTTTCCATTTGTAGTTGGCTGTTACCTCTGAGGGGAGCCTAACTGGGAAGTTGCAATCTGATTACACTATCTACAGGGAGAAGAGGAAGGGCCGACTCATTTTCTCCTGGTGAGAGAGGTGTGGCTGACTGGGAGATGCTGTGAAACACAAGGAGGCTTCCTGAACTTTTCTCATTAGCTTGTGTCAGTAATTGAGCCTGGTGCTGGCTGCATGCTTAAGCAGAATCTCGCCTCTGTATGCCACCTGATCTCCTACAAAAGGGGAGAAGACGGTCTAGGCTAGAATAGTAAATCTGCCTAGAAACAAAAATGGGAGCTTCTGCTTCTTGCATATACTGAGGCATGGCGTGTGAGTGCAATGGGAAGACTTGCTGACTTGACATGATCTCGGTACATTGATGTGAACTCTCCAACCATCTTATGAAATGTTCAGCTAACTGAAGAGTTCTTCTGGGCCCCTTTTCAGCCTAGCTCTGTTAGGATTTGAGGCAGATGATGAGCCTGTTTTGCCTTACTATCTCCAGGAAAGCAAGAGAAACTCCCTCCTGCACAAGACCATTACCACTTGGATTGTTACCAGGAAGCCTAACGGAGCAGTGGAAGCAGTCACAAGAGCAGAAAAGACAATTGTTTAAAAATCATACCTTACCCGCATAGGTCCCTTCAGGGTCTAAAAAGGAGCAAGATCAAGGTTGGAAGAGTTATTTCTTCTTTTTTATCCCCACTCTGTGTTCTTTAAGCACTGAAGAGTTTTTTTTCTCCAGTGCATCATTAGATTAAGGGTTAGCTTCATGGGTCTGCAGTTATAAATCTGGTTAAGAAGCAATACTCTAAATAAGGAGCACTGGGAGGGAGTCTTATCCATGTCAGGCAGTATTTTCTGAGTTGTCTCAGTATCGGAAGGAGGGCTGGACAAAACGTATCTGTTGAAACCTTTTACTAGGCAGAAAAGTAATTTTTTGTCAAGATAAAACCTCCCCCCCACATTTGTGTTACTTTTTTTTTTTTTTTTTTTTTTTTTTTTAATTACATGCTGTATTCAGCAATCAGTATTTTCAGTTACGTTATTTCTAAGTCAGTTCCTTGTAACATTTGCTCTTAGTGGGGCTCATTCTTTCAGCTTCCTTGGTCTCCAGCTCATGGCTAAGGGTCAAGGGACAGCAGAGTCTTCAGCACTTCTTTGGGACATGATTACCCCTGTGCAAAAAATGTGTTGCTTAAAAGCAACAGGGACCCCAGCATAAAAAGAGTTAATATTTACAACAACTGGGTTGTACTGACTGAAAGATCTGGTGATGCCTTCTTCTCCCCAGGGACTGTGTTAGAGATTTGGCTAAGTCTGTCTCTTTTTAGTAGTTCACTGAGGAGAAACCAGAATGTCTCTTCAGGCCCTGCAGGCCTGGGGATGGCAACTTAGGTGCAGCCCAAAGCCTGCTGTGAATTATCCTCCAGGCACCAAGGTGGGCTTGGTTGGCTGCCTCAGGGCCAGCCTAGGAAGGCTTTTCCAGCTGTGCTCTGACTCCTGGTCCTCCCAACCTCTGGAGAGACTTGGAGGAGGAGGAAGGAAAACCATTAGCTTATACCTATGAACTGTTCCCTTTATATTCAGGTTTTTTAAGACAGACATTATTGGTTATTTTAGTATTAATGATTAACAGTATTTTGTAAAGCTATTCGGACAAAAAAAAGCATCTGGAATAAAAATGTCTGCAAAGGATGCCTTTTGCATGCATTCCACAAAGACAGTGGAGTTCGTACTTAGCTGCAGGACCTGTCTGGCATCACCTCCATCAGTGACCACCCCAGGTAGATGCCTGGAGCAAGAGCTATCAGACTGACAGGAGCCACCAGGAAAGCTGGAGGGTGCTGTGACTGCCAGCGCTGGCTGCAGCACCCACCTGGCACAGCGAGCTCAGCCCAGCCACTGGCTGAGATGGCAGCAGGCATTGTGGCAAGGCAGGCAGGTCAGGGACAGAGGTGATGGGTGAGGCTGATGTGAGTGACCGAGTGTCCAACCTGAGTGGCAGCTGCCCACTGAAGATCTTCAGCTGAGCAGGGAGCCCATGAGAACAAAGTGAAGCGAGCAGTGCCCTGGGAGAAGCAGTGTTCCCTGAAATAGTCCCTGCCCTTTTTTATAGATTAGCTATTTTCACTGGCTATGAAGAGGTCATTTACTTCTTGGTTGGTTGTTTTTGTGTTTGGTTTTTTTTTTTTTATTTCAAACAAAAGCTCTGCAAGGGAAAGTAGCCTGTGTGCTGCACTCCTGGTATGCGCCCAGTCCACTCTATGCATCAACAGGCCACCCACGCACACAAGTGGGGCAAGTGCTCGACATGACTGATGGAAGGAGAAAACAGACATGCCCAGCTGGAACAAAACCCTGAGGTCCCTGATGGAGGCAACTCACTCATGCAGTGGCTGTGGCATCTGATTGATTCCTCTGCCTGACCTGAGTCATGGGGAGAGAACAAAGGGTTATCTCGGCTGAGTGACATGACCCACTCTGGAGGGATGCGACTGGGGTGACCTAACTGAGAGGCTGCTCACATGAATAAACTGACCTTATCAGCCCTGCTGAGCTGGACACTGGCATCATCTGAGACAATAAGAAAACCCAGAACCAAGAAAGAACCAGGCCAAATTCAAAGGCCAGTACGGGATATTTCTGAATACATTGAAAACATAATTTTATTACTCTATTTTTATTATGTATTTATGATATCACCAGAACCACCTGGAATCCACTCAAAAGTTTTAGAAGTACTGAAAGTGCTGAACTATTCACTCTAATGTACTCTGGCTGCATGAACCAGCCTCATCCCAGAAGAATGGAAGGGGTAAAATATGTTTGCTGTAGTGCAGAGTAGAAGTAGTAAACACAAGAACAAGTGGGATATGTCAGAGAAAAGCTGCCAAAACACCATGTTGTCAAATCTATTAATGTTCTTGGGAGGACTCTGGATAACAGGGAGTCTTACCTAGTCTATGTTTTTTAAAAAATGTAGTAGGCAAGGTCCCTCAACAAAGATCCCTCATAAAACCTGTCAAGGAAAAACTGGTCAAGCATGTTACAGATTCACAACCAGCTCAAGGTAAAGAGTAAGGATCTGCTTTCACAGTGCAAGGAGATTCCTGAAGATGTCTCCTCTCCTTCTCACTGACCTGTGCTACCCATCATATTCAAAAGGGACATGAGGAAGAACACAAGTAGGAGAATTGCCAAGACTGCAGATGATACAGAATTTCCTAGGATGGTGATTGCGATTAAGTGAAGAGTGCAGAAGGGTCTCTTGAGTAAGTGTTTTGGGAAATGGCAAAGGTACTGGAAAAAAAATTATAACATGGGAAATGAATCCTTTCAATATATGCTTGCTGGCACTAACGGTGCACTACCTATTAGGGCTCACAATGCAAGTTTGTAGTTACTCTGAGTAGTATGGTTATCTGAAAATACAGGAGAGGTACATGGATACCTCTGCATTGCTTTCTCCATGACCTGGATTATTGTACTTCAGTCTGCTTCAGTCTCGAGTATGGGTGGTGGGCTCTGTACCAGGGTCTGGGATCAGTAAGCTCCGACTTGCACACCCTGCTCTAGCTGGGGAGAGAGGTGCATAAGTTACTGCTTGGGTGTTTGGCCTTTTTTTCCCACAGATAAGGAAGCTACTCAGTCTATTGTGGGAGAAGATACCGAGAACAGTGAATCAGACAACACATCTCTGCTTTTCTCCCTTGCTTCTCTCTACCTCTCCACTTTCAGTAGGGATTTTATCAGCTGTCCTGTTCCTGTGCTATTCACTAACAAGGGTCCCCTGCACCCCTCTTCTGCACCAATATGCAGAGAATATTAACTATATCATCCTTCCAGTGCTGAGACCTGACCTCTTCAGCCTGAGTTGCCACCTCGTAAGTTTTGGTTCTGCAAGTTCTTGGCTTATCTTTGTTATGTTATGAAGGAAGAAGCCTTCCAAAACATCTCTGGGACACAGAGGTACCCCGTATGAAAAGCATGTTTTGTCTGTAATGCTGCACACTGAATGACACTTGGTTTCGACAAGTTCAGCCAAGAAGAGATAAAGTTTGAGCATGAGAAAGAAAGATCAAAACTTAATTAAGAAATGCTTTACTTTCTCCTGCTGCTCTGATGTCTTCTGCTGACTTCTTTCTCTTCAGCATCCAAAGCCTCAGAGGAAATGCAATGTCTAAGACACAGCTAACTTACACCAAGACAACACTGACCCGAAAGTGCTACTTCCTTCCTCAACATTGAACATCCTCCCTGTCAATCAGTCTTGTATTTTGAAACACCTGTGGTCTTACAATAAAGTAATATTCTAATTTACACGATGTTTTGGCTCCCCAGCACAAAATCCCAGGACACTGCAGTCTTGCCTTTATGGACATCTTTGCGCTTGCTGGAATTGTTCAGATTTGTCCATCATTTCTTACAATCCCGTGTGCCCCATGAAACAGGTTCTTCAAAAGGAAAAAAAAAAAAAAAAAAAAAAAAAAGCCCAGGGTGAGGCAGCAACCTGCCTTTTATCAAAACCTTTCTTTTATGTGGGGGGCTCATATACATCTTATGAACAGTGACAAACGAAACATTCCATCTTACAGTTTGGCTTTTATTTTCATTTAAATTACTTGTGATACTAGAGCTTCTCTTTTATTTCTGGTCCTTATTTCCTGCAGAGCACCCTGAGTACATCAGTCTCATCAATATGGCCTGCTCACATATCTCACACTCTGCCAATAATCTTTGCCCTGAAGAATCTCATGTTCATAGCCTGTTTCTTGTTGTACCAATAAAAAAAAAAAAAAAACCAAACACAGAAACAAAACAAAAACAAAAACAACCCTTTTCATCGTTCCTTTGAGACGTTATTCATTGTTTTCCACCTTCTTCTTGAGAATTAAAGAAAACAAGACAAGGAAAAAAATACAAATTCTACCTACAAATTTTCCTTCTCCTTTCCGACACATACCTCATTTGTTGTCTTTCTAATACATCCCTCCAGCAGGATTATGCTTCTTCACCAAAGTTTTAGCCTGTCAATTCTCTCCTGTTCGTACAGTTATCATTAAATGTTCCTGTCATATCTTAACCTTGCTCGTTTTTTCTCTTCATCTTTCCTAGCAATATGTAACCTGCTCTCGCTTGAGTACATGGTCATTAACATACACAGCACGGCTGCTGCTGTTATTCTCATTATTACCATAATGGCTGGGGCCAGAAGAGAGAAGCAGCTTTAGGCATTGTACAAATACAGACAATCCCTGACACAAAGAAAAAAGCTCTAGCGTTGTTCAGAATAATTCTGAAATCATTCCTGTGAGTATCCTACTCTCCCTTTATTCATCTTTACCCATTGGAAAGCTACTACCAAATGTGATGTGTTCAGGCCTGCAGTTTTTTGAGAGTTGACTATTTTGCATTAGCTCTTCCTCGCCACCTCACATTCCACTTAGTTTTATTGACCACATTGCAGCTGCAGCAGGTGAACCCCACTTGCCAGAGATTTCCTATGTGCTCTGGGGAACCCAGCCATGTATTAAGTACTGCAGTAAAAGCATACGGGTTCCCAGTTTTTTAGGAAACCTAGCCTTCATTTCATAGTTGTACAGTCATCTGTCTGTCCCCCTTGTCCCCCTCGTGTGCAAAAAAATAGCCCTGATGGATTGGCTTTTGTTTTACCAATGTTTTGGTCTTGAGATCAGATCTTCACCTTGGACATGCGTTTACTCCCAGCCAGCTACCACCGGCCAGTGCTGCGCAATAAATCAGTAAGCTGCAGTCATGCACTCGTTTTGCTCGATACACTGTCAGCAGAGGTACGTAACACTGAGCCCCAGTGATCAGGATATAGTTTGCATTTTGACATAGCGCCAGCACCCATCTGCACAGGAGACCAAAGACAGCAGCTGAAACATGGAAACAGCTTGTTTCATAACATAACATAATCATAACATAATACTGATTGATTACATTGTTTTCTTTCTGCTTAATTCATTTGTGAAATTGTCTATATTGAGCATTCTATAGAAGTGTGGATGGGCCACTGAGGCATAGAGAAACATGCTTTTGAGCCTTAGATGGTAATATAGCATTGGGCTGGCAATCAGGACAGATGTGAAAGCAGCATCAAGAGGCCTACTACAGTGTAAGCAATAAAACATGAAATATGGATGGAGCCTGATTTCTAAGCTTGGGGGTTAGAGGGCAGAAGTGCAAGTGAGAGCTCCCTGGCTCTCAGAGGGATGGGCACCAGACCAGGACTTCCTGGTCCTTCTGTCAGCAAGAGTTTAGTACCTCCATGTCTTCCCACATCCTGGTCTCATTCTCCCTCTGCAATGCATCACCCACCTACAGCAGGCCAAGGAACTATTTACATTGTAGGAGCAGAAGAAAAGGCACTGAGCTACAGACAGCCCAGGAGGGAAGCAGGACACCATCTCATCCTAACAGTAGGGCTGGAGAACTGTATGGACAGCACACAAGGCATGCTTGTGGGACTGATGAGCTTAGATTGGATATTAGGAAAAATTTCTTCACTGAAAGGGTTGTCAGGTATTGAAACAGGCATCCCAGGGACATGGTTGAGTCACTGGTTGGAGGTATTTAAAAGATGTGTAGACATGGTGCTTAGGGACATGATTTAGTGGTGGACTTGGCAGTGTTAGGTTTACAGTTGGACTCGGTGATCTTAAGGGTTTTTTCCAAACTAAATGATTCTATGATAATGGACATTCAGGAAGTTCCCCAGCCTGTTCTGCCCCCTGGTAACTCTTCTGGGAGGTTACTGCAGTAATGCTGTTTGGGTTTAATGTCTTGCATTGTAACATTTCTTTGACCGAGGGTGGAAGAAAGGGAAGGACACCAGGGTGGAGAAACCTTAGGGTGTGGAGTTTCCAAAACTTGGGGTCTGTCCCTGGTTGGGGAGGTATTCTGTGACCAAGACACTGCTTTTCACATCTGTAGAATGGTGATAATACTCCTGTCTGGTAGAGGAAGGCTTAATTGATTAATATATGGAAGACATTATATTAATGCAATGTTATCATCCCTGGAAAATAAAGAAAGGCTAAAAATAGTGTAGTACATTTTGACAGAGCTTTTGTTATTTTCTTTTTGTGTTCAGTTCCTTTGAGTCTATCTTTTTCCTTGTTAGGAAATCCTAATTAACATTTTCATTTTTCATTTCATTACTGGGTCCAGATTTTGGTACTCTGTAGGCAGCCACTAATCATTCAGTCACCAAATGAGATGAAGGTTTCTTGATGTGAGGAGCACTACAGATACAGAGGGAACAGACCCTGCCTTCAATATTCTGGATGGAGGCAGGGGAGGGGAAATGACCTGCCTATAGTCATACTGAATACAGGTCAACAGGAGTCCATTTTCCTATCCTCTGTCACAATACATATGCCTGTCTGGTGGAGAAGAGGCACAAATGAAGTGGCAGACACACTCTCACTTGCAACCCGGCATGGAAACAGCTAAAAGATCCCAGCTGAAAGCTATCTGTACTATAATCAGCACAAGGGCTGTCTGGGAAACGAACTTTTCATGACTGTGGCAAGGCAGAGAGCTCTAGGATCCCCACCACAAAGAAAGGCACAGGCTTTCTGAGATAGTTTTCACAGCTTTTTAACACTATCAATTTGGACCACAGTTCTTAAGCTGTTTTGGCTTTCTATTGAAGCAACTGTGGGGTTGAAAAAGTGAGCTAAGCTCTGTGCCCCCAAACCTCCAGAAGCCCACCTTCACGGGTTCCCATACTGGTGTGGCTGATGGAAAGGCTGTATGGTGGCAGGCAATGAGTGGACTGAGGAAATTCAACCTCCAAGTACTCCTCCATGAAATATGACAACAACTAGCTGTAGGGGGCTAACACAAAACTTCAAGTGCTGTACCCTGCCTCCAACAAAGCCGACATTTGGTGAGAGGGTATAGGCGAAACAAATATAGAGCTATACTTGCCCAATACAGTAATTTTATATAAAACATTTCTGAAGATCTGTGTATAAAAGGTTGCAGTGGGAGAGGAGGTGTTTGGGAAACAGGGCGTGAGAAGGAGGAAACAGGAAACTAGGAACACAAGGAAGAGAAAGAACAAAAACAGCAGCAGGAGGAGCAGGAGGAATACCTCCTGCTCCTCCTGCCAGCCTGATTTCCATGTCGCTTCTCCCCAGATAGGCTGCAGGTATGGGGCACACCTAGCACCTTGCTAACACTGCCAGTATCACTAACAGGCTCAATCTTAAGGTAATGAGCTTGAAATTTAGGAAGCTGAATGCATGGCCTGACTCCCCTTCTCTAGCTGGGGAGGCAAGTCCAGCATGATGGGGTGGAGATATCACTTCAGTCTAAATGAATAAGGCTAGAACAGAGGCTCAAGTACTGTACACTAGTCATCAGCATTAGCACTTCTCCTTCGTCATCACTTTGTCATGGCTCTGACGTATTCCCAAGTGGCAGCATGAGGGAGGAAAAGAGAATTTAGCAGTACGGACAGGGACTATGTGGTGCCACTTACCCTTTGGTCACGGCCCCTGCCTGTTTACAGTGAAGACATAGCCCTAGGGGCCTCCAGGAACATAAAGATGGTAATACTTGGAAGAGAGTCTTTACTGCAGCATTTGAGACAACCTCTCCCATATTTACTACAGCAAGTGCCTCCTGACTCCAAACTGCCAAACAGCTTTGGGCAAGACCTGAGATAAAGGAGGTTTGGGGGTGTGAGGTTCCTTGTCTTCATGTTCATCTTAGCATTGCAAAATTACAGTGTCGGTAATGAAAGCTGTTAGTGCTTGCATGAATGACCTGACTGTCTTAATCAGACAGACAACACCACAAAAGTTTTAACAATGCCATTAATAATTACACGTGGGCTGACTTATAGGGGAGCCTCCCACATCGCATGCTCTCTGCTGAAGGAGCTATGTGAAGAAGGATTGTCTGCATATGAATTAATCATGGTGTGAATCTCTGGCTGAGCTTTGTTCTGCATGTGGTAGTGCACACTAGCTGCATATTGAAAGGCTAAAAACTTTGCTCCCTCCCCTCCAAACTCCTGCAACTCGCTCAGTGATAGGGCAGAATATTAATGCAGCTCTCAGCTGTCACCTGGTATTCCTGACACATCTGTAGATCGTACCGCAGTACAGAACTCCTTGAGGAAGGGATGGATGGATGGATGAATCGGCAGATAAAGATGATCAGGGAATCCGTAATTCACATGTTTGTTCATGATTTGAAGCAGGGTTCTCATTTTTCTAGCTTTGTTCTCTGCTAGACACTTGTAAAGATACTGAATTCTTTCCAAAAATGAAACCTGCTTTGACGTTTCTGAAAGCTCCCTCTTTCAGAGCTTGTTCTGTCTCTTGGCTTTTACAGGCAAACACAACTATGGTACAAGTGAACAAAACCCCACAGATCTATACATGTCTCCAGTGACCCGAGCTTTACGCCTAAGAACCCTTTGGATTGGATATAAATGCTTTTGCCTTATCCCAAAATTGGCTTCTGCAAGAACAACAGAAGATGAAGTGGTTGCTGAAGCCCAGGTGCATCTTATAGTGATGATATAAATTAGTTTCTAGCTCTCATCCGACTCTAATAACTACTGAAGCTCAAACTGGAGCTGAGTGCAGTCTACATGAATCAGATGGCAGATTTCTCAGACCCTAAGTCTGCAATGGCAAACAGTGCTTTGCTCAATGCCTTTAGCTGTGTAACACTCAGTACCAAGTTAGACAAACTGAGCAGAACAGTTGTTCCAGCCCAGGTCGGTCCTCCAGGCTCTCAGAATTTGGCTTGATTCTGATTTTTCCTAACTCAAGGGTGAAACCAGCTAAACTGCTCAGCTCTTCCCGAGCAGCAATTACTCTGGTGGGTTTTCCTTTTTCAGCTTGTGTGTTTTCTTTGTTGTTGATCTGGGTTTTGCTTTGTTTTCTAATTGCTACCAGCATAGCTAGGGACTTTCAATGGGTGGTGTATTGCAGCTGATGATCACTGTGTATGTTCTAAATGCTGATGGCTGGGTTTCTGGGATTGTCTGTGTTATTTCATGTATAACTGCTGTTTCTCAGGTTTGATAGTGAAATGGTAGTCCTGCTGCAAAGCTTGGAGCTGTATGAGCTCATAGATAAATAGGTGCATTAAGCATGTGGCTCTGCATTACGGCAATATCCCTGTGTGCTGAAGGGCACATTACTTTCACTCTAGGCCTGTACTACAGGCGGTTTCTCAAAGCAATAGCCAGATACTCTGAGCTACTGCACTCAAAATAGAGCCTAGCTTTCCAAAACTGGAGCATGGACTGGTTTCTGGAGTGCGATTTTTACCCTTTGCCCTCAGAGATGGTTTTAACCCCTGTGGCAATGTTTGTTTTGACTCTGATATGTGTAAGATAAAACCCAGAAGCAAGATAAAAGAAAAAAAGAAAAGAAAAAAATGTTTAGCCCATCTTTTGCATAGTAGAGCCTTCTAGCACGCCTCCCTGCCAATAGCCTGGGTGTTTTAAAAGAAGGGTGAACTGAAGTAGAACAGAGTGAATTGAAGGGAAGTGAATGTAGGTTTTACCAGCCTCTGGCAGTGGAAGCAACAGGCTCTGCATATTTATTGATTACAGTGTGTTCTACATCCTGGGAGGGGGTATTCAGAGCTAATGGTGGGTGTATTTGTTATGTCTGGCTCAGAAATCGGAATGAATAAATGATAAGCGGTGGAATGCAATTGGACTGCTAACAAGTTATTTTGACTAGCTTAGATGTGAGAGAAGGAGAGAGGGAGGGAGGGAGGGAGCCAAGCTGGGCTGTGAGCTCTGCACAGGTACAGAGGGGCTGAGGACTTGGTGAAGAGCACTGGGCCTTGTCACCAGACCTATTGGGGGGTCACCAAGCAGCTGGCCAAATAGATATCCTTACAAATCATGCATATAGTCTTGATCCTTCAGAGTGCACTGATACACTTGGGAGTTGGCCCGACGGGGATGTGGAGCTGAACAGCCCCCATGCATGTCCAACCACAGTGGCCTCACACCATGTTCAGTTATCCTTGCTCAATACAAGTTGTGTATTAAAGTAAGAGGGCAACAAAGAGGAAGGGAGAGCCTTGCCTTTTAGAAATAGGCCATCTGGCTTAGCTCTTCTGAGTTCACCATTCACCATATATCCAAAATACATTTGTCTGTGTTCTTACTGAGGATGCTTCTGGAGCCATCCTCAAGACAGTGCTTACCTCCTTGGTAGGCAGTGGGTCTGCAGTCATGATTTGGCTAGAGCCTGAAGGCAGGTATTCAGTGCCCAGAGAGCCCCTCAGACTTGATGATATCCTACACGGCACAGCGATGTCTTGCTGGTGGCTCCTTTTGCAAACATCCACTGCAGACTTTTCAGTGCTTCTTGGTGGTCACCTTTGTTATAAATGATTGCATCCAAATTTAGTCATAAACAAAATTTCCAATTTAATAAATAAATAAAGATAAGCAAAACCAGCGCTGGACAGACCGAGAGCCCCTGCTCTACCTGGCCCGCACTGACCGGTTTCCCTCCTCAGTATTTATTCTCTCTCATCTCATACATAGTTATACCCTTTAATACATATTAATAGGATTTCTGGAAAAAGGGTGGGTTTATGGAGATCTTTCTCGCGCATGCTCTCTTTGGCTGTTGGGGTCTTTTTCGCCCCTCTCTGGTGGTCGTGGGATGAAGTAAACGCTCTTCTTCGGCCTGCCCTTTTGGTGACCCCGAACTTCGCACATGCGTCTCTACAAGCAACTTCTTCTTGGGCCCGGATAACTGTAAACAACACTGAACAGAACCAGTTGGACCGGCCCATTAGAACACGGAGTCAGGATGGCTTTGCAAAAAAACAAAGAAAGCTATTTACATATTATGTCACCCTGCCCCCTTGAACATGCAGTTATACAAAAACAGTCCAGTCAAAAATACATTTAAAAAGAGCAATATTTTAAACTTATTTTACACTATGCAAAACCATATGCTGAGGTAGGTGAAAATGGATTAAAAAGTCCTAACATTATTTTATAATAACACGAATCATGTAAACTTATTTCACACCTTTCTAAGCAGAAAAGTGCAGTAGCATGGCCGATGCTCAAGCCTGGGTGAATGAATACCTGAAGAGTTCATCATCATGTCAGTGATGACTTCCCACTGAGCTTTGGCCTCAGAAAGAAAGCTTAAAAATCTTTACTCTTATATTCTTCTATTCCTCTAGCATCTTTGGCATGTCTCCTCCCTCCTGAACACAGGACCAAGATTTGTTGGACATTTTACTGACTTCATGTTCCGTGTAGACTTCCTTCAGCATTATTATTTGTCAGTGTAATGAATAAGTAAGACTCTGAACCCACGGGAAGCCTTGGTAATTATTTTTACTAGGTTTTGTTTGTTTTGTTTTGGCATCTTTTCCCCAGGAAAATAAATTGTAAATCATCTGCAATACAGGAAAGTTGGAAAGGGGTCCAATTTTTATTTTTTTTTTTGCTATTTTGCCTAACATGAAGGAAAAAAGCCCTTCCATTTGGATCGCAGACACAATGTCTAGTCTTTCATTCTGCTGTGGAAGGATTTGTTTGGGGAATACGTAATATTATATACCTACTGCTTGTGATAAATTTAATCCTCTCCCCAGCAGCAACATTAGGAGCCTAATTTGGATTTACAACAAAACCTAGACAGCGATTATTTTACTGCAACAGCATAAACAGCTCCTCATGTGAACAAGAATGAGGCCCAGTGTGTCCCCATAGATAATCAGAGGACACTTGCAAGAACTAAGAAATTCATTGATTTATATCTTCATTTTCTTAAGGGTGTGTAATGTTGTTCTTGTCACATCTGAAGTTGGAAGGAAGACACCCAAAACACTTCAACCCCAAATCAGTAACTGGGAAGGTGAGTTGAGGTTTCTAGATTCCTAAGACTCTTTCAGGGCATAGGAGGTAGTGACTTTTCTCCATATCTAATGAGGGTAGACTTGAAGAAAGTGGTCCTGTTGTATCAGGGGTTATTTAAGCCAGACATAGAGTATACAGGGACATGACAATTCATCAGAAGATAAGATCCGAGAGCACTTGACTGGAGCTGGAAGGACCGAGTTCTCATGGAACAGTCCAGATAGATGGATTGGATTTTCCCTCAGAGCAGGGGGAAGGAGTAGAACTTTTCTTGGTGTCTCCTGGAGCCTGATATTTCCATTTTTCTGAGATTCTGTTTCTTAGCTAACTACTGTAGCATCCTTCCTCATCCTCAACAAACCTTCCTTCCCCAAAATCTGATCTGGTCTCCTTCACCCTCTGCAGGTCCCAGTGGTCACCAGGCACAACCTGGGCTGCACAAGGGCTGGGCTTCTGTCCGTTCACCCATCTTGCAGGGGCTTTGGGACCTTCAATCCTGTTGCCATGGATCTGATCTCCTTTCTTCTCTCCTTCATACAAGAAAGGCTCTCACCTCCAGAGAACAGGGGCCATCACTCAGGGGACAGGCCCAGGACTGCCTGATGAAGATGCCTGAACTGGAAAGTCTTGCGGTAGGCTGAGACTCAATGTATAACATTTTAGCAAACAGGTAAGAACACCCAGTCCCATAAATATGTTCTGTGTGATGGTTTTGCTATGCAAGAGTAGGATCCTAAGATGATGTTTAATGATGAGACCTCAAATATCTTAAGAACACAAAATTTTGTTCCCAGTCCCAAAAACCTAATCTGGAGGTGCTCCAGATGCATTGGACACACCCCATCTTCATTCAGGATCCCTGCCCCACACCCAGCTGCCTTCAGTGTATCCCTGAGACAAGATCAGTGGGAAAATTGCAGCTTCCAGGAGGAAAATAACTTTTTTGAGATGTACAGTGACATTTCCATGTGATGTGCCGGCTTCTTTGTGAATGTGGAAAACCCCACAGGCCAGCAAACTTGAAAACCCAGCTGTGACCCAAGGCAGCATAGAAAGCATGGGCCATGTTTATGGGCTGACAACAGCATGCGCCAGGACACCACTTAAGCTGACGGTCTGAATCACTTGCAGATCAACCTTTGTAGCCTGTCAAACTGGCCATAAGCACCTCCTGCTTCCTAGGTAGGAGAGGTATAATGCATGTTGAGCTCCAGGCTTCATTTAGGCAGGAGTGGAATCTTGCTCACAACTGGCTGTTGCTGCTGTTTACAACAAGCCCCTCAGCTAGATGGGCAAGTGGTGAAAAGGCTCTGCCCCTGTCCTTATGTATTATCTCTGACTTGGGGAATCCCCTTGCCCCACAGGTGAAAAACCAGCTTGTGCTTTCTTACCTCCCTGATCCTACCTGTGGCAGGCTCCAGTGACTGCAGTGATATCCCTACCTGTTAGTCTGAGCTCAGGGAGGCATACAGTCGAGTGAGTGCCATGGATGTTATTTCTTTTCAGCATTACATTTCTAGCTTGTTTGCTGCAGGCAATGGTTTGACACAAAAGCCCTAAGGAAAAAGAGAAGATACCAACATTTGTTCTGTCTTTCAAACTCCTGTTTTTCAGCTAATTGAATTTTGGAGAGCTGACTTCTGGATTTTCAGCTCCTGAGGGTAGCAACTTCATTAAAGTCTCTGTGGCTTGTCAGCCGATGTCCTTCAGTTAGAGCTCCCTCCAAGGCAGAGTGGTGAAAGGTAGTGCCGAGGGACAGCCTGACTCGGAGCCCCAAAGCATCCTGGAAGCCACCTTTCTTACTGAGCAAAGGTCTTGGGAGAAAGGGATTTCATGCAGTGAGCCAGAGATACCCAGATGAGGCACTTCAAGGTCACCATGGACTTGGTGCTAAGTTGCAGACCCGCAGAAGGTGGCAGACCTCTGTACTTGTCAGCAGTTTAATAAGGGCTGATGGTTTCACCTGCCATCAGCATCAGACTTTTTCACTTGCAGCCTTTCTGTCTCATTCTCCCTAGAAAAGAAAAAAAAAAAACCCCAACCAACCCACACCTCCCTCCCTCTGTTATAATTGCTTCATATAGGATATTTTCTGCTTTGACTTTGTACCATTTTTGCCAGTAACTCACAGAAAGTGAGTCACTCTGAGCAAGCTGGAAACAGGCCAAGGGCAGGCTGGGGAAGGGATGTGAATGCTGTTTTCCCTGCTGTGGCAGATCCCATAAGCTTTGCTGCCGGCGGGTAAGCACTGCTCTTGGCTCTTGTGTGAGGCCATATGGTGGGAAGTAGGTGGGAAAAGCCTTCCCCATCCAAAGAGAAGTCCTCTTCTGTTGTGTGCGCTCAGGGGGTGGTTCCCATATGTGCTGCAGCTTTCCTCTCCTCCAAGACAAGCCAGAGGGACAGGGCTTGGCTTCAGGGATGCTCTGTATGGCAGAAAAATGGTTGTCCCATTAGAAGTTCAGTTTGAAAAGTCCCTGAGACAAAAGGGGCAGGTGGATGCCTGAAGGCTTGGGTTTATATGCCCACCAGTTTCTGCTGGTTTAACCACATCAGTCTTGTAGACCAGTAGATATAAACTCCTTGACCTCCGGAGAAAACGGGAGCTGCTGCATTTTGCATGAGAGACTGGATTTAGTTCTACAAGGAGAAAGCATCAGGCTGTGCATCTCCATAACCCTGCTGCATGACCAGTGATCTGCAGCAGGGCATGGGGAGAGATAAGGCAGGGCAGTCCATCTCCTGCGCTGGAAGCATTTTATGTTCATCATGCGCTGTGTTGCTGCATGAGCCAGGGCAGGATCGAGCCCTGAGCTCTGCACTGCCGTGCTGGGAGTAGCTGGGCTCCAAGGAGGTGCTGGAGGAAAGATTTGTCAGAAGAGGTAATAATTTTTATGGGAGCAATTCACAGAGGTGGATAAAAGGGACAAGCTTTAGAGCTCCCAGGTCCTTCTTCATGTCTGAAATAGGAGCAGCAAGAGACAAGCCAGGGAACTGAAATTCATAACTCTGGACACTAAACATCACGGGCTCGATAGAGATATTGGTTTTACTGCACTTTATAATTCTTATCCCCTCCTCTCAGCTAACAGCTTCTTGTTCCACCAGCAATAAATTACCTGCTACTCTCGTTTTCTCTCTCCCTCTCTCTTTCTCAAAGGACCGAATGACTTTTTTACCTCTCCTGATGCTAAAAATGTCCCTCCCCCATTCAGTGGGTACCAACTACCTTTTCTCACCCAAGGTTTCACCAAATCAATTAATCAAATTAAATCTTGAGCAGTTGTTCTCAGTTTGTATTTAGCACTACATCTCACATGTCTATCCCAAACCTGAAGACGTGTGCATGCCTGAAAAGCAGCTTGTTTCACGCTGAATGCATTGATTGCTTTAATAAAAGGTACTATGCTTAAATTGACTTGTTGCTGCCAAATAAAGCAGGCGTGATTCCTGTGGGTATGGTGAGTTGGCAGTCATATTGGGAACTTTTGCTGGTGTACAGAGCTGCTGCATGACTTCTGGGCTGCAGACTTTTCAGTAAGAGTGATTTCTGTAATCCCTGTGTGGCTGTGAGTTCATCCTACATTGCCAATGGCATGTGTACAGGGGCTTGCTTCCAAATCTGGGCTCTCTGAACCACAAAATTTAACACTTGCTGCTGGATCCACCCCATTATCACTTCAGGGTCTTAGTCACTGGGCACAGGTAAACGAAATGCAGAGCATCACTTGGCTCTTCCCACTGATGAACCTGAGAGTGACAGAGGAAGGCTCAGGTCTGAGCCAGTCCCCAGCCTGTCTGGAAGGATCTCTTTCTCTTCGTTAGGCACCTAAAGTCTAAATAGTGTGAATCTGGGCCTCACAATTACTAAAAATATGTCTGGCTACACAGGCAAGTGAATGTCAGGGGATTGTTGGAGCCCTTTCCATCAAAGGAACAGCAGCTGTGATGTTTCCCAACCTCCAGCCCTAGCCAGCAGCTCCCCAGACCAGCTGGGCATCCCAGGATGTCTCCTGCTTCTTGGGAGGATACAAATTTCACAAGATATGGCAGTAAAACGTGACCTGGCATTTGCAAATGCGATCAAACACCTCAGATACAACATGCCTCTGTGGCTTTTGCAGAAGCCTGACAGGCTGTGTGTGCTCAGCAGCTGCTGCAGTGGGTGCCTGGCTCCCTGGCTGGCTCTGTCAGAGTTAGTCACCTCGGTACCGAGGCTGGACAAGGCGAGGACCCTGACAGACCTCTGAGTCCCTCAACCTATGACTTCATGGGCTCCCTCAGGAGGGAGAGAGGATGGGTGAGAAGAGCAGATAGAAGTGAATCATGTTAAACATGAAAATAAACATTTTGGGGGCCAAGAAGGGCTGGGCAGCCATACAACCATTTCTAAATCTCACAGTACTGATATGAGTCCACGGGCAGCACCCAGTGTGTCTCCCAGTGTACATTTTCGACTGTACTTTCCACAAGGGCCATAGTCATGAACTGGCTTCAGTCAAATGAGGGGCTTGACTCTGACTTTTTCTTGGCCCTGGTAATACCTGTTTTGCCAAATGTGGTGAATGTAAGCTGAGGACAAACAGGTGAAGTTTGAGAAAGCATTTTTGTAATGTGATTTCTGCAACACATTAAAACAGTAGAAGTGATTGCTCTGTAAGGAAAGACCTCTGGGGGGACAATATGTCATGGTTTCAAGCAGTGCCTCCAAGTCAATCCTTTTCTCTTCCCATCCCTCTTACACCCTTGCTCCGCACAACTTCTGTTTGCAGCCAGTTCTGGAACACCTTGGCAAAAGTGTTTCAGTGACATGTCATCCACAGCTGGATGGCAGTTGTTTTGGACAAGCTCGTTCAGCTGCTAGGGGATGCCAGTTGAGGGTGGTGATATTAAGTGTGAATTTGATGAAAATTAGGAAAGAAATAGGACAGCCACAACTGTTAGTTTGAACACGTTTTTTAAGAGATCTGTTTTAATTTTTCCCCTCAAAACAACCTTTTAAGGACAAATTTAGCTCTCTGTGTTTAAAATAAAGAGCAATTAATGTGAAGAGTCACCATCTCATTTCAGTTAAATCAAATATTTCTGCTCACTGAAAATATTTGAGGAAGCCTGAAGTTTCATTTCAGACAACTTAAAAATATTTCTACAATTATTATTATTTTGGTTCAGCTACTGAACTGAAAAATGATTTATTTGCACAGCTCTGATTAAGGCAGAGAGAAACTTATTTAAGCACTTTGATTAATTATGCCTCTATTCCCAGCTGAGCAGAAGCAGGAATTCCAAGTCAAAGGAAAGTACTGCTTCTCTTTTCTTTATTACTTTGGTAAATGGCTTTGAATATGCATATATTCCCTTTCACTAGGGTAGGGCTTCTGCATGCTGCTAGGAGGTGCTTCAAGACATAAGTCATTCACTTTTTGTCTGTACTGTGCCTATTGTGGCAGGGGCTGAAGTAATTTGTTTCCAGGTCTCAGTGGCATATTAATATTAAACAAAAATAACAGTGTTGCTTTTCCATATTCACCCTCTTCCATGTTTCTTACTCTCATTCTTAAATGTTTTATTGGTGATGTACTATCTGGGGGTCTGGAAGAAGGGAGGGGGGTTAAAAGAAGGGTGCAAATTTGGATACTGATAACATTTAGCTGAAAATTGAAATGTTTTGGTTAATAACTGACATGTACCTACTTGGAAACATGCTCTGTGCTTCTGTTCTCTGTCATGGTTATAGGTCTTCTGCTGCACCTTCTTTTCCCCTCTGCAAAAGGCGCAGCAAGGAATCTCTTTGAGGAGCACAGCACACACAGGCCAGGGAGTTTGAACAAGGGGGAACCTGTGAAGAAACCAAATTATGACTCTTCAGAGAAATAATGCAATAATGGGAAAAACCAGCAACTGCTGCAGAAAGTGATCTGGGGTTGAGGGAGAGAGGAGAGGAATCAAAACGTTGAATTCCAGAAATGTGGATGGAAGTGCTTTGCCCAGCTGCTGGCACAGCTGGCTGTGCTGCCAGTCATTCTGCCTGGAGGTACTGGGGCTCATCAGACAAACAGGTATCCATTTCCTAAATACGAGTGCTGAGGCTATGCTTGTCTCCTCTGCTTTCTTTAAAACGCATTTCATATGATAAATGGCCAATCGATACAGCCATGACTTTCTATTTTTTTTGCTCAAAACACTGATCAATAGACGTTGCAGCTGTCTGCTGTCAAAGATTTGATTCACTGTGAATCTTACAAAATCTGAACCGTTCTGAAGTCATTTCTGTTCTCCTTAAATTGCATTTGAATTTGCCTTGAAACAGCTGCTCGATGCTGCCCAGGGCTCAACCATTTCTCACAGAGTTTTCTCCAATAAGAAAGAAAAGTGTCTTAAAGCCCTGAACTCCTTTCGGCCCTGATCTCAGTCATATCCATGTGTGTGCATAATTCTACATTTTTAGGGACTGACCCCAGAAGAGCAGCCTGTTGCCACAGAAAGCTGAGAGAGCAGAGAATTGTCACAGAGAGCAACACATTATCTTGGCTTTTTTTTTTCGGCACTGACTAGATGAAACATTTTTGTCTGGCATGAAAGAGCATCGCCAGCTCCTTACACACTTCAGTGACCCTGGGACCTTGTCGGGAGAGCAAATTCCCTGCTTACTGTCAAGTAGTGTGCTGCTTAAATGCTTACAGGAGCAGAAATACATAGTTTTCCATGAGATTGTTGAAAATAGGCACTAATAATTACTTTGCAAGCAAAACAGAGCTTTATTTTCTGGAGATGATTGATAGAGGGTGGCCACAATAAGCCTTAGCTCTCCTCAAAGAGAGATGTCCCACCACTTTGGGAATGCAGTGAAACTAAGGCAACAAAATGATGGAGGTGGCCATCGGCACATCCTGTGTAAGCAACTCACAAATCCTCCTGATCCATCCTTTTCACCTGTCAGCCAAATTACTATTGTAAGGCACCTGGTCAATAAGACATTTTGTGACATTGAGCACCTTTAAACCCTTATCTCACAAAGAGGCACCAAGAAAGCTACAAGTTCACAGCAATTCATTGCATCCCTTGCAGGGCTGTGGCCTTGGGCCCCTCTCCTCTCTACCAGCAAGAAAATGAGGTGCTGTGTTTGTAGTTGAGGACCCCAGGAAAAAGGGTGCTGGGGATTTAGCTACTAATATCCTGTGGGAAAAGGGAATCTCTTATTTACACTAAAAAGCTCACCACTAGACCACCTCCTTCATTCCCTCTCCCTCTGTGCAATCCAGAAAAATGATAGGGGGAAAAATGATAGGATCAGATGGAGGGAGTGGCTGGGCATAAATGGACACACACTTTAGACAGTTGAGGGAATGGGCCCACATGGTACCTTTTTTTAATATATAGCAGTCCTGGACATTATTGAAACAGTGTTTTAACAATTTCCTTGCAAATTGTGAAGTCTCCAAGAGCTGCAGTGATACTCTGACAATTTGTAGCATTTTATACCACTAAAGAGCAGGCTGGCCCCAATCTGATATACTCCATGTTTCTGCTGGCCTGCTTCGTGTCTCAGACCTGGGAAAGTAAATAGACTGAACCATGAATAGATAGGTAATTTTGAATTCTGTACTGATCCCTCTGGGTCCTTGTCCTGGTGATGCACAGATGGGCTGACAGACAATTTCAGGTTCAGTACAGATCTCTGCAGACCTTCATCACCTAGCCAGCTAGATAAATAATTTCATTTTCTCTGCTGATCCCTCTGGATAAACATATTTTCAGATTCTAGCCCAGTCCCTCTAGCAGGCCAGTAAACAGAGGGACAATCCAGGTCTGGCTTTGAACTCTCATGTCCCTCCAAATTTGGATTAACAACAGGCCCCTCGTCTCTCTTTTCCCACCCCTCCTGCCTACTTCTTGCCTGGCTTCTGGTTTGCCATGCAGCCTAAGAAAGGCTGCACTGCAGCTGAAAGAGAACTGGATGGAGGTACGTCATCTGTGGTATCCCCTTGTGGCTCAGTGCTACAAGCATCTGGAATGAATCAGAAAAAAGACTATGAGTGGGGGGACTAGACACAGATGCAAGCACATGGTTTACAATCTCCACTATTGAGCTCCCCAAGCCACAAGATACTCAGCTACGCTGAAAAAAGCAACAGGACATGAAGGTGCAGAACTGGCTGACATTTAGCTGTGGTTGGCATGGTCTCCATTTGCCTAGCTCCACTGTTAAGCTCTGTTGTACCAAGCAAGACTGCTGCTTTTTTTGTGCTGCCCCTCCTCCCCATCCAGGGTACCCCCAGGGGTGCCATCCACAGCTTTGCCCTCTTCTTGCTTACCACAGCCAACCTGCAAAGGTGCTGAAGGCTACATCTGTTGCTGATGCTGCTGGGACAGCAATACTTATCACAGAATCACAGAATCATCAAGATTGGAAAAGTCCTTGAAGATCATCCAGTACAACCATTAACCTAATACTGACAGTTCTCAACTGCACCAGATCCCTCAGCGCTAGGTCAACCAGACTCTGAAACACCTCCAGGGATGGGGACTCCACCACCGCCCTGGGCAGCCCATTCCAATGCCCAACAACCCCTTCTGGAAAGAAAAGCTTCCTAATATCCAGTCTAAACCTTCCCTGATGCAACATGAGGCCATTACCTCTTGTTACTTCATTAAAGAGATTCATCCCCATCTCTCTGCACCCTCCTTTCAGGGAGCTGTAGAGGGCGATGAGGTCTCCCCTCAGCCTCCTCTTCTCCAGACTAAACACCCCCAGTTCCCTCAGCCGCTCCCAGTACGACCTGTGCTCCAGACCCTGCACCAGCTCCGTTGCCCTTCTCTGGACACGCTCGAGTCATTCAATGTCCTTTTTGTAGTGAGGGGCCCAAAACTGCACACAGGAATCGAGGGGTGGCCTCACCAGGGCCGAGTACAGGGGTCAGATCCCTTCCCTGTCCCTGCTGGCCACGCTAGTGCTGACACAAGCCAGGATGCCATTGGCCTTCTTGGCCCCCTGGGCACACTGCTGGCTCCTGTTCAGCCGGCTGTCAATCAACCCCCCCAGGTCCCTCTCTGACTGGCAGCTCTCCAGCCACTCCTCCCCAAGCCTGTAGCGCTGCTGGGGGTTGTTGTGGCCCAAGGGCAGCCCCCGGCATTTGGCCTTATGGAAACTCCTGCAGTTGGGCTCAGCCCATGGCTCCAGCCTGTCCAGGTCTCTCTGCAGAGCCTCCCTACCCTCGAGCAGATCAACACTCCCACCCAACTGGGTGTCATCTGCAAACTGACTGAGGGTGCACTCGATCCCCTCGTCTAGATCAGCAATAAAGATGTTAAACAGGAGTGGCCCCAAAACTGAGCCCTGGGGGACACCACTCGTGACCGGCCGCCAACTGGATTTAACTCCGTTCACCACAACTCTCTGGGCCCGGCCATCCAGACAGTTTTTTACCCAGCAAAGCTGTGCCCATCCAAGCTGCGAGCAGATAGTTTTTGCCAGAAGAATGCTGTGGGAAATGGTGTCAAAGGCCTTCCTAAAGTTAAGGTAGACAACATCCACAGCCTTTCCCTCATCCAATAAACAGATCCTTTATCGCTGTCAAACGCGGGGCAGCAGAAAGGCAGGAAGTGATGGAGGCCTGGATAACGGGGACAAAGATCCTTGGAAACAATCCTTCTTCCATGGAGGCAGATAGAAGACTGATGCATTTGTGATGAGGACCAGAAAAGGTTAATTGACAGCCTAGATGTGAGCAGATCCTGCTTTTCACCCCCTCTCTTTGCTTCAGTGTTGTGAAGAGACTCCCTGCCCCCC
>NW_020799097.1:111085175-111123721 GCF_003259725.1 Athene cunicularia | reverse complement strand
GCTATTACACACCAGTGTAGGGAACTGAGGTCTCACAGTCTGCACAAGCCAGTTTTGCTGTGAGACAGGAGATGACCCCAGGTGTCCTGGCTCCCAGGTCATGCTGCCCATGGTGAGCTCTGTTACATTTGGATTGTTGCTTAGCTGAAGAAATGCTGCCTGGTAGAGAGTGGTTTAGGGATGGAAGGAGAAGAGTTTAATGCTACTGCTTTCTGTCAGACACAGAAATCTCAAAAGGCTGGGGTTTTTTTTCATTCCTTTAGGTGTGGTTGCATGATTTCTGTTTAAAATGTTTTATTGAAACAGTACATGTACTTCTTTTCTAAGGGGATAAATCTGGATGACATTTTTGGCTTAGACAACTGACATGCAATGCCTCCCAGCAGGTGTGATTTGTTCCTGCTGTCCCATTCTCTTTTATGTTTTCATGAAGAGTATCTGTTCCCTTTTAAAACAGCTGTAGTGAAAATCTTCTGGTGAAAAAAAAAATCCAGATTATTTTGGCCTAGGATAGTGGGATCTGTGGTGGCCTCTAGAAACTGCAATTTGACCTTATGGCCCTTCTTTTTTTCCTATTGGGAAATTCCCTGCTATACTACAAGTCTGCATACATACAACAGCTTCTCCTTTGGGAGGGAGAATGATGAGCAATATGGAGTGAAAGTACACAGTACTTTCTGACATATTTCCTGAGATCCTGACTCAGAAAGTCTTGATTCAAGAGCCATTGCAACTTCTTTTTTAGGCCAGACCCTTCAGGTTATTTGGACAGGTTGTTAGTGTCAGCATATACTCTGCTTATGGCTTCAGTTTATGAGTCCCTCCAATAAGCACAGACCTCTCCTAAGCTTCCCCGAGTACTCATAACCCCAAGAACGTCAGCTTCCCAACTAGTTAGATTAATTTAACTAGTTATGAATTGCAAAATAAATATCTAGAAAAGCTGAGGTCTTTTATTCATCTTCTGGATTTGTGTCATCCAGGGAACCTCCTTTTCATGCCTGATTGCCTAGCCAAAGGCTGGAAACACATTATTTGGTTAACAAAAGTTGAATTAGTTTTGTCATATCTTGACTCTAGGGACCAGGTCTTTATGAGAGAGACTAACAATCAGATGAGTTTATTACATGCCAGTGATGCAGTGAAATTCAATTAATTTGTTTGCTGTGCTTCCCAGAATGAGAAATAGACACACCACAAATGTGGATGACGCCATCCCTCTGGTTCTGTGTCAGTAAACAAATGTAATCTGATGATGTTTTGGAGCCTCACCATCCTTCTTTGCACACCCCTGGGTCCCCTGAGGCTCCAGGAAAGATGGGAGGACACTACATAAACACACTTTCTCTGGTACAGTGTTACAGAGCCCTGCTTTAGCTCTGTGACCACCTATGACCCTGCTAGGAACAATGGGATAGGAGGCTTTACCTTGGCTCGACCTTGGCTGGCCTGTTGCCTTCCCAGTTGCTGCATTTCCATGGACACAGGAGCCAAATGGGACAACTGCAAGAAGTCAGTTGTCTCCACATACAAAAAGTGTTCTACAAAGATGCTGCAGAAATGCAAAAAACGTTCTCCAAAGATGGTGCAGGAATTACTTCAAAGCACTAATCTTGGAGGAGCACTCAGCCTGAATGACTCCAACTCCGTCTCCTCTGAAGCAGCTTTTCAGGACCCATGGCATGGATCACAACACCTATGGCTCCTCAAGAACTTTGTCACCTGGCTTTGAACTAGGCTTTGGGTCTGCACTGCTTAGATGGAGAAGTGGTCCCTGTCCATGTTCCAAGATAACCCACAGGAATGACTGAGGGAGCCTGGATTGGAAAGTCAGGAAGGTGCCGTGTCCTTGGTTGAGGCTCAGCAGGATCCAGCCCTGCTTGGTAATATGGGACCAGTGTGTTACTGATGTGAGGAGGCAGGGAGGTGGGAAGCTCAAAAGGAAAATCCCAAGGAGGCATCAGGTGGGAAAAGTGGGCACTGAAATGGTTTTACTCCATCTGCCAAATTATCCTCAGGAAAAAATATCAAATAACTTTTCCCCAAATGAGGTAAAAGCTCTGTCCTTATATTCATCCTCAAAGGGACTGCAGATAAATCCTTAATAGCTTTGAGAATTTGCAGGTCATGACTTGAAAGTATCTGGTAAAGTTGAAACAGTAAGTCCATCTGCAGTCCATGAAGTGCCACAAGTGCTGGAAGTTGGTCCAAGGTAAGTGATTTTCTCTTTCACTGAAGTCTTTTTTTATAAGAGAGAAAAAGGCTCAGGTACAGGAAGGAAGGTAGGAGAGAGGTGGACCAAGTAGCTGAAGGACAAAATGACAGGAGTGAGGAGACTTTAGCAACCTTCCCTATGGTTCATTGCAGGTGGGGTCTGAGCATCCCAAGGCTGGTATAAATTCATGCAGGGACTTCAGCACAGTTATTCCAGTCCTGAGCCCAGTGCTGGGTAGTAGCTCCAGACACAACCCAGAAAGGGCATCCACTGAGTCTGACACTTTTACATTTACCATTGAAGTCTATCCTGAATCAAAAGGTCCCCAAAAGAAAACTCACCACACCTGATTCACCTGTGGCTGTATGACCTAAGAACCAGAGGTGCTTCTTGTTAAAAAAGCAACAGTTGTCTAAACTTTTCTCCCTGTGTGGGTAGTTAGGTTTAGTTAGGCTGTCCTGGGAGACCCTCAGCCCTGCGGTCCAGGGTTGATATCCATCCTGGGGAATCCATGGCAGCAGGTCTCTGGAGTACCTTTTGGACTGAGCAGTGTTACGACACATTATGGGCATTAAACCCCATTTTTAGCTACTTTCATCAAGGAGGGGCTGCTCCCTGTTCTGTCTACACATGTGTGTATGGGAATTTGAGTGCAGCAGCTGCACACAGACCGTGGGTGAGAGGATCTGTGTGTTCATGGCGCAGCAACCAACTGAGTGTGGGTGTGCAAGGGAGTGACCCCCCAGTGAAGTTCAAGCCAGACCAGCCAGCGAGTGGGTGAGGTGGCCTGGGAGCCTGGTGTGAGTCTGTGCTGGGGGCGTGAGACCATGAGAGGAGCTGGCTACAGAGGGACCAGAGAGTCCTGGGCAGCTGCTGGAGAGACTGTGGGGCCAGGGGTTGATTAGGACGCCTGCTTGTGTGTGCATGCATGTGAGGCAATAGGACAGAGTGAGGATGCAGTACTGGCTGCTGGATGGACTGCATGTCTAAGCCCAGCTGCTAGGGGCTCCACATTGCACAGGCCTGCCTCTCTCTGTATATATGCATTTCCTATTAACAGACCTTCATCCTGATGAGCTGGAGAGGGATGAGTCCAGACCATTGGTGCTGTTTGTGTTTTCACAGGTGCTGAGTATCTCTGTCTGTGTGGTCAGCCACATATATACGCACATATGTGCTGTACACATGTGTGTGCCTCCTGGGAACAGATGCTCAGCCTCACCAACAGCTGGATCTGGGGGTTTAGAGCAGCAGCAGCAGCCTCGTCTCTATCAGGTTGCCAGATTAGGCAACTCCCCAGCAGTTACACGAAGAAATGAGGTTTCAGGCATTCCTCTTGGAGGGAATGGAAAGGCTTTGGAGTGTCAACATGATCCTCACACTCTTGTCTCATTCCTGGATGTCTGGGCTGGTGGAGAGAACAAACCAAACCACTAAAAGAGGAGATGTGCAGTGGGAATCCACACAGCAGGGAAAGCTGTTGCTTTATCTTCATTTGCAGAGTGAAAAATCACAGAGGCTTACACAGGTTTTCCATAATGTGAGGAGCTGTGCACTCACCAGGGTGCTCTGTGCAGGGGAGGCTCTTAGTCCTCCTCCCTCAATCCAGGGCTCTACATGCAACCCTCTCTCATCGTAAGAAAAATACAGAAAGAGGTTTTTGGAAGGAAAAAGAAAGGTGTTATCCTATTCAGTGACAGCAGTAAGATGTGTGGGCATATTAGTTAAGGAAGGTGAGAGGACCAGGTTTGGATCTGTACCATGACCCAGGAGGAGGAACAATGGGAAAGGGGATGGTTTGCAGCACTGTTAATGCAGCGGTGCTAGGTGATCTATCACAAGTTTCTCAAAGACTATTTTTCAGTCCAGGCTGGTAGCCATTTCAGTGTCTTACAGTCACCTCCTCTGAGATTTCAGGTCATTCATCCCTGTGGATTCAGCTGTTCCCATTGTCACCTGTCCCCCTGTCCTCCTGTTCTCCTCTCACAGGTACAAGCCCAGGAATTTCCTCTAGCTCCCTAGCTTGCCATCACATTTGCTATTTTGTCTGACCTTCCTTCTCTTTCTCTATCCCACACATCACAGACCTTTCTCTGCTAATCAGGGATCCCTCATCTTTGTCCCTGGCCCCTAGGCATAACCCCCACAAAAGTGGGCATACCCACTGCAGTTCACAACTGTCCTCACTTTTTGGACTGTTCACAACACTTGGTATATCCCATCCGTGTTCAGTACAGCATACACTACTGATTTTCCACACTCTCATCCATAAAAGGGAAACTGGGGCTGTACCTTTGTACATAAGAGACTTGCTACTCCACTTTTTTCTCCTGAGATAACAAGAGGACTATGGGCTCTGGAGGGTTTTTCCTTTGTTTTCTGGAGCATGTGAGATGCGGTGGTTTGAGAAGTGACAAGGAGTTAGGACCTCAGTGCTCTCTTTCTGCTATTCTCTTTTTCACAGAGGAAACAATGCTGTGACTTATAGCACAAACCTGCCATAAATACTGTTACAGGGAGCTCAAGAGGATGGAGAAGTGGCCTCACGAAATTCAGCAGAGGCAAATGCAAAGTCCCACACTCATGATGGAATAACTGTAGTCAGTGGGGCAGGCTGAGAACAGGACCTGCCCTGATGACCATCAGAGTTTCTCATTTCTTCTTCTACTACCCTGGGGAATAGAGTTCACTGTTTACAACACACGCCTTCTAAGTACTTGTGGTGTAACTGCAGATCTTAAAATGTGTGCCTTCTCTCCCGGACTCCAGATGAGAAGTCAGGAGCCCTGATCCCCAGCCTTTTCCTTCTTGAACCACTATGCCAGCTCTGCCCTAAAGCCCATTACAGGTCTTAGAAGGTCCAAGCCCCATTCTCCTCTTTGGTTGGGGTACTCATTTATCACTGTTTATTTCCAGTTTATTACCCCAGTGAAGGACTGACAGCTGAGCAAAATTTCTCAAGGTGTTCTGTGGTACACTTCTGCCCTCATAGATCCTCAGAGAAGGCCCAGTTGTGTGAACCACTGCTTGTGGGTGTGGACTGATCAGAAGACCTCTTCTGCACTCCCGTCTGGGATTGTACCTCCCTACGGTCACTCAAATACCCAATCTCAGTCCGACTCTTCATCCTTCTGTGGCACCAGGGAGACCTGCTGGGCATAACACCCCTTTTCTTGCCTACATCCTCCAGATTATCCTGCATAGTTTGGGTACAGAGATCTCTTAAAACATTGACAGACATTTCAAAGTCATATATCATATCCCAAGCTTGTAGGATTGGCCTAAACCCCACTAGTTTGCAGAGGGAGAGTGGGGAGGGGAAGTGGTTTTGTTTGTTTTTCGTAGGCAACCTGTGGAGTCTGTCTTGTCTTGCAGGATTTTAGCCTTCAGAAACCCTGTTTTCAGGCTTTCCTCTTCAGTCACAGAAGGATGGAAGTTTATTTCTGGTGTAAGAAAGTTGAACTGCCCTGTCAGTTCTTGAAAGAAGATTGATAACAAAGCAGCATTGCTTTGAAATTCAGATAATGTACCCGCTGTGCTTTCCAGATTCCAGCTATGCACTCTCCAGGTCAGCTTAAAGTATTTGAGAGTGCATGAAGATTTCTCTGAGATTTTCTCTCCCAAAGGATGCAAAGGGTGAGAGTTACAGAACTGGGGACAGTGGAGGGCTCAGAGATCCTGGAGCATTGTACATCAGGTATAAAGTTCTTTGCAGTATAACTCAAATCTCAAAACTGAAACTGAAAAAAAAAAAAAAAAAGTTTGCTCTAAGACAAACAGTAAAGATGGCAAAACAGATGGGATAGAAAAGATTTCATCCACAGCCACCTTCTACCTGGCCTCAAGCTTCCTGGCCCACCCCAGTTTGTACCTCAGAAGTGCCACCTCAATTTCAGACCTCTTCAGCCAGCACAGAACCTTTCTCACTAAAATATTTGCATTCATTATCAGTAGTTAATTTAGGATTTTTCAGGCTGGGAAGTCATGGTGATGGGAGCAGAGAGTGACAAATTCCTGGCAGGTCATGAAAGTCTGAGTACGGATTGCCTGATTTTCTCTTACTTTTCAAATTGAAAAAGAAGCAACAAAAGAAGATAAAAGGAGTCAGACTCAAAAGCTAGCAGGACGTGAGCCTCATCCAACATGTGCTTGGCTGTTGAAGCTTGAGCTGCAGGGTGTTGTGAACCCCATGTGCTTGCACGGTTTCAAGGGGAGTCCAAGCAAGTGGATGGAAGAGAAATCCTTTCAGGGTAAGAAAATATGCAGAAACCATATATGGGCCAGAAACTTGTCTTAAGGGAGTCTGAGATGGAGCCTCAATAAAACTGTAACAGTTTGGAATATAATGGAAGGAAATCTGTGGGTGTTTTCTATTTATATAAGGCTCACCTGTCAGGAGGTGGGAAAAGAGCGCAGTAAAATATGTAGTTCTTGGAAGACATGCCAACACTGGCTTCAGACAAGGCTTTTGTGGCTGTTAGACCATAGCAAAAGTTTAGCAGTAAAATGTACAGGGAATGTAATAGCCAGATTAGTGGAAGAGAGGACTGAACTGCTGTGATTTAACCTATCCAAGAAATTAACTTACTGTAGACACTACAGCTGACTGTTCCAGGAAAGCTGCCAGAAAGTAATGAAAGTAAATAGGGATTTTGTAAAAAGAAGCAAATTCTCTGTTATCTGAGAGAGGAAATGCAATCAGTTTAGAAGAGAATGACAGAAGATCTTTTTATATCTAACCTCTAAAAGCCCTGAAGTATATTAGCTAAGGAAGATTTAATTGTGTGCAAGCAGCACTGCTGGTAGAGAGTTAAGAACTTTCACCTGGAGTTGGGGGAACTTTTATAACAGATTAAAGATAAAGGGTTTGATTTTTGGTTGTGGGGTGGTTTTTTTTTTAATAAATAATTAAATAGCAAACTAAAACCAAAACACCAGAAAAAAATACCTTTCTGACACTGTGTTTCTGGAGCAGATTTTACCACCACCATAGCAGAGAACAAAGCACCCCCACAAACCCCCTGTGCTTTAATTAAATTACAAAAAATTGTATTAATTGTGTAGATTAAATAGATAGGAATGTGTATTGCCTAGACTGCTGGAGTTAGAAGTTCAGGCTATGTTTCATTGCTCGCCAACAGAAAATAAACTATCAGTAGTGACAATCCAGAGAGCAGCATGGATGATTACATTTGCTTTAATTAGTTTCAAGGAATCTTGATTGAAATTAAAACCCAAAGTGCTGTGAACAAGCTGTTGTGCTAGCTTGGAAAGCAGAATGGTTTTGATAGTGCTTTAAAACTGACAGGGCAGGGAGACCCTGCCAGCTGAGCAGGTTTGACAGCTTGGTTCAAACTGAAGGCAGACTTTATGCAAGCTGTAATCCAAGCGCTGCCTCTCAGACTGAACCTTGGGTGTTACTGAAAGAGGGAAAACTGGTATGAATTTGATGATGCTGAGATACATCTTAAGGTCTTTGTTTCACTAGACACACAGCCAAATGCTGGCATCAGTTCTCCAGAAGAGCACAAGCATCAGCTTCCTGCCCAAAGTTCTTGATTTGGACCAGAAAGTAGTACTTGCTTCAAAAGAAGCTGAATCTGCCCACAAAGTAACCCGATTTTGCTATTTAAAAACAAATAAACAAAAAAAGACATTAAAATCTGTTATTGGTGAGGTGGAGAAATGATCTCTGTATGGAGAGGAAACGCTGGGGGAGTAAAATGAACACAAAAGGGAGGCCAGAATGATGCTGGACTTCCTTGGAAAGCAAAGATCAGCCTTAAAGGAAATCCATTGAAGGGGATGACATGGGAACTAAAGGCAAACAAGCACTGATTCAATTAGAGGTGCAAAATCACGGCAAGTTAAAAGCACTGAACACAGAGGCACTGAAAGCAGTGATAATGATATGAGACACCTTGAATGGGGCAACAGAGTGTAAAATGTGCACGAGGTCTGGTGAGGGTGGCATTTGTGGATACGCTCTGACATGTGGGCGCGAAGAGCAGCACTGCTGGTGGTGGTGCACAAGGAAGATCGCAGAACAGAACAGAAGCCCCTCCAGCATGGAGAGAGCCAAGGCAAAGCTGGAAGCTCTGCAAATGCTGAGCTGTTTTTTGTCAAAGAGGAAACGAGAGTGGGTAAGTTAGTTGGAAAAAGAAACCTGGCATACTGTTTTCTCAGTAAAATTAAAGCTTAGACTTTCATAAAGCACTGGAACAAGGTATTCATGGTCTTTAATCATGGTATTCACTAGCCATCAGGAGCAGTTATAGGAAATAAAAGATGTGCTTGATCTTAAAGCTGCCACTGGAATGCAAATCCCTTGGCAAAGGATAGAGGTAAGTCCAGCTTCAAGTAAATAAAAATGGTGATGTCTTGAATGTCCCCATATCAATCCAGCCACATAAAGAACTGGATCATTAGCTATGGCATTACTGAGGAGAGCTGAACACCACTGTAGCATTCGCTTATCAGGATGGCGATAGCTCAGTTCATTTAACAGTGGGATGTGTACTTTTCATTATGCTGCTGTGGCAAAAGTGGAAGTGCTCATTAACTTCCCTGGGAATCAGATGCTCCTTCTGGATAAATATGCCTGTCACAGCTTTACCAGATCATTATGTTATAAGGGGATGAGCTGTCCTGGCAAATTTGCAGCAGATTAAATTTGAAATTAGAGTGGATATTCAAGAGATAAAACCTTTAAAGTGAAATCATTGTTGAAAGCAAGGCACAATGGTTGAAGGGTCACGGGCTAATCCAGCATGCAGGAGGGTGATCTGTGAGCAGAAGGGGTGATCTGCACATCTTGGAGCCATGACAAACCATTTGTCAGACAAAGGAGGTAGCCTGGCAGGCACAGAGCAAGGCCCAGAGATGATGGAAATGCAGAACAGATCTCTCATCTGCCGCTGGTTTTTAGCTAAACAGACAGCAAGTCGACCCAGACCAAAATTCTGGCATCTTAATATTACAACCCTCATGTACAGAGGAAGAGGAATTACATGCAGTTTATAAACATGGGTGGGTTACAAAATTAAAATCTCCAAATAGTGTATTGTCTAAGAAAGAAGGAAATAAACTAGTGGATTCAGCTATATTGCAGACTCTGACAGGGATGCAAGGGCCAGTAGTCTGCATCTAGACACAGCACTGGGTGCAAATGGAGAAAAACTGCTGAGAGGCAGTCGTGCCTGGATTCTGAGTAATACATATGGTAATGGCTGAGGTTCCTACCCCTAGAGGAGACGGAGCTGCTGCCATAGCGGAGCCATGGCTGAAGACGGTCATGGTACCGCTTCAGTATGCCATGAGATTTTTATAGCTGGATTACTTAATTAGGTGTGGGACGGCGCCATGCAGAAACCTGGAGGTAGCTGAAGGCAGCTGGAGGTACCACTGGAGTGAGAGTGGGAAATGCAGCAATGTGAGAAAACCGTTCTTTTGCAAGGAAATCATCAAGCTCCAGTGGATAATTTGCCTGTCTCCTAGAATTCCTTATGTCTGGAGCTTCTCTGAGATAACAGGGTCATTCCCTGAGAGGATGACTGTCAACTGGGAATGGAAATATTGAATTTCAGAAAATAAAATCAAAAGGCAGGGTCAGGACTCTGGAGAGGCTGCATCTCAAGAGTTCGTTATTTTTTTGCAATGCTATTAGATGGCTTTTGGCAAGCTCACGACCTCCAGGTATAGTCACAAATCAGAATTAATTGGGTTTTTCCTCTCCTTTCCATTTATCATGTATGTAAATCTTCTGCTAAATGAAAAGGCTTACTTCTGCACCAAGAAAAAAATGTGAGAAATCGTAGTAACTGATAAATGGCGAAGAATCCGATCCCTGTAAGTATTCTTGACATTGCTCGGAAAGTTGGAGTTTCTAGCTTTGAATGGCCCAATCTGAATTGGCAGAATGACATGATTAATTTTGTTTAGTGGAATCCTTAGTGCTTTGTAGGTATTGTAACGTGTGAACTGGTGCCTTCAAATCTGCAGAGGTTAATGTCACAGTGCACTGCAATTAACTGATGATTACAAGGTAATTATCTAAGAAAATGGAAAAGGAGGTGGAAGTGTGAGTTACTTAGAATACCCTTCATCATAAAACAGCAGAATTAATTGAACTTGATTAAGACTGCTTTTAAGATCACTGTATAGTCCTTGTTGGCTTTGAAAACAGGCAGCAAAGAATTTGAGAGTGGCTATTGCCCTCAGTTCTTTGGACATGTGGACATTAAACATAGTTTGTTTCTTGACAAGGATCATCCATGTATGAAAAAAGTCATATTATTACATTATTTTTTAAAATTATTCCACAAAGACTTAAAACATGATGGATTTTTTTTTCTCAATTAAGATGCCTGCTTAAACGCAGCTATCATAATTTAATAAAAAGAAAAATTGCTGTATTGTCTCGAACTACTCAGAAATGTGTCAGTTAAGAATATAGGAAGAGCTGGGAGGGGAAATCTTGCAAGCACTGCAACACCAGACGAGTCTCTGCACATATTTCTAGGGAAATGGGACTCTCATCTAAAGTTCTGCTGCGTTTTCACAGCACCACCCTGCCGGTGCGAGTTGCCCAAGCTGCCTCCTGGTTGCTGCCAGGGCGTCCCGTGTTCAGCCCCAGGCCAAGGCCAGCGTGGCTCTTTCACACCGGTCTGTGCCTCTGGACACAGCATTGCCTGGGACAGATGGGTGCAGGTCAGTAAGCGTGTATGCCCCCATCATCTGGTTTTATAAGAAAGAGTAAGCACCTCTGGAGCTGTGGCAGAAAACACAGACTGTTTCATGAGCAGTGTGCCAGCTTGCTTGTATTTTTCTCAGGTGAAATGCATTGATTTTGAGGAAGGTGGCTTTTATTTTTACAACAATGTATCTAAGAAGAGAATATCTTCTGCTGGCTGAATCCCACTCAAGGATACCGAACCCATCCTGCACATCTTGTTTCTATGGAAACTAATGCACTTCACACGGGGCCTGGGGGGGAGGGGATGGGGGGAGAAACAGAGAGAAGCAAAATAGAAAGTAGAACAAGTAGGTAATGAAGTAGGAGAATTCTATACATTTTGTTGTCATTTGTCTTTGAAACTTTTCATATCTCACTAGGGGCTGTCTCACCCATGAGTGGAAGAAGTCTCCCTAAATCCTGAGGCAAAGAAGACTAATAATAGGATGTCGGATTCATGAGGTACTGCGTAGAGACTGCCCAGTGCTAATTGTTCTCACTCCAGTGACTTCAGGAGCACCAGATTGGAGCCTATAATTTCTGACATGCCCATAAGAATGAATATTATTAAAATTCTGGGATGGAGTCTGCTACCAAGTGTAACATCACGTCACTTTCCGTGCCTCCGTTAGGAGAATTTGTGAAGCTGAGCACTTCTGCTCTTGAGAAAGGATGCGAAGGGTCTTGCGCTGTAAATACACATTTTTTAATCTCTGCATTTTTTGTAGAAATCCTGGTTTGCAGAGCAACTTTGGTATCAGGTCCAAAAAGTCTGATCAACCAAACCTCTTTTCAGTAATTAGTTGAGGTTCTAGACAGCTGATTTTTGGATCATTGAGGCTACTGTAAGATGCAGGAAAGATTCCTGAGATATCCAAAAGGCACCTGTAGACTAGATACCAATTGCTACATCTGGTCCTTCCAAGCATCCCAAATGCCTAAAGATGCAGATCTACCTGCACCTTTAGGCATTTACAAAATCTTTACAAGTTTGTTCATAGATCAGTTCTGAAAATGGGACTTGGACATTAATACCCCATTTCAAAAACCTTGCAGTCTCTCCTAGATAAACCAAACAGCAGAAGAACAAAAAAATCTCACAGTTAAATGCACACTGCAGCACATCGTGCTTTGCCTACGGGTCTGTGTGATGAAATAAAGCAATCAAATGCAATGTATAATAATGATAGCTGTTTCCAGAACTGTCAGGGCTCTGCCGTGTCCAGGCCAAACACCTCCAAAAGCCTTTATTCAGCTATTTTTTTTCCCATACACTGCACAGATTTATTACCTTTATTGACTTTCCAAATGTTTACACTTGGAACATTCATCTGTCAAAGCTGCTTGCTGCATCTGCAATCAATCTCCCTGGTTTCAGTGCCATGGACAGCAGTTCGAAAGCCTTGTTTTAAAGATCACCTAAACCTTGTGCTAGTCATTGTTGCTAAGTAAGGGAAGCTGGAATAATCTACCCAGAGTGCATGTTCAAAATTGTGTCAGAGAACCTGATTAGTGTAAGTTGTTGTCACAGCACTTCAGGTTTCCTAAATAGACAAGCTTCTCTGCATCTTTGCTCAGACACAGTGAACTGCTGACTCAAAGGACAGATGCAACTTTACTTTCTGTAGTGTCTCCAGTGAGGCTTGAAACTCTTCAGCATAGGGAAACTGAGGCTCAATTTGCTGAGTACTCCCCTAGTTCATCTAACAATCCCATCAGGAGTTTATCCTATGGGAAAGATTCTCGTGTTTTGGCAAATTTCCCACAGCTTTAAGACCAAAAAAACAGGCAATTGGCTCTTAGCTGAGAGAAGACAGGCTGCCTTGTCACTGTGAACACCTTTGGAGATAAACTAGTGTAAGTGTGCATCAAGCTATACTGCAGACTCTGACCGGGATGTAGGGGCCAGCAGTCGCTGTCTTTCCGATGAGTTCACAAGCTGTAAACCTAGCCATAGAAAAATATGTTCTGGTTTCCTTGCGACATGGTGCACTTGAGTGAAGGCTGCTTGTTTTGTAAAGACTCTGGGCTATTTTTGTTTTTCACTTGACTTCAGCCAACAGTCTCATGCATTTATACATCTCATTCCCCAAGTTCTTGAGCAGCTCACAACCTCCTACAAATCTCCTCTCAGACATCCTTTCAAGGGGTGGCAGCGTAAGCGACCTCGACTTATGGATGGCCCAGATTCAGACCATCAAATTTCCATCAGTGTGACAGGCATTGCATTTCCTCTTGGCTGTTTCTGGGCCATGACAGTTGCCCAGTCCCAGGTAATGAGAGGTGCAGGGGCTTGGGTGAATTTTAGGTTTTGCAGTCTCTTCAGCCCTGAATCATGCCCCAGCTCCACTTCAGTGTTTGCACCCTTCTACAGGTTGCCAGGTGACCATTCAGAGTGCTGGATGATGCACAAGAGCAACGAATTGGACTGATATCCACTGATGGATGGAAAATGGCTGGCTGCTTTCCATTTCAACAGCAAGATGAAGCCCAGCCATTGACAGACCAACCTTCTGCATCATGAGCATCACCCTCCCTGCTAGCATGGGAAATGCTGACCTCCTGCTCTGCCCAGGCAGAGGCATATCAT
Source organism: Athene cunicularia (assembly GCF_003259725.1). Taxonomy (NCBI): domain Eukaryota; kingdom Metazoa; phylum Chordata; class Aves; order Strigiformes; family Strigidae; genus Athene; species Athene cunicularia. Next base: position 111,110,182 of record NW_020799097.1, on the reverse strand, counting down.
ACCCTGGTTTTGCTGCTGTTTAAGGTTTTAGATTAAAGTTACTTTTTAGGGACTAAACCTACTCAGTTGTGGATGAAGTAAGATCTTCAATCTGTTCGTGCCCTATCTCATGGTCCATATCCATCCATTTTCCATCAACACTCCCACTCACTGCTTTTGTTCTGCACTGATAATAACAGTTTCCACTGATAAAACACCTGCAATAACTTTGAGGTTAGCATGTCTTTGCCCATCTACCTATCCATCCACCTGCTCACTTATCCCACTACGCTGTTGAGCAGGATCTGTTATAATATATTTGTCATGTATATAAGGGTCCTCAACCACAGCCATCCCACCAGGTGACTGGAAAATAGCATCATTTAAAAAGCAATGACATTACCAAGCAACACTTCCCTACCCACTGCCTCACTTGCCAAAGAATTTGTCACTCTGGCTCTTGTTCAGCTGGACCCTGCTTGGGTATTTTTGGAGTGGGGTGCTGTTCCAAGCCCCTTGCAAATATCCAGCATCCTCGTACTGCTTCCTTCTCTAAGGAAGATGAGAAGAGAACCGGACTCACAGCAATGTCATTCCAAGAAAAGGTATATGCCAAAGCAGTAAAAATAGCTTTGGAAGAGCTCTTCCTGCCCACTCTGCTCCACCCAAGCTCTAGTTCATTTTTCACCTTCAGCTTTGCTGCCTTCTGTACGTGGGCCAAGGAAAAGCGACTTTATCTAATGCCAAGCTTCTTTTGAGAGAAGAAAGTTCTTTCTTTTTTTGGAAGAAGACAGTTCCTGCATTGGTTCCGTTGCCTACAGAGCCATGGGAAGAGCTGACTTCTCCAATCAACTACCTAACACCGAGCACTGTAGAAAAAGTGTCCAGAATTGTCCGCTGAGCCCCAGGCTGAGCCCTGTCTCTGATGTCATCGGACTTTGCAATGGAGACTGATAGCATTGCTGCTTTTCTCTTGGAGAAAACACCTTCAGCCTGGATTTCTTCTTCCCTGCACAACGAGACAGATTCTTGCATGCAGCCAGGGCTGATTCACACTTAGACTGGAAGCTGCTGAGTTTGGGGGTACTTCCAGAATCTCACAAATGACATGGCCAGGAAACAGGGCTCAGCTGTTGACACCCATGCTGATGTGCTCTATCAGGCTGCATAGGAACTGCTCCCCGAGCCCCATGGCTGCATCCTGACCCAGGGGTTCCTGGTATTTGTCACAGAGCTGCTTCTCCTGCCGGTGGGACTGATGCTTGCTGCAGACAGCTCCTTCATGCCATGATAGTTCAGACCTGGTTGTTTTCCGGAGCTTTAGGAGAACTTTTTATATAAGACCAGTCCAGACTTTCAGCAATTTGGTCACTGGACAATCAGAACCAAAGCAGAACAGTCCCAAATTTAGAAAAAAATAGAAATTTAATTGTCTCCCTGCCCCCTCCCCCATCAAAAAATCCTGTGAATCTAGCCATCAGGAGATATTATTAATGCCAAGAATGTAATAGGAGATAACATTAGCTGCTTTTACGGCTAAGGAAAAGGTGCTGGGTTGCAGCAGTGAAAATGTAGACAGCAGCTTTTTGGAAAGGTTAGAAATCCACATCTCCCAGCCTTAGAGCAGCCACTAGTTGGTGGAAGTCAGGAAATAATTTTGGTTTGGACAGATTGCTGTTTCCTAGGGGGTCTTATGCCTTCCCAGTAGCTAAAAGTTACGAGCAGTTATTCAATCCTGTCCAGCAATTCTGCTTTTATTAGTATTTCATACTCTACACTGATTTCCAACTGCAGTCACCAATGTTCTGGGGACTCATACTGCTTAATCATCTGGCATTATGCTAAAATTCCTGTTTGGTCAAACAGGTATGTTATACAAAACCAAGGATCATTTATGTTTTGGGTACCTTTCCTAATACTCTTGCTGGTGCTAATGTTTTGAGCAGTTCCAGTCTCTTTGTCCCTCCTCAGCGGGTAACTCTGAGAGGAGCAATGGCCCCTCATGGCCAGGATAAATACATTTTTCTGCAGCTGTCATTCACAGAATGCTCTCCCTGGCAGGCAGTTTTGAGAACAGTTATTTAGCCTGAACTAATGAATTTTTGCTTTAGATCCTGTGGGATATGTTTTCATGGATACTTTATTTTTCAGTGTAATTAATGCTATTAGTGTTAATGGGACTCATATCTTCAAATCCCTGCATATCCTGATGCCACTGTCCCCCTGTGTGCCTTACCTGGAATGTGCATTCAAGAGAAGTGAGGATCAGAAAGAGAAAAAGTAGAGGCCAGAAGCTGAGAAATCAAAGGCATTAAATCTGAAGGATACATCTGCGCAGAGAAGCCCCCACTCAGGTGGGGGCCTCACTTGGGGTAATCTTGCTGGCAGCCCCAAGGGTTTATTCCCAAATCTGGTTGTGCCCACAGACATCACTCTTCTGGAAGATGAAAACATGGAGACAAGGAGATGGACAGCCGCTGTCAGAGCTCTGTACCCTGAATACCTCGCCAAAATTTTCAGTGTGGAGCTTCCCTCACCTCGATGCCTGTGCCATAAGACAGCCCTGGCACTATGACATGAGCCTACCAGCTCCTGTCGGACTGGCCCTTAGCAACACAACGTGACAGCAGCACATCATGACAGCAGGACCTGTGCAAGCAGCTGGAGGCTGATTCCTTTGAAACTTTGCGGTGTCCCAGTCCTTGAAAGCAAAACTGATGGCAGTTCATGTTGCAAGGTAGCTCAGGAAGAGGGGACATTTCCCAGTGGGAGGCAGATGGGACTTACAGGGCAGTGCTTAACAGCAGTCACACCACTGTATCCTTAGCCTGTCTTCAAAGGACCCCCAGATTACACTTCTTGCTGCCCAGATGAAGAAGTCACATGCTGCCACTCTCAAAAATACAGGTCATTTTGTGCACTGGTCACAGCTTCTCTGAGATCCAACTGCAGCTTGGCAGAGATTAATTGAGCATGCAAAGCTCTGCCAGGACTAATCAGCCCCTCTGGGAAGTGTAGTGTGGTCATCCCCTTCCTTCACCTCCCGGGACCAGCACCAAGCTCTCCCTGCAGTCCCAGAACCTTCTGGTGTAGTGCCATGCTGCATCCCATAGATCTACCCTGGGCCTCACCAGTTTACCCATTCCTGTTGGGTCCACCAAGAGCTGCCACAGCTGGGGCAACAGAAAGCAGAAGCACCCAGAATCACAGTCCACAGGGCATGCCTGGCACATCATACGGCTTCTTCCTGCTGCTTTTTTCCCCTGCCTGAGTCTCCTAGGCATTACTGGGATATAGCTTCAGAGATGGCACGGTGAAGTCAGAGTCCACCACATCACATCACTAACTATGCATCCAACACATCTTTGCATTACAGTCCTTCCCCTTCTGGCATTACTGGCACCATGTGGGGTTACTAAGGATATGTTTGGGGAGGGTTTGGGATGCACAGCTGAGCGCTTCCACAAGCGGCTCCGCAAGACCTGCAGAGATAGTGCAGGGCAGCATCAGCAGATAGCCTGAAGTCCCTGTGCATCCAGTTGGACACGAGGAAGAGCTCATGCTGCCTGGAAGCAACAGGACACACTAGTGCCCCTGTACGGACATAATTTTTATGATTTCTGTATCTCTGTGTCTCACTCTTGTTATCCAACTTAAACACATGACAGCAGGAAACAGCTGCAGAGAACACGAGACTGAAGGCAAGCAAAAATTCACTAACTTGTAGACAGACTTATTTCCTATGCTTAATTAAACAAAGAAGTTGTCCGTGATGAATAACAGACATACAGCTTAGTGGCTGAAACAAAAGATGCACAAAATAATTAAGTTTATCTTAAATTGATTTTGCTCAGTCTCAAATAGAAGGTTTCACTTGGCTTTGGGCTTACTTAACAGCTTTTCAATCCAGGTTTTTTTTATACCCTGTTCTTCTTTTTTCCCCCCTCACAGACAATTCTAAATTATAAATGCAATTCAGAAATTATCAGCAAGTGATGCAGCTGAAATGATACTGTTAAATGAAAATGTTTTCACAACTTAAAATGTTTCCCCACAATTTTCTGCTAAAGTCAATTCATAAATAGATTTTTTTCTCCCCAAACTCATTTCTTGTGCAAACTTATTTGTTTTAAAAAACAAAACAAAAGCCCCTCCGCCAGCTCACTTGCTTCTAGTTCAGTGGGTGTGCTTTTCATTATGAGTGTAGGGAATGTCACAACAAGTTTGTTCATTTGAGATTTCTTTAAATAAACATACAGAGAAGGCTGAAAACTGTAAGTAGGCATTTACACTAAAAAACCACAAAGTTAAATACTGAGAAAAAATAGCTTGCTTAGCAAAGGGACATGCCTCATAAAGCCAGTACTGGATTTTTCCAGGGGGAAATATATTGGTACGTGAATAAGAATCCACATGGGAAAACTTATTTATTTATGTTAACGCAAGAGAAAGTTGTTTCTCGATTAAAATCTCCCAATTTACATATGCAAATATTCAGTAATCTAACATTTTATCTTCAGAAGTCTTACCAAAGCATCAGAGCAGCAGCAGCATTACCAAATCAGCTGCCCTCTGCATTAACCTCTGCAGAAAATGTTTGTGTAAGACAAACATTGACTTGTTCAAGAGAGAAACCCAACAGTACTCACCAAGAAAGAACATGCAATACTTGAAACCCTGGAGCTTACATGACAGTTTTTATCATAGCCTGGAGCAAATCAGGAACTGATTCACTTCCAAAGCTGCCCCCATCAGGCTGCAAATCCCAGAGATGGGTTTTGATGTAAACTACTTCCCTTACTTCCTTCTCTTTTAAGGGGCCAGAAGGAAATCTGCAACTCCTGGGAGGATGTGATTCACATAACACCCCTCCTCACCCCACACCCTGCAGCTGGGTGACTACCATAGGATTTCTAATTGTAGAAGCAAGAGAAATGAGGTAGCTATGGGTGGGACATCAAGTCAGACAGTCTGACCAAGTGTACAGACAGCTCAAGACTAGGTTTTCAGCACATGCCTCTAGTTTTTGGTTTGGCAAAAGGCAGTGTTGCCTTCTGAGAACCTCTTCTTTTCAAGCTCAGAGCTACTTTTTTTTTTTTTTTTTTTTTTTGTGCACAGAAAGTGCGAAAATAACTTACTTGTTCGGACCTCTGCACCCATCTCTTAGCAGCAGCAAAGGAGGTGCTTTCATGAGAAAGAAGGGACTCGCTGCCATCAGCACAGGCATTTTACAAGAGGGCTCGGATAAAGAAGTTAATTTGCTACAGTCTTTAAAAAGCAGGCAACTTATCATAGCCAGCTGTGCAGTAAGCACTGGGCAGGGAAGATAAATTTCTTCATTTTTTACGGAGTTAAATCTTACTAATTAAGACCACATTGCTGCTTGCTAGAGAGAATTTGCATTGATATCTAATATTTCCCACATTTATTTACCAGAAGCGAATGTCTCAGCCTGTCTGAAACACAGACGTTAACTTCCCCTGCTTCCCAAGAGCATTGGTTTTGATAAACGGACCATATTAGTACTGTGTGTGCCTCTGGAGACCTCCTTTTAGGATAATTATTTCTCCAGTGTTGTTATTTATAGGCATACCCAGTCAGAACTGTGCCCCGCTCCCCATCTGAGAGCAGGGATTTCATGAGGGTGCAGGAAAGGTAAGTAGAGGATGCTGGCCTTGTTTCAAGACACTTATGTACATGGGACTGCAGATCCCCTGGGAGGGTATCAATGGCTGCAAATTGAGAAAGGCAGAAATATTCCCTTCCAACTAACTCACAAGGACAGGAGTTGTTTTCCAAGGAAGAGACTTAAAAAGGCTAAGGGTGAGATTGAAACTTCCCTGCTGTACTGGCTGGTTGACATCTCCTTAACTGGTGATTCAGAAGAGCTTTGAATCTGAAGCTTCAGTTATGAGGAACCTTTCTTGAAATGCCTAGCAGATGCCCCAGTGCAGGAGGAAAGGACTCGGAAAAGGGAAGAAAAAGAGGAAAGGAAAAATGCTGTCACCTAAATGGCTCACCAAGCTGGATACCCTCATACTACCTACCATCCAGGACATGGAGCAAGGTGAGGCACACATCTCCCATATGCCACTCTCCAGCTGGGCAGAGGACATATATAAAGAAGACCTGAGTCCAGGGAGTTAAGAGAAAGGGAGGTGACCTCACCAGACTGAAGCAGCTGAGGAAACCATACCTCTGGGACTAACAGCTGGGAGATGACTTGCTGCATGGTCCCATATTCTGGAGATCCCCCCTAGAAATATGTCCTGCTCATGCTGGGCCCTACCTAGCCCTAAAAGCACCCTAAAAGCAACTCCTCATTCTTGGTTTTCTCGTCATGACAGCACAGTTGCCCCTCTGACAGCAGAAAACAATTTACCCAGCGTAACAAGGAGTGAGCTAAGGAGGTGATCAGGATGAAGGAGGTAAGGGAAGGCTTGGACAGCAGAACAGGTGCATGCCAGAAATCCTTGTTAAATAAGTATCAATATGCTAATTGATTTAAGACTTTTGAGTGCAAAGCCATTAGCATGCGTCTGTGTTTGCAACTGGAGGGAAGTAAAAATACATCTTCTACCACACTGCAGTTTCTGGTGTTTCCAAGTTCTGCTTTATATCATAAATAGAACAGTCAAAAAGGTTGAGATTTTACTGCAAAAATTCTTATTCTCAAACTCTCATCCCAGCCCAGTGCTGGACAAACACATAATCTAAACCTTGTGATAATGTTGATTGAGGTTTACATCCAGTAATGACAAAGCAACCCACAGCAAAGTAGGTAGCACACATTTGGCTTTAAAAATGTTGAAAGCAAAACACTAATGTTGCAAATGGCAAAGTCCATTAAAATGAAAATTAATGTTAATATGTTTGTGTAAAGCCAAAATGCAATTTAACAGAGAAAGTTGTGAAGCAGCATTTTCTGTCACTGGAACAAATCATCAGGAGGACTGAAACGCACTGGCTTGACATTATCGGAACAAGCTGGACAAGGTGAAATGATTTGTCTTGACACTTATTCGTGGGTGGATAATTTTGCTGAACGGATTTTCTGCAAGGAAACCATTTTTGACTTTTTTTTTTCTTTTTTTTTTTTTTTTTTTTTGGTCAGAGTTCTACTTAATGAGCCACCCAGAAAGACAGTGAAGGGCTCTAGAGCAAGTCCTGAGCTGCTACACCTCCACTATGCTGCTGTCTCTGGCAGCAACACTGATATTATTGCTAGTTCTTTCCATTTGATTATAAGCCTTGTTGGTTTTCAGGTTCGGGTTTTTTTTTTTCCTTAGATTTTCTGGTTTTGGAGTTTTCACAGGCCAGGAGAGATCCAAGATGCTGCTGCAGACCAACAAATCCATGATTTAAAACGCTTAAGTGACTTCTCAAAACATGGCACAGATCACAGTTTTTCCACAGGACGTGAGTTTTCTGGCAATGATATGTGTGGTTTCCCATCCTCTGGCTGCTGCTAGGTTCTCTAATTATTAATAACTTTGATAATTACAGTGTTGGGCTGGACTCCTACACAGACAAATGGTTACCAGTCCTACAGCCACAAGTCAGGGAAAGCAGTGCCTTCCAAGACACTTGTGTAGCTCTGCACAAAGGGGTCATGTGAACTGCTGTAGTCAGAGCAGGGAAATGTGGGTTCAAACCTGGTGTCAGTGAGCAGGGCAGTGCCAGATAAATCTCCTGTTCTTTCTCCTGGGAGAGCAGTGTTCGCTGGTGAGCTGTGTGAGGCACATCACATCCTCTAGCTTCAGATGTATGGCAGGGACCACAAGGTCACTGTCCTCAAAGATGTCTGGCAAATGGAAAAAAAGGCAACCAGAGAGCAAGGAGAGATGAACATCTGTCTTCTAGTGGAAATGAAGAGGAGTAAAGGATACTCGAGAAGGGCAGAGAAAAAACCTAGAGGTGAGCCCAGACAAATGATGAAATAATTATTCTTCAGGTAGGCAAGGTAAGTTCTGCAATTAGCAAGAAGTCCTCAGGTCTTTCAGCCTTGCTCCATGCAGCTGCAGTGATGAGTGAACCAGGCTGTAGTTGGTTTGGGATGTGCAGGTGATGAACTGACCCTCTTCTGCAGGAAGGTGGACCCTAACTCCTGGGTCTTAGAGCCTTGCACCTACTTGGAGCTGCTGACATGCTTGTTCTTTGAAGAAAACTACTAAAATCCCATGAACTCCACCATGGGAAAAACCAGTCCATCTGTGGCTTTAAGCCTGAATAATGTGGCAGGGACTTTTTAGGCTTGGTCCACACACGCACACACTGAGTTTACTATTCCAGCGTTACAACAGCCTAACTCCTATGCTGCACTGCTCACCCTAGAGAAGGTCAGGACCACTGTCACCACTGCAGTGATGGAGAGGAGAAAAGCAGTTTTGTGTGAGTCATCCTCAGACTTCAACGCTGCAAAGCCTGGGAAGCACACGAGGAGTTGTGTGGACACCAGTGCTGCCTGCTGGGCTTCAATATTTCCCTGGGCTCCAGACTACGCATGGGCAGAAAGTAGATCCAGAAGGTAAATCCAGACCTTGTGTGTTTTAGAGCTGGTGTAATTAATAAAGCGAGACTGCAGCTGGAGTGTTTCAGCAGAGCTGAGGGTAGACAAATCTCTCCTGTACCCATTCTCTAAAGAAAGTCTACAGAGCATCTCTTGGGGGTCATTACAGCTCAGCAGCCTGCTCAATAAGAAAACAGGTGGGATCCTAACTCTGAAAGCATGCCTCAGGAAATCTCTCTGCTCCTCCAGAGACCTCTGCTCCCTACTGCTTCTGCTCGGCATTTGCCAACAGATTTTCCCAGGCAGCCTCCCACCTGCTCAGCTCTTTTGCAAATCTGGCCCCTAAAGGGGAAATCAGCTCTTTCAGAAAATCTGCTATGAAAGGAGCAAAATGAAAGTGTGCTGACACCCATGGGAAGGTCCTTGCTGGTTCCAGCAAGCTTTGGCCCATACTGATTCATTTCTCTTCTCTGTTCCCAGCAAACCGTCCTGGCTATAGAGATCAAGGTGAAATAGGGTCATGCACTTCACCACTGATGTAGCACAAAGAAAATACATGCAGTTCAAAGAATAATTGAAGTCACACTCTCAGTTCTTAACTTATTTTAATTGACGACATCAAAGAAGAATAAATTTCATTATCAGACTCAGCAGGGAAAGCTAAGTTGGAGGGAGGTGGTTCTTTATTAATTCACGTAGCTGTATATCACATATAATTTCTGGCAAAAAAAATAAAGTGTTTTTACTTGGAGGTAAGTATTAATTTTAGCTGAAAAGAAACAGTGTCTCATATGCCTACCCCAACCTTTTTTTTCAGCAATATGGCTTAGAATCTTAAGGTAAATATTCTAATTGTTAACTTTAAAGTAATTTAATCGTTACAGTTTCTGAGGAGGAGCATGTTTACAATCATACACACAAAATAAACTCACCACATTTCAGAGAAACCCAACAGTCTGTTTCCTATTGCATCTGGCTTAATGGATAGGATGGTGTGGACCAATTAAAATCTTCTAAAGAGCGCACCATTGAACCCAGAGTTGGCCAAGCTCTATTCCTGTAGCATTTTGGATCATTAGACACCTTGACTTTTTCAAGCTAATGTGCTCTAACACATGGCAAGGACACTGAGCTCAGAAAAGATAAATTATTGACAGCATAGGACTGAAAGAATAGTCATACCTTGGGTGTGACCCAGGGCTGTGGGTGGTCTAGTCCCAAAGAGCTACAGACTCCAACTCCTCTGAATTGCTCATGAGGTCTCTTTGGTATTCTATTGCTGCCTCTTGAGTTGAGAAACCAGAGAAATAAATTGTTTTGAGAAAAGGGCTGGAGAAAAAAGATGAAACTAGCTGTCCCAGCACAGGCTGAGATCTCCTAGGCTGGTCTCCTCTGGGTTGATGGCTGAACACAGATGCTCTGGGACACCTGCAAGAAACAGGTTGTGCATAGGGTTATTGGTTCTGCTTCAGCTCTCCTCTGGCAGCAATGTGTCCAGGTGTAACCCACATCAGCAGTCGTTCCCAAACCATCTTGACAGAGAGCACCAGGGGGTCTTCTCCTCACCTTTCTTTCCTTAATGCTCTGGTGTTTTTTCAGTCTTCACAACTGCCAGTGGTAAGAAGCTCCATGGTGCAACCACACGTTGAGGGAGAAGACAGCAGAAACATGGTTTCTTGATATCTCTTCCTCTTCCCCCGCCCCATGCAAAGAGTATCTTTTAAAGCTGAAATAGCTGTCATGTACCGAACTCTTACTAAAAGCCAGAAAGTCTCTTTTCCTCCTGCTGTCCTGATGCACTAGTGGTGCTGCTGCAATTCAGTGTAAGCTTTCAACGACCATGAAGTCTTCTTCCCATGTTTGATTTATTTCTCATTTCTTTACTTCTCTTTGTGGGCTCTACCTAGACTGCCACCAGGTACCACATGTTACTTAGGTTAGAGGTGTCAGAGCTGAAATGTTAAGGTAATTTGTATTCATTAGGCCTCTCCAAAAGAGAAGGTAATTTGGGGGAAGATTGAAACTGTGGACAATTCATTAGATGCACGTCTTAAAGGAAAGTGTGCAAGACGTGAGAATCTGATATGCTTCTGAATACCTGGAATTGATGCAATGTTACTGTGGAAAAAAATCTCTTTCACAGTTACGTATTTTAGAAAATTTGTCTTTGACTGTGGGAAATTGCCAGCTGGTCTGGGTCATGGTGGATCTGAGGCTCACACAGATGAGTTGGCATGGATGTGTTAGGAACTGAAAATTAAAGCCCTGTTTCCACCAAAGCATGCCATGAAATTTGTAATAAAACTTCTAATTGAAAATTAATTGGTGTTATACTGAGAAATGCAAACCAAGACAGTGTTAATTCAGATAGTTTCCTTCCTCAAATATCAAGGGCAAATTAAGGTTCCCACCAGTGTTATGCAGTGAGATGCATTTGCATCTGACATTGAGAAAAGACTGCCCACTCCAGGAACTGTGTATGCAGCTTTCTCTTCAAGGATGTCTTACTACTTCTTGCAATATGAAACACAGAGTTCCAGAAAAACCGAGACCCCCGAGGCATCCTAACCTCCTTCGTACATCACAGCACCCCCATAATTCATGAGAGGGATGATGCACATCCACTACATAGCACCCATGTTTTCTGGCAGACAAGGCAAACTCGACATCTCCAGGTGGCGAGGAAAGCTGGCACTCTGAAACACACTCAGCTCCAACACCATCCTGTCAGAAACATGAACTGGAACAAAACCAGAAATGCATCATTGCAGGTTCATAGAGGTATCCTGCTTTGGTGGAATCAAAACTCCTCTTTGAGGTGAACTGGTTAGCCTGAGAGAAAGCACAAGAAGTGCTTGCAAAAATAAGAAGTTTCTGCTGATTTTTCTGTTTTTCTCCTCCTACCCCCAACAAAGAGAGTAATCAGCCTCTTATCTCTTTGCTACCACCTTTTACCCTCAAAAATATCATTGAAAGTCTCTACTCAGTCTCTTCTTCCCTGGGATAAGCAGTTATTTCCTCGCATACTGCATATTACAGATGGCCTCTCTTTATTGCTCTTCTGCGTCGGCTTTTTTTCGGTGCCTCTGTGTAGTTCTTGAAGCACAGCTTCACAATCAGGCACAACACTTGAGTCAAAACCTTTCAGCCTCGAGGTGGCTGGAGCAAAAGCACTATCCTTCAAGTTGCAGTCCTATTTGCACTTCTCCAAATGAGCTCTGCCTTTTTGCTAGGCATCCTCCATACCCAATGGTCTGTCCTTTGCAGCCCTACACACAACATCTCCCAGCTTCTCAGTCTCATATCTGTATCCTCATTTTCAGGCTGCTGAATTCTCCTGTCCTGTGCGTCACAGCCAGTGTGTCTTTAGCAAATGTCACCTGAGGGACTGCAGACCATTTCCCTCACTCAACCAGGCCAGCCTGACCAATTCCTGTCCCCTCAGTGTCACCTTCAACCTTTAAAACTTTGTCTGGGCCATGTCAGTTAATCATTTCTGTATTTAATAAATCTATTAATTAGAACCAACCATTGCTTGCACTTCCTGGTGACTTCACCCACACTATGTATTAACTTGCCTTGCTGGTGGCAACGTCAGAAGACCTCACTCATGTCAGCTGATATTCTTCCTGATATCCACCACTTTCTCCTTCCTCTTCAAGCAGGTCACCCAGCCAAAGAAATGACATCACTTTGTTCTGGCATGACTTGTTTGTGATGAATACAAGTTGACTGCTTTTACCCCTCCGATTAGTCTTCATTAAGGAGTTGTGTAAGAAACAAGTGGATGTGAATGTCATTCTGAGTGTTGTAGCTAGGCTGATAGGTTTACAAGTCTTCACTTCCTTCCTTTCAAAACAAGCACCATCTCCAGCACTGTGGGCTTGCAGCCATGCCCCAGGAGATCTCAGAGATAACAGGTTCAGAAATGAACACTTGATTTTATTTTTTTTTTTTTTATTTCCAGCCTTGTTTAAAAAGCAACATTCCTTTGAAATTAATGCATCCAGAAGTAACCTGTTTTGATGGAAAAGCATTTTCAAGGAGAAAAATATTCCGTCACACACCTTTTAATCATCTCTATCCCTAACTTATTCGAGCAATAATGCAGTATTTTTCTTTTTGTTTTGTTTGTTAAATCTTAGATGAAGAAGACTGCTTATATTTCCCCCACTCATGATGTCTGGTATGTTGATGAAGTCTGTCTACATCTGGAAGGAGAGCCCAGAGAGTGACAGAGTGGGGAGCAGAAACTTGGCTGCCTTGCAGATCTCCGTTGATTATCCCTTGACTGCGTGTGCTCAGAAGGGAACACGGGGTTGAGTCCCCTGACTTAAGTCATCTCCTGCTCTCAGGGGTTCCCCAGAGCATCCTTGCTTGCCAGGTGACCTTCTCCTCCCAACAGCTGAGCCGCTGCAGCAGAAACACACTCAACAGGCTGCAAGTCACAAGCAATGTCTGCATCAGGGCTGCCTCTGCCAAGCAATAAAGAGCAAACTCAGTGACAGCGTACATAGTGAAGAGTTTCCCCCTCAGAGTCCACCCTTCTGCTCCAGTTCGCAGCAGAGGAAGCCTTGACACAGTTTTTCAATGTACATGAGTGTGTCCGTCTCTCTCTACCAACCCGTTCTCCTGTCACCCAGTGTTTCCCATCCTTTTGACCCATTGCAGTGATCACCTTCATTAATTCACAGAGACCCAGCTCCTAGCTGGAGGAGTACATCGCTGGCTGGCTGCTGCCAGTGTGGAAGGGATCCTTTATGTGTTCTTTCCCTGCACACCTTCCCAGGACAAGCTCCCTGGTAATGTCTCTTCAGACACACTTTTTGGGAGAAGGGTCAATTAGATCTGTGTTAGGTGAACTGCTGCATGAAAGCAGTCCATCTCTCCCTGTATAACAGGTTTCTAGCTCCATAGATTTCCCCCATGTGGAAGTTTTTTTGCAAGGACTTTTGTCTCAATGTCTCTTCTACCCAGCAGACTGGTCTACTGAAAAAAAGAGATACTTTTTCTCAGCAGATTAGGCTTAACAGGCCCCCAGGACCTACACACCCTGATAATCACTTGGTCAGGCACTCTGGTTATATGGGAAAAATACAGGATGACAGGATATATCATACCAGCATGCTACAACTCTCTACGCTTGTACTGCATCGAGTTCTGAAAACTAGAAATTGTTCCACATATTGAAATAAAATATTTAATTTCCCTTCCTTATTGAAGACTATTTGCTGGTCCATCCTTTTGCCAGACTCTTTTTTTTTTTTTTTTTTTTTTTTTTTTTTATCTGCTTCACTTCACTTTACTGCTAACTGTGACTTAAGTACGATTTATGATTCAAGTCAAGAGCTTGATTGCATTTAGTTTGCTGGTGACAGAATCAATTCATTCTGGGTAGGAAGAATGATGCATTGCTTGTCAGCCCCTTACTGGTCCATGGATTATTGAGAAGCCCAGTGAGTGTCTTTGTATGTTTTGGAGTCATGGGTTTTCTGCTTAAATAGCTTCATAATTACTGAAATTCAATATTCCTTTCCTCATTGGAAGTTATGGGAATTCTCACATAGAGGAACAGAGTGAACGCATCCTCGCTTGCAAAGTTCTGGTACATGGACCATAAGAGGACGTACGTATGACTGCTCAGACTGCTGCAGAAGGGATAATGCTTCAGTACGGCAAAGGAGACTGTGCTGTGAGCTGGTGCTAAAAGATCTGGGCTATCACTCGTCTGTGAACTGCATGTGATCCTCAACTTCTTGTGACTGCCCACCAGATGTAGGTGTCCTGAACAGCACCGCACTCTAACACCACGTGTTAGGAAGGGCCTTAATGGGGCAAAAGGCTGGCAGTGGTGGAAACCATCATCCCCCATGGCTTCTGCCTTCCTCCTGGCCTCTCTCCCACTGCAGGAGGTGGCTCTCCTGTAAAAAGGGTGTCTGGTGACTTGGACCCATCATCTCCCTCCAGGGTAACTGAGGTGAAAATGGACTTGGGCAGAGGCCATGTTGGTCACCTTGATTAGGGACTGGGCTTTTGATGTGACGCAAATGCCAGCTATAACAGAGAGTGGGGAGGACTCAGGGCAGGGGAAGAGGTGGTTTTGAGGAAATTTTAGACACAATATTGGTTGGAGCTTTTCCAGCACAACAGTTTTCCTCCAGAACAGGGCATTTCCCTTTCATTTTCTCAGAAGTATGTAAGTTTTGATAAAATTAGAGGCTAGAACAAGGAAAATACTGGAAAAAAAACTCTTGATAAGTTTCTCTTGATAATATCATATCATATCCTGCTGAGGTAAAGTAAATAGATTCCTCTTTCAACTCCCCCACTTCCATTAATTTCACTTGAACTTTTAGGATAATATCAAATATTAATTTTAATATTATATTTCAGTGATGTTTTTAATATTTGCTGGTATAATGCTTTGTTATTATAGAAGAAAATGTGTGTACCTTATGGAAATGGAGCATTTAGATATTGTTGAAACAAAATGATTCGATGTAGTCAAGACCATCCAATTTGATTATTCTCATTAGACATTTCTGGAAGAGGGAGATGGAAAAGCATTTTATGTTGAAATTTGATTTAAAACAAAAATTACTTCTGAAATGTTGGGATTTTATCACTGGCTAAAAATGCTGCTATCTGGCAGGTATTGCCAAGAAACAAAGAAACCAACAAAACTAGGCATGAAATGAAAAGGAACAAGGAGATGGCCAGTTGCTGATTTTCCTGTCTGGGGCTGTGGAGGTTACCTTGACAGTCTGTAGATGTAGCAGAGCTACTGCAGGAAAGACTGTCAGAAAATCAGTGTACTCAGCTCTACAAATTAAGTCTCGGCTTCATCTCTGAGCCTCTTATTGCCATTTTTTGGTCTCTTCCTCTGCTGACAGCATTGCTTGAGTTCCTCTTGCTGCCCCAAGAGAGGAGAAGTGGGAAGGTCTCCTCTCCTTCCTTCTTGCTAGAAGCCTCCCCAACAGTTTGCACACCACTGAGCGGGCTGGGGTGAAGGATGGCCTTGTCTAGCCCATACTTCTGCCCCTATAAGCAGCCAAATAAAATAGAACTGAGACAACAGGCTGGAAGTGAGCAGATGTGAGGCTATATTCATGGAGATTTGTAAATATGTAACCACGGGATGTGGATCTAAGGTTATGTTTGACTAGTTACATCCTGAGGAAAGTTGATTCCTCTGTTGTCTGTATTTGTGGCACAAGTCACCTACATTCTGAGTGAAGACACAGCCTAGGGCTGAAAGAAATGTAACTTGAAAGTGCCCTAAACATCAGAGCTGGATGCAATTGATGTACAGAAGAGGGGGGCTGGATGACCTTCACTCCCTAATGGATTCACTCCTGAGCTAAACACATCTAAGGCTTTGGCTGTATCTATTCATCGAACTAATGGTGTGATGCTAGTTGCGCTTATTGGATTAAATCAGCACTGAGAGACGGGCTTGGGCTAACAAGCAGCGAGTTCCCCAAAGTCCCTGAAGTATGTGAAGTCTGCTGGCTGCTCCTCCAGAAGCAACGAACACTGTGTCAGAAGATGCAATAAAGACTTTTTTATGTATCATAAAGAAGTCAGACCAAAGGTTTACTCAACACTGGCCTGTGAATGAATTAAATGCATGCCAAAATCTCAGACATGTGATGATTCCGTGCTCCTCAGGTGGCCCTGTAAGACATAGCACTGTCCTTATCTCCTTGGGAGCTCAGGCAGTGTGCTGTCTGTCCCCATGTCGCAGGGACTCCTGAGCAGACCTCTGGAATGACTTGTCAGCATTCTACATTGGCCTGCTCAAGTCCACTCTTTTCCCTCCAGTGGTGGGAAACAGGGTAGGAAGGTTTCCATGCACTGGAAAAAAAAGATGAATGATGTGTGGCACCCTGTCACGTTAGGAATCTTGCAATGGCAGTTGCTCAGACTGTCCTGGAGAGGACTAATTTCATGGCCTGGGAGACAGGAAAGCACAGTTACACATGTCTTGTTCTCAGTGCTTCAAAGAGCACCTTGGCTCCAGACCTGTTTTGTGTAAAGTGTGTTTAGGGCAGGCAACAAAGACCAAAACATCAGAGCTACAGCCCTCATTGCTCTTTGTTCTTGATGATAACACTCCTGCTTACAGAAGTGGATGAGCAATGGTACCTCTTCTTTAGAAGTGCATCCCAGCCAGGAGCCCCCATTTCACAGAAACCAGAGTGCATTTGATGCCACTACATACCAAGACACCTTCTTAACTCCAAGTAAAGCTTTGCTTTAATCTGTGCATCTGCTTGAGTGCCACTTTTTTGCTAACGGAAGTCTGGACTGACACACTCCCAGGCACTATTTCCCATTACATTTTGGCTCCCCAAGAAGTTCCCCTGATTTTTCTCTTTCTTATTCGTTATTAGTGACATCTAGTGACCAGCAAGAGTCATGCAGCAAATTAATGAAACCATTATTAATAAGGTAGACTGAACTTACATGACAAGAAAGTACTTGGTCTATTAATTTAAGAGGTATTTCTCACTGCTGCCAGTAGAGAAATCAGCCAGGCAGAATCTCTGGTGTTTGAGATTATCCTTGTACTCTTCAGCCTTTTGCAGAATGCCAAGGGCTGCCTTAGCTTCTGAAGGAAGAAGGCTCTTGGCTAAGACTTTCCAGAATGTTTTATGATCCAGATAACAGTGTTGGGGTTTGCATTTTGATGTGCTTTAAAGGATCTGATTTTCAGGTAGGGATTTTCAGCTTTTTTTATGAATCAGGTTTCTTTAGGATATCTTTGTTGGGTGTCTCAAAAACTAGGCAATCCATGACACCTCTTTTTAACCTGCTTTCCTGATAAAATAAGAATATTTAATTGCTTTGTGTATTGCCACCATTTAGCTGAATCTCTCCTCCCTAGCAGCTTGCACCCCAAGTTACACAGTAGCAGGTGTCTCTGAGGTCATTATGCTCCTACCATGCTTTGTGCAAGTAGGAAACCAGGCAGAGCAAAGTGCCTGAGATGGCTCCTCAGGGAGAGTCTGTAGCAGCATTGAAATCTTAACTAGATGCTAATAAGTCCATTTAGGAAAGAGGGAAAGTGGGAGAGATACTTTATACATAGCCCAGCCATAGCAAAAAACATCTCTTGATGTTGGACCATCACGACCAACAGATCGTCATGACCTATTGGATCGAGTCCAGAGGAGGGCTACAAAAATGATCAGAGGTCTGGAACACCTCTCCTATGAAGACAGGCTAGGAGAGTTGGAGTTGATCAGTCTGGAGAAGAGAAGGTTTCAGGGAGACCTTATAGCAGCCTTCTAGTACCTAAAGGGGTCTACCAGAAAGTCAGAGAGGGACTTTTTACAAGGACATGTAGTGATAGGGCAAGGGGTAATGGCTTTAAACTGAAAAGGAATAGATTTAGATTAGATGTAAGGAAGAAATTCTTCACTGTGAGGGTGGTGAGGCCCTGGCACAGGTTGCTCAGAGAAGTTGTGGCTGCCCCCTCCCTGGCACTGTTCAAGGCCAGGTTGGATGGGGCTTTGAGCAACCTGGTCTATGGAAGGTGTCCCTGCCCATGGCAGGGGGGTTGGAACTAGGTGATCTTGAAGGTCCCTTCCAACCCAAACCATTCTATGATTCTATGTCTTCTAGAACACAAAAGTCAATCTGCTTTCAGATGCAAATCTAGGGGAAAATGTTCTTGGCTTGGCTTGGTGGTTACTACTGCAACAATAATCTGTTAAAATAACCAGAGAAAAAGGTTATAATCTCAGATCCTTTTTGTTACCTCTTTTTTCCAAAGTAATGCTACACTAGGTGAACAATAGTGCTAGGCTGTAGAGCATCCCAGGTGTGAGACATAACAGGGAAACAGAGATGTGAATGCACCACAGTTTCTGATTTTACTTGCCTCTCAGGGAGATGGGGAAGCTGTCTGCAAAGTGGTCCAGCTGAGGAATCCAGCTCCCCAGCAAGATTTCAGAAAGCTCTCTCAGTAGCCAAGTCCCCATGCTGATGAAGATCATGCCTCAGATAAAAAGCATTTCAAAGGAGCAGAACCAACATTGGTTTCTGACTTCTACACTCACCAGCATGCCATGCAGGGCATGAAGCCTGTGCCATGTCAAGTCTGCTCCTGGTGCTACCACAGTTAATGGTGTGGCATGGTGGGGCTAGCTGAAATGGAGAACACAACTCTCCAGCCAAAGCACACTGCTGGTGCACTTCTGGGAGTGTGTGTGAAATGCCACAGTGGAGGTGGCTGACCCGGAATGTGGGTCCTAGGGAATCTGCAGAGCTGAGCTGGGATGCACGGCCACAGTGAGGAAGGAGCAGCAGGAAAGTCATGGGCCAATAGCAAGACTCACGTTTCTCTTGGTGTCTCTCAGTCCATTCCTGGGTCCACAGTGGTCCCCAGGCTGCTGGAGGGGTGCGTAAGGACTATGGACTCTGAAAGGTGAGGGCCGATTGAGCATGCTTCAGCCTGTGGGCTGGTTAGGTAAATGCCTCAGCATTATTTCCTCTGACAGATGCTGCAAATGATATGACTAGTAACAGACTGAATACAGAAAGTGTTGCAGCCCTGAGCAAACCCAGGGCTAAAAGGGCCATACCATTATGCTATTAGTCAGAGCAGATGCTTGTGACGGTGGCAGTGACCTGAAACTGCTAATCTTGTTACTCAGGGAGGGCCTTCAGCCATGGGGCTGGCAAGTGTGGAATAAATAAACCAGACTCTTCTTTCCTTCCCTGAGCTGCCTGACACATTCAACTCTCACTTAAGGCAAAGAGAACAGTGAAACAGTGGTGACAGCTGACAAGCAATGCCCTTCACAGCTAACCCACTGGTGGAAACAGCTGCTGAGATGAATTTAAGACAAAACAAATCTGGCTTGGTCCGGGGCTTGTAGCTGAAAGGCTGCAACCTCCCACCAGTTCTAGTTTTACCTCCTTTATTGAGGCTCTCCTCCTCTGCCTCTTTGCAAGGTTTCACTCTGACTGTACATCACCAAGCACCTTGGGGCAGTGACCCCAGGCTGCAACTTGCATGTCTACCCTCACATGCATTTGCACAACAAGAAAGAGCTGTCAGCTGTTTCATGGAGCATGGGGTGCTCCACAGCTCCTGCACAACTCTCTGGT
The DNA here is from genome assembly GCF_003259725.1 of Athene cunicularia. NCBI lineage: Eukaryota > Metazoa > Chordata > Aves > Strigiformes > Strigidae > Athene > Athene cunicularia. The sequence continues at coordinate 111,090,573 of NW_020799097.1, read as the reverse complement.
TTGGGGAATTTGCATCCAGGTTTTGGTGCTGAAGGGAATGAGGTTGGTGTTGAGATCAGAGCTACATGTAGTTTTCCCTGTCTGTCTCCTCAGCAAGTGAGCTGTGCTATCTGCACAACTGGTGCTTGTGATGAGGAAGAAAATAGCAATGTCTGTCTTGGTTGATCCCCAGCACACAGATTCATGGGTCAAGTGTCCTGAAGGAGGCAAGTGCCCATGTTGTTGCCTTTGGGGCCCACCTCTGCTCTAGGACTGAGACATCTACTGTAGTAGGTGCAAACATCTGAAACAACTGCTATGAGAAAAGGCTCAACCTCCACACCCAGGGAAAGAGCAGCTAGAGAGATTTTACTTTCACTTACTGAGATGGAAGGGGAGAAAGTACTGTAATCTACAACTTGGGCAGTAAAGGAGGGTCTAACACAGACATTCTCCAACCCCTTTCCCAGGCCATCCATCTTGTCTTGCACCAAACACCAGAATTTCCTGTTTAATATGAGTTTTGTCCATCTTCTGGTAACCCAAGTAGTGACTCTTCCTCCCTCACACTCCCATCCTTCATAGCAAGTGTCATACAGGCTACAATTTGCAAGATCTAGTATAGCCTTGATGAAAAACTTCCTTTAAAAAAAAAATAGAGAAAATATATGTCCAAGACTAGGTCAAACCACTGTTTGACCATACCTGTTTCTCTCGGATGGACTCTGGAGAGACATATAAGGTTGGTTTAGATCAGATGCATCATGTTTGGACAGCTGTGTTAATGGTGATGACTTCCACCCCATCACTTTGTGGTGATGTCCCAGAGCAAGTATCTGCAGGTGGATTGCAGGTGGTGCTACAGCACAGTGTGGCTTGCCAGGAGAAGGCAACTAGTTTTAACATGGAGACACAGTCATCATTTCAGTGCTGGTTCTGTTTTCTGTAAGAGAATAGGTGTCAAAGCATGCTACAGCCAAGGGACTCATCCAGAGAGTGGCATGCCCGAGTGTCTTCTCATCAACTCAGTCCCGTTCTCCTTGATTTGGAAACATCTCAGAGAACTAAAAGGAGGCACCAATTAACTGGAATGCTAGACCTGAGAATTCATTGCTAGCTGTTTTCAGATAAGGAAAATGTAATGGTATAGAGCATAGAGATGAAAGGAGTAAGTATCTCTTTGAGATGTGCAGCTCTATTCAGAGAATCTGGGCCAGGGCAAAGTCCACCCATCACTAGATACCAGCATGCTTGGGGTAAGCCATGAGCAAAGACCGAGGAGTCAGACAGGCAGGAGAAGCACTCAGCACTTTCCAGCGTTTCATGGGGAGAGCAAGGAGATAGCAGGAAGGCGAAGGACAACACAATACTTCTGCCACAGTGCATTGCTGGGTACAAAAATGTGTGACTTATGACAAAGTTTGAGGATGTGGAAGACTTCAGACAGCAGTAGTCTTTGCTTCTTGCTGCTAAAGATGACTGAGTGGGAACAGCACTGTTAAAATATGTCAGTTTAGTAGCACATCAGGCTAAATGCCACCGTCAAGGGACCAAAGCTGGGTGAGCACAGAGCAGGACTTTTGCTTTTTAACAATTTGTCTTTAAAGTTCCCTCTTCTTTTTGAAGCATTTTGGAGCATTTGGAAGCAGAATAGCAAGTGAACCACGTGGAATCTTCCGATGCTCCTCAAAGCAAATGACAACATCTGTGACAACAGTGTGACCCTGTTCCTTGGAAAGTGTATGGACAACTGTACGCACCAAGAAAAATCATCTCAGATTAAAGTTTAATGTTTGGGGTTTTTTTCAGCAGCATCTCCCTGTCTCCACAGTAATATTGTGGGTAGTAACTTACTGAAAGCTCTAAGTAAAGCCATAAAACACTTGACTGCAGCAGGCAGCATCAGAATGCCTTTGAGGTCTTCATTTAAACAGTTGTCAGCCATAATCAGAGAGATGAATCTGCAAAAACATCTATGTCAGAGGGGCTCTGATGCATAGCTCCCGGCATGCACAGACATGTTGCTCTCAAACATACTGCAAAAGGATGTGTGGCTGGGAAGCAAGCACTTTGGCAGGACCTGAAGCACATACCTGAGGCAGTAGAAGTAGATGAGTAGGTGTTCAACTGCATCTACTTCTAAGGTCAGCATCTGGAGAGAGGGTAGCCTTGGAGCGCCCCGGGAAATGCTCCACAGACCTGCCATGGTGTCATGAATGCCTACATCCATAACCATCTCCTAATCCCTCCAAGGACATTTTGATAATGCTATCTCCTTGCTTTTTGTATGTAAAACATGGCCCCACTTTAAAATCCTAATATAACCAGGCAAGCGTTTAAAAGCTACTATTACAACCTTTCCAAATTACATATTGTTTATAATTACCTTGATTATTTTTAATCGCTTTACATACTACTGCTAGGATCTCATTAACATGGCTAAAAAAATCAGCCAGACCAAAAAGCTTCTTATATTTTACTGTGTATATCAAGAACATAACATATAACACATGAGGGCAGATTTTTGCCCTGGTTTCCCAAGAAAACACTTGTGTGTCTGTCAGCAGCCACTGTCATGTCTTTTTTCCTCTCTTAAAACTTTTCCAGTGTTGTGTTCCAAGTTGGCTTGATATGAAACATACAGAAATGCTTAAGTCAGTCAAATATGATGAATATAAGCAGGTGGGGAGAGGGGAGAATATACAGTGCTGAAAGGATCATCTCAACCTTTGTGAGGCAGCAGTGCCCCTGTTGGAGAGGGCACTTTTGTGTAGAACAAGCTTTCTGGATTTTGCTGTTCCTTCACTGTAGCTACCACAGGTGGTGGAAACACCAGCTGGCTGGTCCTACCAGTGCCTATGATGAAGGCTGATACTGGCTGCTTCAGAGTAAAAACAACCCAGAAGTGCCCAGTGTAAATCAAATACAGCAGAAATCGCATGCATTTAAGATATACATATCTCACAGATCACATCCTGGTCCTGTGAGCTCTTCAGCTGCTGGTTCACCCTGATACCACATTCTCAACAGACTATGGCAAGACATAAGTTCCTTTTCCCTGAAGGAATAACATTTCTGTGCATTACAAATGTATTTTCTTTGCATCATCCAGACTGTTGCAGATCCGTTTACTGTCTTTTTTGTTCTTTACCATCCTGTCACCAGCAATACGTAATATGGCAAACATTATCAGCAGTAATTTCACATTTACTTAAAAAGCTTTAGTGAGAATATAAAGTTGTCTTGAGCATCAGACTGATATCCTCTAAGCTCCTCTTGGATGACCATCCAACACTAGATCCTTCTAAGATGTGCCAGTTCATCAGTTTATACTGCACTTCTCAGTTCACGTGTGGTTCCTTCTTCCTGCTTCACTCAGAAGCCCGTAAGAGGAAGAAGCAGCATTTCTATGACAATACCTATTTTCCATAAATCCATAGTGGCTGGCATTAATCTTATTTGCATTCTCTAATTATTTATCAGCTCAGTGCTGCATCCTATTTCTTCTGCATTGCTTGATACTGACAGCAGCCTAGGTGGTTCAGTATTACTTGGACCACTCACAGCATCACTGAGAATTGTTCTAGATTCCCTGCCAGTATTTTTTTTCATCCTGGGACTCCTCAACATGGAAAGTCTCAGCAAGTCATAGCAGTGGCAGAAAAGGCTCAGGACAGGTTCATAAACAGCCCTTTCATCTCCTGGAAGAAAGGGGACATTACTGGGAGAGGAGATCTCCATGTTCCAAGGAAACTGTACCATTTTCTGCTCCTTCAGCTTTTGGGCTCTGTCCAGCCCATTTGGCCTTGTGATGATTGTGCTTCTAATTCATTGTGCTTGCTCACATCATGGCACAGGAATACAAAGTTGCTGGGGTATTTCACAAGTAGTTCTAAAGTGCTGAAAGCCTCTTTTAGATAAGACCCACTTGGAAGCTCTTTAGCTTTCAAGACCAATAGATTTCATTCCTCTTTTTTCTTCCCACCTTACAGTTTTTGTAGCAAAGAAAACGTGTGTTCTCTGTTTGACTTTTCTCAGCAAAGTGCTGACCCCTCTCCAATTAGACATTGCACAATCCCTCACCCACTCTATCCTATTCCACTCCTTGAATGACTGACAATGCTTCCCAGAGCTGGGTAGACGCAAAACTGCCCAGTTGTAAAGGAAAGTGTGGAAAGGACCAAAGAAATGTCATGTTCTTTTACAAATCACAGGTGACAAATTCTGTCCCCTTGCCAGAAACACATGCAGTTCCCATGCATGGCAACTGAATGCACATCAGGGAAAGTCCTTATTGATTTGTATCTCTCCAGGTGCCAACATCATTTGCACCGTGCACATGAATTTCAGGTTTGACATTTTCTAGAAATTTAATCGATTTTCAGGAGTTGCTAAAAACTGTTTTTCCTCCTCAACCTGAGAGCTGCTGGATTCAGCTAGAGCATCTGGGGAGCTCTGAAAAGGCTTTTAGAAACATCAGGTAAGATGAGGCCAATTCTCAGTCCGTTAAGTGTTATGTCTCTATTGGCATCCTCAGGCTATGTCTATTGACATCAGCTGACATCGGGTCTGGCACTAGAAATGTTCTTAGCTTTACTTTTATGAGAGCTTGAGATGTACTTCTGGTTCATAGTGGAGCTCTGTGCCAATGCTGCCTTGCAAAAAAAGATGTGTTAGTTTAACATTATTAGTAAATCTTTAGCTCTGCTGCAGCAGTACTTTGTGGTTATTTAATACCTCCAGGGACAACTTTCTTAAAATAGTAGGTGAAGTACTGGGACTTGAAAGAGCTGAGTGTAATTCTCTGCTGTTCCAGACTCAGATCTTTAGCAGATCAAAGCGCAATGCTCTGCTGTGACAGAGTACCCATGTACACTCCACACCCTTGGGAGAGGGGATGCAGTGCAATGGAATTATGGATGTACAGTTATTTTTGTGTGAAGGTGTAGAAATCAGTTCAAATGCGAACATGGTGATAAAACTTAAACGAAAAGTTTTCAGAACACCCTAGCTATGTCCAAAACTCCAAGAAGGTCCTTAAATTGCCTTGTCTCAAAACTTGAGCACAAAAATACCTGTTCCAACCAGCAAAACCAGTATCCCAGCACTCCAGTGAGGGCTGAATGATTGTAAATAAAGGGGTCAGAATTTGGGTCCTGAGGAGAAACATCTTCACAGAATCACAGAATCATCTAGGTTGGAAAGGAGCCTGGAGATCATCTAGTCCAACCGTTCACCTAGCACATTTCCCACCTACAGCATATCCTTAAGCTCTAAATCGACCCGACTCTTTAACACCTCCAGGGATGGGGACTCCACCACCTCCCTGGGCAGCCCATTCCAACGTCTAACAACCCCTTCTGGAAAGAAATGATTCCTAATATCTAGTCTGAACTTTCCCTGGTGCAACTTGAGGCCA
>NW_020799097.1:111039480-111085125 GCF_003259725.1 Athene cunicularia | reverse complement strand
CCTCTCTGACTGGCAGCTCTCCAGCCACTCCTCCCCAAGCCTGTAGCGCTGCTGGGGGTTGTTGTGGCCCAAGGGCAGCCCCCGGCATTTGGCCTTATGGAAACTCCCCCAGTTGGGCTCAGCCCATGGCTCCAGCCTGTCCAGGTCTCTCTGCAGAGCCTCCCTACCCTCGAGCAGATCAACACTCCCACCCAACTGGGTGTCAGCTGCAAACTGACTGAGGGTGCACTCGATCCCCTCGTCTAGATCATCAATAAAGATGTTAAACAGGAGTGGCCCCAAAACCCAGCCCTGGGGGACACCGCTCGTGACTGGCCGCCAGCTGGATTTAACTCTGTTTACCACAACTTTCTGGACCTGGTTGTCCAGCCAGTTTTTAACCCAGCAAAGTGTGTGATTGTCCAAATCTCGAGCAGCCATTTTTTCCAGGAGAATGCTGTGGGAAACAGTGTCAAAGGCCTTGCTAAAGTCAAGGTAAATTACATCCACAGCCTTTCCCTCATCCAATAAGCAGGTCGCTCTGTTGTAGAAGGAGATCAGGTTTGTCAAGCAGGACCTGCCTTTCATAACCCCATGCTGACCGGGCCTGAGCATCTGGTTGTCCCTCATGTGTTGCATGATGGTGTGTAGGATGAGCTGCTCCATCAGCTTCCCGGGCACTGAAGTCAAGCTTCAGGCCTGTAATTTCCCGGATCATCCTTCCGACCCTTCTTATAGATGGGCGTCACACTGGCCAATTTCCAATCTGTTGGGACCTCCCCGGTCAGCCAGAACTGCTGGTAAATGATGGAAAGCAGCTTGGCGAGCACCCCAGCCAGCTCCTTCAGCACCCTCGGGTGTATCCTGTCTGGTCCCATGGACTTGCGTGTGTCTGTGTGATGCAGTAGGTCACTGACTGTCTCCTGGATTGCAGGGGGGTCGTTCTCCCAGTCTTTATTCTGGCTGTGGAGGCTGGATTCCCTCAGTACAACTAACCTTGCTATTAAAGACTGAGGCAAAGAAGGCATTAAGCACCTCAGCCTTCTCCTCATCACCTGTTATCATGTTTCCTCCTGCTTCTAGCAGGGGATGGAGACTCTCCCTGGACTTTCTTTTGCTACTGACAAACTTATAGAAACTTTTCTCGTTATACTTGATTGCAGAGGCCAAATTAATTTCCAGTTGGGCTTTAGCCCGTCTGATTTCCACCCTGCATAGCCTCACAGACTATCTGTAATCACTGTGTGTGTGGCTAGCCCCTTCTTCCAAAGGCTGTGAACTCTCCTTTTCTCCCTAAGTTGCAGCCAAAGCTCCCTGTTCATCCAGGGTGGTCTTCTCTGGCATCGGCTTCTCTTAGAGCACCTGGGGACTGCCTGCTCCTGAGCCATTAACTCTTCCTTCTTAAAGAGCGCCCAGCCTTCCTGGGCCCCTATACCCTTCAGGACCATCTCCCAAGGGATCCTGTCAAGCAGGTGCCTAAACAAGACAAAGTCAGCCCTTCTGAAGTCCAGGATGTCAGTCCTGCTTAGCCCTCTCCTGACCTCTCTAAGAATAGAGAACTCTATTATTTCATGATTGCTGTGCCCTAGTTGGCCTCCAACCTCCACATCATCCACCAGCCCTTCTCTGTTCACAAAGAGGAAATCCAGCAGGGCACCTTCTCTGGTTGGTTTACTCACCAGCTGCGTCAGGAAGTTATCTCCCACACATTCCAGGAAACTCCAGGACTGGTCTCGTTCTGCAGTGTTGTAATTCCAGCAGACGTCTGGGAAGTTAAAGTCGCCCACAAGAACAAGGGCAAGCGATCGTAAGATTTCACCTAAGTGCCTATAAAATACCTTGTCCATCTCTGTCCTGGTTGGTAGCCTATAGTAGACTCCTACTACAATATCTGCCCTGTTGGCCTTCCCCCTGATTCTAATGCAAAGACACTCAACCCTGTCTTCACTACACCTGTGCTTGAAGCAAACATAACAGTCCCTGACACACAGTGCCACCCCACCACTTCTCCTTCCCTGTCTGTCCCTCCTAAAGAGCTTGTACCCAACAATTGTCACACTCCAGTCATGGCAGACATCCCACCATGTTTCAGTAATAGCAACAACATTGTAATTTTCCTGTTTCATCATGGCTACAAGCTCCTCCTGTTTGTTACCCATGCTGTGTGCATTGGTATACATGCACTTCAGGTGGGCCAATGTTTTGCCCCCTTCTCCCTTCAAATCTAGTTTAAAGTTCTGTCAATGAGCCCAGCTAACTCCTGCCCCAATATCCCCTCCCCTCTCCGGGACAGGTGCATCCTGTCTCATGTCAAAAGGTGTGGTACCCTGTATACCAACCCATGATGAAAGAATCCAAAGCCCTGATGGTAACACCAGACTTGGAGCCACCCATTCATCTGCTGAATTCTCCTGTAATCTTCCTCATCCATCCCCCCAACCAAAGGGATGGAGGAGAACACAATTTGTGCCCCCGATCCCTTAAGCAGTTTTCCCAAGGACCAGAAGTCTCTCTTCATTGCTTTAGGCCTTCTCCTGGTGATGCCATCGCTACCTACCTGAAAAACCAGGAGAGGGTAGTAATCCTTCGGTCTCACTAGGGTAGGGAGTGTTGCTGTGAGGTCCTTGACGCGGGCCCCAGGGAGGCAGCAGACTTCCCTATGAAGTGGGTCTGGTCTGCATATGGGGCCTTCAACACCCCTTAGAGTGGAGTCACTCACTACAATGACTCTTCTGGGGTTCTTTCCAGATTTTTAATCTTGGTTTTAATACCTGGTCTGAAGTGACCTGGCCTTGGTGAACTTTGGTCTTCTTTGTCTCATTTTCTTCCTCCTTCTCTTCTTTGTTCAAAAGTTCCAGGGCCCTGAATCTATTATGAAGGGGCACCATGGAGGGTGAGGGAGGTGGGGAGAGGATTTTCCTGCCTCCCCGAGCAGGGACCTGTTTCCAGCCTCCCTCATCTCTTAGGGCCCCTCCTTCTGCCTGATAGCAAGAGGGTGAGGGATTACCTGCCTCTTTGGAGCTTCCATTATCTCCTGTTGCTTCAGGGGTTCGAGGGTGTTACTCCACCAGTCAATTTCCCGTTCACACTCCCTAATACTTCTTAATCCCTCAACCTCTTCTTTGAGTTCTGCCACCAGGCTGAGCAGCTCATCCAGGTGATCGCAGCGCACACAGGTGCTGTCCCTGCTGCCTTCTGGCAGGACCGACAGGCTCAGGCACTCCCTGCAGCCCGAGACCTGAACCCCTGCATGTTTGCATGGCAACTCTGTCTGGGTCGCCACGTTCTATCTGGCAGTGGTTTTGATGCGAGTGGAAACCATGGTTCGGTCTACTCGTGGAGGACCGTAAAGGGGCTAGCTTGGATAAGTTCAGGAACCCGGAGAGTGTCTTCGCCCTTCTTCATGTCCCATCTTCAGGACATGTTTTGCTGATTTTACAGATCTGTGAGCAAATAGCCTGTGATTCTCACATGCAGGGATTTATCTGGCTTGTAAATGTACCTAGCTTATAAAATTGTGTATGTTTGATCTCTTCTGCCCTCAAAAGGCCCATGGGAATATTAATCATGCTTTTTGCATAGATATATAGAATGAAACAAATTTTTAGTTCTAGAATACCACCAGCTGCCTAGGATGGAGTTCATGCACACAAAGATGTCAGGTCTGGACACAAAATCTGGTGTCCAGATGTAGTACTTGAACCTACATGTTGCAAGACTGCCTGTGGAGATGTAGCCAAGAAAAGTCCTGTTTTCTCTAAGAGTTATTTGATCAAAACTGAGTGATATGGTTTGGGTGGCTGTCACATCAAACCAGGAATGTCACATGTTCACCCTGACTTCTCCAGTACTCTCAGCTTTCACAATTCATCTGCAAAATAAAACAAATAAATAAAAATCTCACAAAGAATCAATCAACTAACTTAAAATTAAGCATGAGAGGAGAGAAAGCTCTAAGTTGGTAGTAGGTAGTCCATGAGAATAAAGAAACATCCAACCCTGCTACAGTGTCTTTCCTGATGGGTAACCTAGCATGGCAGATCCCTGCTGTAAAACCTGTGGTAGTGCTTGTTCATCACCCACAAAACTACACGTGTGTGCTTACAAGCACCCCTGGCATACAGTGCCAGCTTGCATGGAGGCCGAAATCCTCAGGTCTTGGCTGGGGACAGGCTTTTTTACAGAAAATGTTGATGAGCCCCTGTTCATCATCCTGTGAGGTTTTGATTTAGCACTAAGTAAAGGTCTTTGGAGTCTTTCCCGTTGAGCCCATTGGGCTCAGACATAGACCCTAAGTGTGGAGTCTGTCGGACCTCCATGGTTCTTTACAACAATGGCTTCACTCACTGACTGCGCTTATCCTTCACCTGTCCATGCAGAGCTTCTCGGCAGGAAGAGGGAAGCTCTTCAAAATAAGAATGATTAGTTAATTAGTTAATGTGAAGCAATCTGAAGGGGGGAAAAGGCTATAAGATATTAAAGATCATTGTTAGCATTATCATCAAAACCTCAAGATAGCTTTCCATAAATGACTTCTGTGTTTATTTCTCATGTAAGTGACGTTGTCTATGCTGAGACAATTTTTCATCTCATAAATTACTATCAAACAATTTGGCACCAAGCTCTAATTTGAAACACATTCTATTTAGCAGACAATATAAAACAATGCCTAAATTATTTTCCACAACTATTTAAAGCAGGCTAAGACATGAAACTAAAAATCCATCTGAATTTGATGGATGTGTGCAGAACTTGCTGGACTTCTCTATATATTTATTTCTCAAATCAGATTTTATAAATACCTTTGTATCAGAGTCTCTCTTTGCCCTTTCTATAAAATGCTTTTACAATGACAAATTTATTGGTGCTGAAATTATTCCTTTTCTGACTTTCAGATCACAATAACCTTGTTTGCCTTTTGAGTATTACCTATTATTATTTTTTATCCCTATCATAATGATATGCATTATTTCTCTTTCTTTTTTTTATAATTTATTTCCATAGTGATGTCACCTTGAGAGAAAGAGACAACAATGAAAAGGATGGGATATCTCTTGATGTTTCAAGTCTGTGATGCGTGAAATACTCAGAATTATGAAAGAGAAGTTTGCCAAGTTTGTAATGTCTTTGAAGACATAGACAAGAATCATCACCTAGGTCTTTTTTTTTTTTTTTTTTTACTTCCAGGCAGTATTTATGCAGGCTTTCTAAAACTGCCTTATTTCTCATGTATTCCCCCAGGGTACTTTAACTTTTCTGTCTGTCCTGTGCATTGCTGTGGTGAGTAATTTGACATGGTCCATCAGCAAAGCTCAGACATATCTCATAATGCAGCCAGTAGAGGTTACAACTGGGAGAGAACACAGATGCTAAAAATCATATCATGTTTGCTCCTTTACAAGTTTTTTGAGGTAATCCTCTTTCTTGAATGAATGACACAACCAGCTGGGCAGGGCTGGCACATTTCATAATCCAGTCTGCCTACAGAAAGTCACTGTGGCATTGTCTCTTCAAGGGTTGGAGTCAGATCCCCGGTCTGCATAAACCCCTACAAGCAGAGCTGGGGTGGTTGATGCTAGATCCATCTCAGGAGTTCTAGGCAAGTATGTATATTGGCCAGTCATGAGCATGGCTGTGTTTGTGGCACATGAATTTAAAAGGTCTGATAAGATCAGGTGGACCAGAGATGCTCTTGAATTAAAATGAATAACTGGAAAGCATTTTCTCCTTTTTCGTGGGCAGAATGACATCCCTTTCCCGTAAGGAGCTCTTCACTGCTTACAACACAAAAGCAGTGGCAGTGAATAGGGGCAGAGTGGATAGTGAACACTCAGTCAATACACAGTATTGACAGTAAATCGACGTGTAGATTAACATGCCACAGGTAGAGTCACTCAGGACAGGGGGACAGTGTCCAGCAAAGCACCAAGGGTCTCTCAGCAACTGATTCCCACCTTCTGCATGGGGACACTGAGTAACTGCCACGTTACTTTGGACTTGTGTAACATGGAAACTGCATCTACACAGCAGAAGACCCAGCACTCAATGTGCATGGTCTGCCATTCAGATCTCTTTGGTGCCTCACATTTATTCCTGGACCTCCCAGCAGCTCTTTTTCCCCTGCAGAACCTGCTGAGAGCAGCCCCCAGCATTGCAGCTTGCTGATCTCACTGCCTGCAGCAAAATCACTCCTGCTCACTTAGTCTGGCCAATGGAAGAGCTCATGGTGCAGTAGCAAATATAAGACTAACACAACTCAGCCCCACACCTGAGGGAGAGGTGATGAGCTGCAGGGACCATCACTTCTGGGACCTTTGGCTCGTGTCAGTTGATATAAAATGTCTGTATGTGTTGGGGTAGCTCCATGGGTACCACAAGCAATGCATCAATGAAGCTGCTTATTCTTCCAACTTGTTTTTTTCTTTCTGACCCTTACTTTGGAGCCATTATATTGGAAATCAATAGCAAGTTTTATTTCTGTGATTTTTTTTTTTTTTTTTAGTTTTCTAGCCTTATGGTCACAGCTGAAAACTGACAAGATAAGCTCTGAAGACTTAAAAGGCATTTGGCAGACAAAAATTAACTCACATGTTGTTTTTAAAAAAATCTTGCAAGCCATTTTCTGGCAGAGCTCTGGACTCACATTATAGCTCTGGGACTTCATTAAATTGCTCTTCTGACCAGTGTGCATCTCTGTATTTAATGTGGCGTGGTTGGAATCACAAAACAGAAACCAAGCAGAGATGTTGCTCCAGACCTTTGTAAAGAGATGTGTATGTGTTGCTAGGATAGCTCAAGCATTTCTAAAATATTAGATGTTGCTTATGTTTGGCAAGTAAGCAGGAAAGCACTTCCTGGGCCATTATCTGCCAGGCTGCTGGGCCCAAATAAACCAATTTTCTCTAGCTACATCTGTTAGCAGTTCTGGTATCTCTTCCCTCCCTCTACCATATCTCCTTCAATCACAGCTTTGAGGGACCCATGGAATGCTTAAAAAGCAAGTCACCTCATCTCATCTCAGATTTTGGGCTTCTTCAATGCTCAATTCATTAGCAGGTAAGAAAGCTGTCTGCAGCACCCTCGTCACTCCTTTTGCCAGTGACAGATGCAACTTCTCCAGTATGCCATTTCTGAACGGACCAGTTGAAAGTGTAGAAAAGAATGAATCAGATCCCTAAATGCAGGTACTTAGTGCCATTTAAGATGTCTTGGGATAACCAGCACATCCCCATGTGGTTGGTGGACATGACATGACATTTATTAACCCCTTTTCTTTTGGAGCAGCAGCTGAACATGTACCACAGAACATCCCTAGAAATCCATGTTTAGGAAATTGAGTCCTGCCCAAAGAGATCTCAAGGAGTGGGGTACCATCCTCATCCCCATGAATCCAGGAAACCCCTTAAAGCTAAAGAACTTTCTCCATAGCAGTAAGCAAAGCCTTGGACTTGCTTGAGATCCTTAGTTTGGCTTGATCAGCCATCACCAACTGGATACAAACACAGAATCTTTCACTTAGCTTGTCTTACAGAGAATCCAGTCCCACAGGCAGGTGGAAGAGTTGTTTTGAGGAAGTTAATGGACTTGCCCTGGCCAATGTTAAAATGGAGCTTGCATTGTCAGTCTCAGGGGTGCTTGGTGAGGAAGAAGGGTGCTGACAGAGAGTCCTCCTCATGGCAAGCTTCCTGACAATATGCTGCTGAGGGCCCCAGCCTCTCTGATATACAGAGCCAAACTTCAGCCAGACACATCACTATAGTTTCGAAATGGCGTGGGAATTGCACTGCTGCAGCATAACGCAAAATTAAGATGACTACACAAAGACTCCTTTGGCTGGAAAATCAGAGAGGGAGCCTCTCAAATGTTACACAAAAAAAAAAAAAAAAGGAGACACAATGAAGGAAGAGCACATACATGCAAAAATACACAGAGAGACAGACTACAGATGACAAGGAACACTAATGGGAACTTGAACAGTTTTAAAAATCTTTTAGAATTCGAACAAAGACAAAAGAGCATACAGGTTCATTAGTCAATGAAAAATACGAGCTAAAAATATCTGATGTGGCAAGGAAAGCTTTGTTTCCTTCAGCCTTCTCAGTGAAAGGTAAGCTGTGACCTCTACGTTATTACATTTAAATGAGCACTGCAGACCAAAATAGGAAAAGACCTAGTTAAAGACTCTTTAGAGAAGTAATGACAACCTGAGAAACAGCTGAAGTTCTCCCTCCTGCACTTAGCAGTCAGCTAAGGAGATCCCTAAACCTTTAGGGGTTATCTCTGCAAATTCCCTGTTCTTGAGGAATTGAGGAGGGCAAGCCGAATAGTTCATCTTTCAGGAGAGAAAGAAGAACCCAGGAAACTGGAGTAATCTAACACCCAGAAAGACAGAAGAGAAAATTATTAAACAATCTCTTTGTAGTCCTCTAGGGAATAATAAGCTGGTAACACCAGCCAGCATAGATTATTCAAGAACTGACTCTCTCACACCATTTCTAATTTCATTCCTTGTCATAGCAACTAGCCAAGTGGATAAAGAGGAGGCAGCAGATGTGATATATCTTGAATTTATTAGGAGTATGACATTGTCTTGCCTGACATTCTCTTAAGCAAAGAGGGAAATATGGCCCTGTGGGTGCACTCATAAAACTTGTAGATGACTCTGTATTGAGAATAATACCAAGAGCTTTGGAGAAAAGGATTAGCAGAGGCTGGATTAGTTGGAGAAATGGTAAAATACCAATGTAGATAACGTAAAGATAAGTGCAAAGAAATTCAGGCAGAAATAGGTGGTTTCTTCCTTGGTATCTGCCACCACAAGATGAGAAGTTTTGCTGTAGCAGTTCTTTAGAAAAATGTTTTCCCTCTGTCAAAATTATTTATTGTGCACTTCTCTCCATAAAGGGCCACTGGAAAAGCACAAAACTTCCAGGCTTTTTTTCTCCAGAAAAAGCTGAAATTCTCCTTGCAGGTCTGCTCCTCTTATCAATTACTCCAGCCCCTAACTAACCACCAATTCTTAGTCTAGCTGGGGTTTTCAAACCTTTGGATCTGTCATTTTTCAGCTAAATAGCCTTCATGGAAAAGAGCATCACTAACAAAACCAAGATTTCCTGTGGCAGAGGAGAGGATGTTGGCTGGGGAAGAATCTTGCAGAGTAATCACTTAATTAACCATGGCTCTCTTCAGTGCTAAGAGTCACTACTTCTGTTTGAAAAGTGGAGGAAAGGGCATTGCTGTGGAGCTAAATGCTTCATTTTTATACTGCTGCATATATTACCTTTTCTATATTCATTTTGGAAGGATGCAGCTGTACTGTATTGCTGAAAGAAAGGATGTTGTGAAAAATAAATACATCAGCCAATAACAAATTGCTTGGATTGAGTAGTATGTGCCGAAGGTTTTTAATACTAAAAAGACTGAGCTGCTAACAAAGCTTTATAAACTCTTACTAATATATGCTACAAGAGTTTAGGACATCTACCAAAAAAATCTGTAAAAACTAAATCCTGTAGCAGATAATTTGCCTGGAAGATAATTAACTGTAAAGTGATTTCTACAGCGTTTGGGTTAGCAGTGTATAAAGAGGACAAACCAGCAGCTGAAAAGAAAAGAATATGCATCTGTACTGGGTCTGGCTGAGCCGGAATTGGTTTTCCCCTATAGCAGCCCCCATGGTGCTGTGGTTTATGCTGGGAGCTGGCAGGGTATTGGTAGCACCCTGGTGTTGCGGCTACTGCTGAGCAGTGCTTACACAGCACCAAGGCTCTTTCTGACATTTTCCCCCCACAGTGGGACGGGGTGGGCAAGGTCTTGGGAGGGGACACAGCCAGGACAGCTGACTCAAACCGACCAAAGGGATATTCCAGACCATGTGATGTCTGCTCAGTATAAAGCTAGGAGAAAGGAGGAAGGGGGTGGGTCACCCCTGGTCCTCTGTGGCAACCACTACGTGTATCGGAGCCCTGCTTCCGGAGAAGGCTCGACATCGCCTGTCCATGGGATGTAGAGAATAAATTGTTTTTCTTTCTTTTGCTTCCGCACGCAAACCTTTGCTTCACTTTGCTTATATTACAACTTCTCTTGTTTTACCCACAAGGGTTGGTCTATCTTATTTTCTTTCCCCTCTTTGCCCTGTTGAGAAAACAAGGGGAAGGGGGGGAAGAGATAGGGTGACTTGGTAGATATCTGGCATTTAGCCAAAGTCAAACCACCACAGTATCTCTAATTTATTAAGATCCTGGGGAAATGCCAGAAGAATACAAAGCTAAGGAGAGCCTGTATGTACCCGTGTGTAGAGCTGTAGGTATGGGATACATAGACACGCCCGTGTTTTCAAAGCTGTTCCCAACCTGCCTACCATGAAGAAGTGAAAATGGCAGAGGGAGATTAGAGCAAAAAACTGGCACAGAACCTGTAGGAACAGACACATTTCAGCAATATGAAAGTTCAACTGAAAATTGGCCCCTGGACTGATACTACCAGTACATGCTAGATTGGGTTATCAGTAACTGAAATTTTCCTCCTGATCTGTTTGTCCTGTTGCGATAACAGGAGTCACCACCATACCAAGTGAGCCCAACATCGGGAACAGAGGAAAACAATCTCAGACAAATCTGAAGACAAGGCAGTGAACGGAGTTCTGTAACTGTGATTCTCCCCTGAATCCATGCACCTGGATGTGGGGTTTGCTGCCTGCAGACCCAGCTGTCTGTTTGGGAATGTGCCACATCATATGATGCAGGCAGGTATCATAAAGTGTCTCTCTTGTGCAAAATTTACACCAGACATCCTTTAATACATACGACATAACTCACGCAGAAATACATGATTGCTGCTTACAAACATAGAACGCAACAAATAGACTTGACTAGAGTAGTATACTCCTCGAGGAAATATTTAGATGGAAGACTCCGTATTTTTTCACTACATGTTGAGCAGAGCAGGAAGGACAGACAAGAAGCCGTACTGGGAAAAGAAATAACATGAAAATGCATTGTTTGGGGTTTGGTACACACTCTTTCCTTGATATAAAAAAAAAAAAAAATCCAAAACCACAAATAAGAAAGCCTAATTAAGTCAAAATCCATTTTCCACTAAAAAATACCAACTAATTTTTCAAACAAATACCAATGCCTTGACTAAGGATTTTTCTTGTGAGCTCTGCAGGGTTCATTTCTATGTTAGTCAATGCAGGCATAATTTTTGGTCACTGGACTACCACCTGTTCGTAGCTTTTCTTTTGTGGGGAAGGTAAAATCCATGAAAATTGTTAGTGCAGCAATCTGAACAGTCCTTGCGATACAAGGCAGAGATGTCTTGTGCTAACCACCTACAAACCCTTACGCTGAAAAGCATGACAATCAAGCTATGTTTCAAGGTAACATGTCTAGATGTAAAACCTGGGAGCACATTTATATGTTTCCAAGAAACATACATCCTGGAGCTCAGGTTAAACACATAGGCTCTGCCTGCGATTTCTAGTATAAATTTAAAACTTTTTTTCGCCTTTTTTCCTTGAGGGCCTTTGCAAAGTTAATGAGGCCCAAACTAATTTTCTCTGACTTCTTGCCAGTATTGCCTCAGTAAATACAATATATGGGCATTGGCAAATGCCTTGCACTGTGCACATGTCAATTTTAATATATCAATACATTATTTGCCTGTAATCACCAATCTAAGATACATTCAACATAAGCTGACTGAGGTAGATGAGTCACTGGGTCTGCAGCTGTCCTCTTACTAGTTTAGGACTATTTCAGAAAGCAGGGTGGCTCTACTGAGATTCAGGACATACGGGAGATATGTCCGTCTAATTATAAGTGACACCAAAACCAGATATATGTTCTGTGACAGACATATGTAAACAGAACTCTGTGTTGCTTCCCTGCCCTGTTGGCTCCTAGGATGGATCTCATATACCTTGGGCATGAGTCTCCGCTCTTTCCCACTGATGTTGCTCAAAGGGGTTGTTTGTACTCCGTTACCCGAGGAAGCCTTATCATTCAGGAAGAAAATTGCCCTGTGTAACTTTCTCCATCTGATTTAACAATGCCTGACTGGAGTTGTCTCACCCAGAGTCCCTTTGCAGATCATGGAGAGAGACAGACACCTCTGAAGGGTGATTCACTCTACTTTCCTTAGCTGTGTCTCCCAGTATGGAGCAAATCACTCTAGGGAGATGATGATGATGTACCACCACAGCTATAAAGAGGAAAATCCATGTTTAGCTGGACCACCTTCTGTATTAGGTGTCTCTGGCAAAGCAGGATGACTTCTTTCTCCAGGCACTCTGCCCAAGCCATTGCTAGTTGTGCCTGGAGGTGGGTTCCCCACATGGAGGAAGAAAAGCACAACATCATCTGTTTAGTTCAGTTGCTTCCTCCAGATCCTGAGGTCTCCTGGCGTTCTCAGGCAGAAAGTCCACTGTGCAGCCCAGGCTACATAGCTGCTTGCTTCTGGACTTCCAGCCTGGTGCCTCTATCGTCACACTCTACAGCCTGGTGTCCTGGGGACCAGTGTCCCAGGCTGGAGTGTCCTTGGATCTTCTTCTGCTTTCCCATATCAGGACACAGCACTAACAGCCTTTAGGTCTTAAATCTCAATGCATGCATATCACAGACACATCTCCTTGGAGGCTTGCTCCAAAATAAGTCAGACAACAACTTGATCCCATGCAAAATTATGGCTGAGTTAGATGATCATTTCTCCCCTTCACTCGACTACATTTATTGCTGCTTGCTACCTATGTAGGTTGCCTTCTCACTTGTAAGTTCTGCAGTTTCTTTGTCAAAATCCTCCTCTGCCATTTCAAGGTCAAAAGTTTCCTAGTATGGCAGCTTTTTGGGTCCAATAAGAGATGAAATGTCCATCAGAAAGATGTCCAAATTACTGAAACATAATTAACCCTTATAGTTTCCAGTGGCAGGCCAAGTCTAACCAGCCCCAGATGAAATTCATTCACCTTATAAATCCTAGTTATGGTAACATTTGTTGTTATAAATGTGTGCAGTCTGACAGACGTATTTTTATTAGGCTGTGTGCAATCTCCATTTGCATGGTAATGAAGCCTTCCAAAGGCATTCAGCAGGTGAGATGGGAGATGGGAGATGAACTCCTTCCATCAGCACCACTGCTTGAATCTCATGATCAGTGGTATTTGTCAGAAACAGAAAAAGCTTACTAAACTGACACCAGCTGTGGTATCACTTACAACCTTACCATTAAAGCACAGGACTTGTCCAAGTGAGCCATGCCTGAGCACAGAGTTAGGACCTGCCACCACCAATGACAGGACAAGCCACCGCTGAATCTGCTCCTGGTTTAACCAGCCCAAAGAGATTTTATTATATAATATTTTATACTCCTGTTGTCATAATATTGGAGAACTTTGCCATCCTCGGTGCTTTTATGTCCCAACGTGCTGTTTCCTGTAGGTGGCTTTAGGCCTTAATTTCTGTAAAATAAGAATTATCCCAGTGTCATGTATCAAGGTTAGACTCTTTGCAGCAAGGCCTCTAACTGCATGGACAGCACCTAGCATCATTGTGAAGGGGACTGTTTGTAAGACAAAGACCAAACCAATAATTATAAACTTCTGCATTAACCTCCATCTTCCAGGTGTGGGTTGTTGGTTTCTTTTTAATTAAAAGAAAAAGCAACACAGACATCTCATTATGTCTCTCTATTTCAGACTTAAATTGGCTCCTCAGTTGATTTGTCGTTAATTGATGCAATCAGGGACACAGCTGAGGCATGTTAAATGCTTAGCAATTGTAATGCAATAATTTCTGACAATACTTCAGTAAGGGTGGCAAAAGTAAATCCTGCTTCCTGGGAAAGGTCTTGCACTCAGAGGGAGCTGGTCACTGCTATTGTGAGAGCTCCTGTCAGGCTGCATTAGAAATAAAGCCAGGTTCAAGTTGCTAATAGCTACAGTTATCCATCCATCTGCAGTCAGAGGCCGGCGAGTGCAAGGATAAACATGGGGAGGGAACCCCTCATATCTCCTTGAGCCAGCGTCAATTCCAACCTCTGCCTCCAAATTTCTTCCCAGCCTTGCCTGTAGCAGATGCTCCAGCATACATATCCTAGTGCAGGACTCAGTATCAGCTGTTCCCTCTTGGCACAAACACATATATCTATCATGTGCAATTATGACACCTGGGTCCCTGGTAGCACTACCCACTGGCAGAGCAACATAGTGCTTCTCATGATGGGACTAGATATTCTAGTTATTCGTGGCTCTTCCCAATGTTTTATAACCTGGGTAAACTTTGCATGACTAACCTTTTTCTTCAGAAAGTTGCCTTGAAGAAGTCTTTGGCCAAAATGGTTTAATTGCTTTGGATAAAAAGAAGGCAAAACAATTTTTTTTTTTTTGAAGGCTCCTACACCTTCCTTTAGGAATGCACCCTTACCCCCAGTGCTTTGGAGAAGAAACTCAATGTTTGGCAGACCCAGGCTTTATGTCAGGAGCAGCAGCAACTATTTCCCTATGAAAAGCCACCTGTGTTTGTCAGTAAATCCATACTGGGAAAATAGCTTGTCAGTTGTACAGCCAGGGGCAATTTAGGGCTGGAATTAAATCCAGGGAAGAGCAAATCCCTACTGGGCACATTTTGTGCCACCACTTCAGGCAGCTCATGTGGATTTCTGCATGGAGGAAATCCATCAATTCCCATCAGGTTGGGTTCTCCCCAGCTGCAGATGCTGAGGAGGGAAACCGGGAGCTGGTCTCACTCCCACTGACCTCCTGGGTCAGTGAGAGCAGGCAGAAGCTGCCCAAACAGGATTGCCAGGTCAAGAGGCGGTCACACCATCACTAGGAGCGGTACCCTAATGCCACACACACAGATGGGACATGGTCTTTCATTCTGAGAATACCCAATTAAAAATGTATGTTTGTTTGGATTTTTTTTTTCCCTTGAGTAATTTAATTTTAAACATAATTTCTGATTATAAGCTGGTTTTAAAGCATTCCAAGTAAACAAACTTAAAAGCTGTCATAACAGTAATGAGAAGAGTGGACAGGAGACTAGAAATAATAATGTGCCTATTTAACTGAGCTCTGGTGGGCTCTAACACCACTTCCCTAATGAGCCAGAGTTTGCACACTGTACAGCACCATTATCTGCCTGTCTACCTTCTCATGACTAATACTGAACTGCTGACCAATTTAAAGCTCATCAGACATAATTTGAGCTCCGAAAGATAATTAAATTCCTCCAAGTTGTGTGAAAGTCACTGGTTGGATAGAGGGATGCAAATTGAGCGTGTCCTCTGAGGGGAAATTGCCAGGAAGAGCTCAGCAGTTACCACGATTGCCGGAGGGTCTGTGGGTGCACAGGTTCCCAATGGCCAGCAGTGCACATGGAGTGCAAGTCCAACCTCTTGTCAGCAGAGGAGGTTATTGCTGAGGTTATTACCTTGGTGATGCTCAAGCCGGTGGGAAATCAGGCTATGTTTCTTGCACTGCTGCATGGGATGGGGAGGACATACACCAGAGCTGGTCAACGGGCTTTGGCAGGCTGGATGATACTTCCCCAGGCACTGCCCCAGCCTCCAGCTGTTTTCAGCTGTGATATTCTAGGCATGGTTCATCTTGTGTGTTGTGCAGGTTTAACCCCTGCCGGGACAGGAGAGTACATTGCTGTTGCCCTTCCCCCACCCACAGCCGGTCGGGCTGGAAGTTAAACACAGACCCGGGCTGAAATAAGAAGAAATTTAATACAACAGTGTGATAAAACAATCTGAATAGCAGCAGTGGCAATGATAACAACAATAAACAGCAATAACAGTGAACAAGACAAAAGATATACTGAGAAATACCGCAAAATGGTCAGGGAACAAGTCCGCCACGTGTGTCGCAACCCCCAAAACCAGAAGCGAAATTAAAAGGGCTCCACCCCTGGACCTGACATCAGCATGGTATGAATAACCCGGCTGGAGATCCCTTCCCCCTCTCTCTCTGCTGGGGAAAACTTGACCCTATCCTAGTTGAACCAGGACAGTGTTCAGTAACCCTCCGTGTAATTCTCTCTTCCTCAGTCCTCCCTTACACACATGTAAACTTTCTCCATCACCATATCTCCAGGCCAAACAGTCCTACCCTATTCATCCATGGTTTCCTTGCACAAAAGCCACTACAGACCCCAACCATCCCCACTGGCATTTGTTGACGTGTCTCCTAATAGACCCCCCTGAGATGAGCAGCCAAGAGCTGTGCACTATGTCTGAGGTGTGGGCTAACAGTAACCCCCACCCACAACCATAACAATGATGTTATCCAATACCTTCTTCAAACCTTCTCTAATGATTTCTGACACCAGATTTGTTTTTCCAGCACATGTGGCATTTATCCAGGTACCCAGTAATGCTACCCGTTGTCACAACTTTCCTGACAGACATGGTGCTCATCAAATATGGTGTTTCCTGCTTCTGAGACGGTTCAGAAGACCACGGCCCAGCTGCTTGCTTCACAGCATGTGGTGCTTCAGCTGGGCTCACGGCTCCCATGCATTCTCACTATTTCATTATGTTATCTTGTGAGTTAAATAAAGATGTAATGTTGCACTGAAATCCCTGTCCCCAGACAGTGATTAAATTTTGCTGATGTCATAAAAGGATTTGTTCCTCTGTTGTTTTCTGTAACATCAAGTAATTTCCATTAAATAGTAAGTAATTGATTTACCATGTTTGTCTGGGACTTTTTTTTTTCAAGTAATTGATTTATTTAGTCATTGCAATTACAGCATATCTGTTAATTAAAAATAATTCCAAATAATTAATTTACTTGGTATTTAAATATTAGGAATTTCCATGAATGACTGCAAATTACTTGCAGACAAGGGAAATTTTCTTATCACTTGCAGGAAATAGAATGATTAATTTTCAAATGTTATTTATATGTGCTCTTTTCAGTGGTTTGTCACTGTTGTTCCACCTGCTGAGCAATCCACAGGAAAATCCAGTTACTGACACTGTTCCCAAAGCACTGAGTCCCCTGGTGCTCCCTTTCCATCTTCTCAGCTGCATGAGGCAGACTTATGTCCCCAAACATAACAGAGTTATGTCCCATGAAGACTCTTAATGTAGGAGTCTGAATACCTTGCTAATAGGTTTCGTCTCTTACCTGAGGATTCTCTGACATCTAATAAGGCTTAACCTTGCATTTCAGTTGTTTCACTGACAACCACTCCTCCAATGCCTCCCCTACATGGCCATCTCTTTGAGGGGGGAGGGGGGAACCCTGTTTGAACATAGAACCTTTTGAGATCTCTCCCTTACTGTTAAATGCGGTGGAAACTAGTTTAAAAACTTAAAAAAAGTGATGGGAAGAAGAGTAAGAGATACAGATACCACCAAGAAAAATCACAATATCCTTTCTTCTACAGGAAACCATCCAAATAAATAGATTTTGTTCCATTCATTTACTAAGATGCTGAAGTATCTCTGTAGTGGGGAGGATGCAATTAATGGTGTCCACTGCTCTGAAAGCGTTTCATTCCTAGCAACCTATCCTTAATTGCCACACCTGCACAGCTGAGATAAAAATTCATGCGCTTGGCAGTCACGAAGCAAGCCTCAGCTGCTGCAGCACGGAAAGAGGAGTGACACACAGACATCAGACCTTGGGGTCCTCTCTGTGGGCTGCTCCAAAGTCCAAAGGCACAAGGGATGCTGTCCTGGCCCAAGACACTGAGGCTCTTGAAAGAAAACATGCTGCTTCCTACATCGTGACTGGTGCAAATTCCATCACGCTGCCCATGATATGCACCAGCTTGCTATGAGCTGGCTCAGCTTCCCAGATTCCTTGGTCCCTGCATCTAGAAGAACAAGGACAAAACCCCAAAACCAGCCTGATTCCTGGGAAAATCTCTCACCAGGCAAACAGGACCAGCGTTATGCATTCCAAGGGAAGCCAGAGCACCTCCAGTCTCTGCTGCAACAGCAGCCCTTTTCTCTGAAAACTCAGTGCTGAGGATGGTAAAAATTTAGCCTAAATAGATTCAAGAGGGCAAAAGAATGGGCTGTCTGAGGAGCCCTCCTTCTTTCCTTTCAGTATTTCAGTATTTTTTTTTTGTTTATTTTGAAGCATTATTAAAATATACTTCAGAAAGATCAGCAAATGTAATCTCACATAGAGGCTTGCTCTTCCCAAGAGAAACAACAATGCCAGAGAAACAAAAAAAACAATTTTTAAAAAACCGCAACGTCCTCAGACACCCTTCAGTGCCTTCATTTGAATTCAGCATGCTCCTATCTGGAGCTGCTCACTTGGAAAGGTGGAGAACAAAGTCTCCCCATTCATAATGCTTATCTCACACGGCCTTCTTGTCATGGCCCCCCTGGAAGCGAGGTGAGTGCAGAGAGGGAAGGGCTTGGGAGAGTCCCAGATAAGATTTACAAGCCCCTGCAGGCCCAGCCATAAAAAGCACTGGGGAATTTGCTTGACTATAAAGCACATGTTGTAACACTGCCTGAGAGGAGATGGTACAGCCAACGTTGAACATGCACACAGTGATAATAATCCAAGGCAGGAGTCCACATTTTGAAAAAATCCCCCAGCTGTTCCCCTCACCAGGCTTTGGGTCACATTGCAGAGGGGTTTGGAGCCTGCAAGAGAGGTATTTTTTCATACAAAACTGGACAGGAAGACATGCTCCAGGAACCTATCTTTTTGTGACTAAGGGGATTTCAATCTGTCAAGTACTTGAGGTCCTCAGCACCAACGCACCAACCACTTCACACCACAGAACCAAAATCTTCTTTGTATCTCATTTTCTGCTTTTGTTAGGATTTTTTTTTCATCAAGTCAGCTGTTAAACATGAAAACAGAAGTTCAGAGATGTGAGAAAACCCCGTCCTTAGAAATATTCAAAACTTGACCAGACACAGCTATGATCAGCCTGCTCCTCCTAGACTTGCTTTGAGCAGGAGGATCAGACCAGAGTCCTCTAGAGGTCCCTTCCAGTCTAAATTATTCAGTGCTTCACTTGCTTGTGTAACATATTAAATCCATTCTGCCTGAAAATTCCCAGTTGTCAGTGTGTCTTAATGATGCCTCTCAAAACTTCATATCACACACAAGACCTACAGGCCTTCTCCCTCTTCATTTCATCCTTGGTGTGCTTATGTGGGTGTTGGAAATCCAGACTCATCACTTCAGCACGTTTAATTAACTCTAATTGCACCATTCTCATATTCTCACTGGTCTCACTTGCCCCATAAATTGGCTTAATGCCTTCACTGAAAAGATGCTCAAGGCAGGACACTGTGTGTGCATGGAAAAATACCAGTAGAAACCCTGCCTGGATGACTTGTTATTCCCCACATTCTCCCCAGCCATTAAAAGCTAGGGGGAATCTATTTTCTCTGTCTTCATAAAAGCTTAAAACAAGAATGGAAAGAGTGACCTCACAGTCAGCCCAAAAGTACATCTGATCCAATACCCTCTCTGGCACTGGGAATAGAGGTGACTCAGGAAAAGTATAAAAATAGGACAAACATGCAGCAATGCTTCCCACAAACTTCTCTTAGCCTTCAGAGCCAGAAGTGTCATCTTTGTGCTTGACCACCCTCAGAGGACTTTCCTACCCTTCATTCATCTAATACCACCTTGAACCCACGTGTATTGCGTTTTATCCAGGACACTACCAGTCCCCAAAGCCCCATGTCAGAAGTTTTGCTTTTAGGCCCAGCCTCAGGTTAGAGGGGCACTTCTAGAGCAATGCAAATAATCGAGGGCCTTAATATCTGATAAAGCCTACACCGAAAATTAAGAAGAGTATTCAGACTCCTCCCTAATCAGGATAATCTTCATATTTTCAACAAATACCAAAATGTGTCTCCAAGTTGAGTGAAACACTGAAGCAATGGGGAACAGACATTTCACTTTACACAATCATTTTTCTCATTTTTTATCAACAAGAGAAGGGAGCATCCAAGAAAAGATGTTTGGAATTAATGTTTCATTTCAAGATACCAAGAGGGAAATTTTCTTATCTTACTTGTTTTGCTTCTGGTATGTTTAACTTGGCAGAACCAAGAGGAATTTACCAAGTATGGTGTCAATGATGAATTTACTTTCAACCCTGGGGAAAAAAGTTCCAGCTGCAAAACTGTGGCAGAGCTTTACTCCAAGAAGCCCCGTCAGCTTCTGTTACCTTCGCTTTGTGGCTAGTTCCCCTGTGTCCCTCTTCTTCATTTATAATCCACTGGACACTCCTCCAAAAGCTTCCCAGACAGTCCTCCATCTGTCTTCCCACCAGGTGGTCATAAATCTGCCGCTTCTTTGCCTTCTTCTCAGTGTTCCCTGCTCTAGTGGGTCTCTCCTTCTCCACCATGCCTGCTTTGTTCCTCCACTCCTCCTTGGCTTGCCTTCAAGTCATTTGCACTTCATCCTTGTCCAATTTTCAGCCCTGTAGGATAGAAGAAAAAGAAATACAAGATGAAAAAAAATTCAATGAACTGTACAATCATAAACATATTTGCCAGGTTAGACCAGGAATGAGTCATTACTGAAAACGAGAGGTAAAACTGTAACAAATTTAGGGTATGTTTTGCTTTTTCTGCAGTTGAAAGTCTTCCTAGCTTGGAGCTAAGAATAATCATTTCATTATTTCTGAAAAGACCTGGCAGGAGTCCAGGCCCAGAATTTGATAAAGTGTTGAGAACTGAAGCAGGCATAAAAGAGTTATTTCTATCTCAATGAGATTTGGTGTTCCACTTAAAATCAGCAGATCCTCTGCTAGAGTTAATTGGTGTCAGAGAACTGTTTTCTTCTGGAGCATCTCAAAGAGACACCAGCAGAGAAACTGCCTTGCTCTATTTCCACATTTTCCTTCTTTTCCTTTGCTTCCCAAGGGGAAAAAAAAAATCTTATATATGAATACAGATGAGAAATCTGGAGTTTACTACTCCTGAACAGTTGTAGGGACCCAGGTGAAAAGAAATTGTTACAAAGGTCCATATTTGCAGGGCATTTAGGCATGTGCTTCCATAAAGCCTATGCTTGTTCAAGCATTCCCTTCCTGAATTGATCCTGAAGTGCTCTCACCGCTTCAGCTGATGAGCCCAGGGAGGGTATAGGCAACAGTGATTTTAAATCCTTCCCTGCAATGCCCACCTTGCTCAGAGATGTCTGGTGAGTGAAATGTTTTTCACAAGGCAGACAGAATGCCTGTTCTTTGCAGGATGGCTTATTACTATGACAACCAGTACACTTCCCTTCCCTTTGCAGCACTAGTTTAAGAGGTCAGGGAGAAATTTCAGCTGAATGTGCACATCACTTTCCCCACAACTGTAGTGGCCGTTCAGGCAATCCTGAAAGGGAAGTTAAATGGAAATCCAGGTAATCAACATGCCCCACAAAGCCAAACATCTGTATGGCTTTGCTAACAAAGCATCTAGTGTGCTGCCTAATAACTAGAGAATGAGAAGGGACTAGAAGACAGTTTTTCAGCAACTTATGATGATGGCAAACATTTGGACTTTGAGACAAAGCCAGAGCCCAGTATGTATAGCTTACAGAAACAGGGGAAGTTTTGCAACAGCATCTTTTTAATCTGGGGAGAAGCAGAGTTTGAAAGAGAGAGGTTGAGCTTGGAGAAAGCGATGTTTGCCAGGCCGTGCAGGAGTTTAACTTGCCATTTAAGAGAATGTAAGCTTCTAAGGAAAATTACTTGCTTTCATAGCTGCAAAACCAAAATTTGATTTTTTCTTTAAAGGAGAAAATATTTATTTTCCTCATTTCCAGTTATTGCCTAACATTTGCCAGGCAAAGCAAACAGAAGGCAGAAAAGCAGTTTCACTTTAGGCAATCACAGCTACAGCAACATTTCTCTTTTACCAAGGATGCTGCAGCCTTCGATAGCTCATTTTCCTACAAAACCAGCCACAGAATAACCCTTCCTCACCGTGGGGGCTTGCCCTTTCATCCTGTTCTTAGAGGGTTGATGTTTGTTGGTCCACCAGCTTCTGTACTTGGAGAAACACAGCAGCCTGGATGCCCGCATATTGTCTAATGTTTCCTCTGTATATGAAAAACACGCAGTGTGATTGCCTCCCACAGATATTCTTGTGTCTATCTTGATGCTAGCTGTTACCTATTTCCCCCATCCCCAGAGACCTCTCTGAAATCCTGATCTCAGGTGCTGGTGATTTGTGAGGGCTCACATCAAGCTTCCCAATGAGAAGCTTTCCTTTACATCACAGCCTGATCACAAAACAAGGGTTTGGGTTTCATTTACAAGACCACTGCTGGATTGTGCCAGGCGAAGCAGAAAGCATTTCCAAACTGGTGGCATCACTGGGTTTCCTTCCATCTGCCTCCCATGGCATGTGTCCATGTGTGACAGGGCACCTGGTTGCCAGACTCTTGTTCACCAGCTTGTTTCAGTGCCAGCTCTTCAGGGTACGTGGAGGACATGAGTGGGACAGTGGTAAATGCCTCCCAGCAGCTATGAGGCTTACAGACCTCTAGGAAATGTCTAGGTGTCATATTCTTTTGCTTCTGTTTGTAACCCTTTCTGCATAGTCCTGCTTACAGAGTTGATGGGGGACAGGGGGGAGGAAAGACACTAGCTCTTGAAATTCCACCAGCTCTTCCTCCCTGACTTGATCAAAACACATGGGCTGTTATACCTCCACCATCCTCTGACAACACTATCCAATATCCACAACTAGCTCAAGAGGAGCTCCACAGAGATTTAATTCACTTAATGAAGCATCACTTCTTCCCCAGGTACCAGGAGAAGACAATCTTACTGCAGGGATGGTGCAGTCAGGGACAACACCAGGACATTCATAGGGCCAGATCCTGCTCTCAGAATGGTGACCTCGGTTAGTGGCCATCACAGGTGACAAGCATGGTCAGCAGGGAGGGAAGAGACAACAGGATTAGCAGGAAAAGGACACTCAGACACACCCACGGTGACTTTGGGTAAGAGAAGATTTCATTGGTGAGGAGGTTATCTGTGGTTTCCAGTATATGTAATTGAATTTCTCTTCTCTCTACCCACAATTAAACCTGACTTTGCAATTTAGTTTGTATAAGTGTAATTAAACTTCCCAGGTTTCTGGTCAAGTAGGGAGGATACAGCTTGATAAAGACCCTACGAAACGGAGACTGGGTGTTTTGCAGCTAATACATGAGCTAAATGAGTTCAGTAAAAAGTCCAGGCTGCTAAATCTGAACCGGTACATCCTTTAACATGAGTTGTCTATACCAAGATGCTGCAGGCAACACTTGGAAGATGTTTGTGTAGTGTCTAGCATATGTAAGTGCTGTCCTTCAGGGACAGACTAGTGGTCCAGCCAGCTTGGTGTTGTCTCCAGCAATGAAAATGGGAGACCACGTATGTCTGGCCTTCCTGTGATCCGTATCTGGCACTTTTACGGCATCCCAGACACAGGATGGGGGATGCTTGGAGAGTCCTACCTGTTCCTTTTAGCATCCATTAACAGACCTGTTGTCCATCCCTTTTCAAACCTGCTGGTACAACAAATTTCAAAGTTTGCTACCTGTCACGTAAAAAAAAAAAAAAAGTATTCTATTCTATCTGTTTTAAGCTGATCTCCTGCTAGTTTTCCCCTCTCCCCTGCCCAGTTGTCTTATTGGGAGATTTGTTGGGCCCTCCTTTGGTTTCTGCATTACTTTCACATTATCTCCTCCAAACTCATCCCTCTTGTAGTCTGGCTCCACTTCTAGCCACCTGTAAAGCTAACACTACTAAAGACATGATCTGAAGAGAGTAAAGCCCCTGTGCAACTCCTGTCTGTACATCTACAGAGTCCACATGGGTGTCAGTACTTTTCAATTAAAAAGCAGAGATTTCTGGCATTAGTCAGGAAGAGATGCCGTCCACTTCCATTCTCGTTTATCAGGACTTCTGAAACAGCAGCTGTGACTGTAGGTGTACTTCAGAGCGGCAGCCTCTGCAACACGTTTGGGTACTGCTGAGTGTGTGATGGGAGCGGGAGCAGGAATGTGCCTCGTGCCTCTCCCTGGGAAGTGGTCTTCCTCCTTCAGCAGCACCCTGCATCCCACAGACCAGCTGCTCCCACATGTCTTTGAGCTTCTTGCTGCTAGCACCGGCTGTAGAGGCACAATAGGCTCCTAAGTTAGGTGAGAAGAGAGAAGGAAGGTGAATTAAATTTCTAGAATGCTTACATCCAAGAGAGAAAGGAGATAACTCCAGACTCGAGCCCAGCAACATCTCACTGACATGCCTGGGATCCAGGCTGTGAAAGAGAGCACGAAAGAAGGTCTCATAGCATGATGGCAGAGCTGCAGAGTGATTCTTTGATCTGCAGAGGAGGGATGTGCCTAAAGCCTGGTCTCCACATTCAGCTGCAGGAAGGCAAGGAGACACCAGCTCTAGGCAGATGCTGTCAGCATGACTACACCAGCAGGCAGGGTACAGAGCACAGACAAGACCCAGCCTGGAAATACAGGCAGGGTGGCTTGGACTTTCCTGCTCTAGTCTGATTACTAACCAGCCGTGCTAGCCTGGCTCATGCACATTGGCCCGCAGCAGGGCTTGCCAGCTTGTGATAACACAGCCAGGCTGTTCCTCCACCTGGTAGGCTCTGTCTGCACCATGTCCCCCCAAGCTCCTGCCACAACTCACGATAGGCATTAGACTTCAGAAAGTACAAAGTCATGGTTGCACAAAATCTTTAAGTCAGTTCTTAAGTTCAAGCTCACTGCAACCATGGGACAAGTTTGATCCTCTACATGCTCACCCTCCTTCGTCCTACCTCATCAAAAATTGGGAAGGGGTAACCTTGGCAAGCTTTGTACCAGCTCAATCTGTTTCCTCCTGGAGCACTTACAGGCCTTTTCCCCTCGCTGCATGCTCTGACTGCTTCAGCCAAAACACGATCCTCTGTGCATAACCAGTCTGCATTGCCTTGGCGTTGCCAGCTGACTGGGCATTGTCTAGTTATTAAAATCCAGCAGCAATGAGTGAGAAAACACCTTGCAAACCCTGGGAACTCTACTTTTTAACTGCTGAAGTGTTACTGATTTAGTTGCAGTATTTTATCACTTTCCTGGGGCTTGCAGGCTTCTCAGAAAGAGCCAGCATAGAAGGGGTAATTTGTTTGCTAAATCCCCCTAGACATTCCAGATGAAGACTGTGCCTTTGCAAAAGAGCGAGACTAATTCAGATCGGATGTGAAGAGCTGTGATTTTGGTTGGGCTGGACCACATCTGCATCTGGCAGGTGTCAGCATGTCAGAATGGTGGGGCAATCCTTATATCTATCCATTTATCCATATGGCTCATCACGTTTTAAATACCACATAGAAATAATACAAAATCAAAATTCTAATGCTCAACAGCTGCATGCGCTGATGATTTTGGAAAAGGAAGGGAGGAGTTAAGCAGTCTATCTCCTCATAGTCACTCTAGCTGTTTGTGTGGCTTTCTACATCTCTACCGCCTCCCTCTAGCTTTTGAACCCATTAGCTTAAGGCCTCCAGGCACAAAGGCTGGGGTGTCAAATTGGGCATCACTCACTTTCCCCATGCTCCTGATGTGTTGGATTAAAGCCACTGCAAGCACAGCATACACAGTTTGGGCAGTGACACAGAAAGGATTTACAGCCCAGTCCCTGTATATCATTAGGATCAAAGAGGCTCAGCATCCAACACTCTGATGAATACAAACTGATTTGCCTCGGGTTAGTAAAGGGGAAAAGTGAAACTCCACCTGCAGTCTGGATCAATCCAGCCAGGGCCAAAGGGTGACTCTATGCCAGCTGGGAATATAAAGTGCAAAATCCCAGATAAATGGGGAAGAAAAGGTGATGAAGGAAGGGGAAGGTCTCAGTACTGAAAAAGAAGAGACCGGGATATCATTTCAGCCCTGCTCTTTGTCCTCAAAATATGAGCTGTCTCACAGAAAATAGTGTTTCATTAGCAAACAAAAGCCGCAGCCTGGAAAATTTAATCTCCTGAGAGGCCCCAAGCCCGGCACTTGCTAAATGCACCCTGATTTTGTGTAGGGTGACCTGCCACTGATCAACCAGTCTGGCTACCGTAAGTCCCACAGATGGTTACAGTGTGATAGGTGAACAAGACAGACAGAAAGGACTGAGACATTTCCAGACAATAGAGCAGCTACTGTGGTGCTTCGGGTCTCTATTAATCTGATTAATCACAACAAGATCGACCACTATTGCTATCTTGTGTGTATAATGCAAATTCCGAACACACTTCTAATCACTCAGGGTTTAGGATTACTGTTAAAAAATCTTGAGGGTTACATCTATATAGACATTTTCCGTGGATGTTCTTAAGATATTTTTAGCTGTTAATAAAAAAAAAAAAAAAAGTCAGTCTAAACTAATTGATGAAACTTCTTTCTGAAAAGCAAAATAGAGCATTCCTAGGGTTCACACTATGTTTCCTTGTTCATTATACATTTATTAGTGGGGTTTAGGTCTTGGGTAACACACAAAGAAGGAAGAGGCAGACATTGCTGATTATTTGCTTTACTTCTGTTTGCACGATCTGCTTTACCAAGATCCATGCAAAGAGAATGACAGTTGCTCCCTACAGCCCTGCCTCTCACTCACTTGCAGAGCAGCTCCACAGCTCCAGGCTGTTCCAGATGCCAGCAGATCTGATAGAGGGGAAAGGCTGGAACCACCCAGGGTTTCCTCCAGAGCACCTGAAGGGGAGATCAGCAGGAGTTTCCCGCTACATGTGCAGCAATTCCCATGGCACAGCAATCTGCCATGTGCACATGTCATTTCCTTCTCCCAAGCTGTCAGATATATGGAATTGTATGAGTAGTGGCCGTCTTTCAGGGTCTGCATGGAACCTGAAGAAGTGGCTATAGATGCCTAAACATGCACAGAGTTAAAGTGTGCATGGAAGTAAAAAGCATCCCATTTCACATGGATAAGTTGTTCTCCCTGGTGCAATTAACCTTTTGACCTCCTTGGAAGACATTACTGACTCTAGAAGGGAGAATAGAACTCAGATATGGAGCAGTTGTTCCTACAAAAACAGGGTTATGAGCACTAAAGGAGATTGTCTCCATGTCTGGTTTACTCTGGATGTGTGTTTTTATTGGAAAACAGTCCTCATTCAGGATTGGATGCTTGTACCCTCTCAGGTAAGGTCTCTTGTCTAAAAAGGACCGAGTACTCACAGGTATCATTCCCAACAGTGGTATGGATGCTCTCTATGTTACATATCAAAAATCGAGAAAAAAAATCAATCTGCATGTGGCTCATCTTACTGCAACAGCAAAGAGAGAAACCCTTGCTGCTCCACCATCATCTCAGGGGCCATCTGGCAGAAGGGTTGCAGGTCCCATGAAGCCCACAAATGTAAAAATCTAGCCTAGTTACACCTACAGCAGTATCAACCCAGTCCAGCCCGTACCTCTCTCCATCAAGAGGCTTGATCTCAGAAACATACTCAAGTGATATTTAGCAGCAGGCACACTGGTGATACAGACCATCCCTGCAGGGCACCTGCTCAGACTGGTGGAGCTCTGAAGGGCTGAGGCCAAAGGGTAGATGAAGCTTGGAGTGGGACAGCTGGTGAGGTTTTGTTCCCTTGATCAAACACCACACAGCAGACCTTGGCTCAACAACCAACATGCCAGCATGGGTGTCTGTGCAGCAGGGGCACACTGTACAGATGGTGTCCTGGCTCTGTCCCCATCCACAGCCGAAGCTTTTTGAGTCAGAGTAAGACTGATTCACTGGCTCAGACCTTTCTCCACTGCCGTCCTCTCATGACAGATATCACTGTGGTTTTATCTTCAGCCGTAGACATGTGAGAGGAAGGATGTGTTTCAGGGAATAATGTTTGCAAAATCCTTGCTTACCTCATCCCATGCTGGACTGGACATTGTAATTGGGTATGTCACGAGCTTTACCGTGGCTCTTGTGAAAGGTTTTCACTGTTAGAGAGCATTTGCTTTCTAGCAAGACAGTACTCATAGACCACAGTAAGCATAAATCATCTGTGTATAGATTCAAAATTCTTACTGAGCATCGATTTGCTCTGCAGCAGTGACCTCTGTTCTGCCCATGCCAACTGATCTGTGAAAAATCTGTGCTGAGGGCATTGCTGCATTTTGAGCTTCAAAATCCAGAGGGCAAATAAGAGGAACCCCTGATTTATCACCTTTTACAAGAGAATGAGCTTTGTGCCCATCTTACAAATTTGGGGCATTGTCTCCTGCTCAGTGCTATAGTTAAAAAAAAAAAAAAAAAAAAGTACTTTTTAAAAATTCAATGGTACAAGGACTTTCCAGCATCTGTCACTCAACCTTTCCCCAGAGAGCCAGGAAACTGAGATGAATGTCTGTGCTGGAGTCATCCCGCCTGGGTTAGTGAAGCGGGACTTTTTCCCTGCATGCTGATTGACTTCGATTTGCCCTGGCTCTGTTTCAGTGAGCCTTGTCCAAAGGCAGCCACCAGTCATGCTCTGGGAAGGAGGGGTAATTAGCTGATGCTTTGGGAACAGTCCTGCAATCAGGGTATGAAGAATGAGCCAAGGGCAAGGAGACATGGTGCTTTCATATATGCATATTTGTGTGTGTGTGTGTTTTATTAGCACACCAAGTTCAAACAGTGGCTACAGTCAGTGCTGTGCAGAAGAAGACAGCCAACAGCAGTAACAATCTCTAGGAAGCAGCTGTCTGACAGTCTGTCTTCAGATAAAGTTTCTTCTATACCTGAGTCCAGCCCTGGACTTCCCAAAACCCAGGCTCCCTATCTGCCTAGCCTTGACTCTTGGATAGGTCATAAACACAGTAGGAGCTAGAAAAATACATGATTTTGTTCAGATCCTATGGCAATGAATTCTCCTCCTTCTTAAAGAGAAAAAAAAACAAAACAAAAAAAAAGGATTACTTAATTTGCTATCTGCCATCTCCTACTTTGCTCTCTGCCTATTGTTCCCATGCTCTGTGGGACAGGGTAGGAGCCAGAGCTGATCTTCCTTCCCAAATCATGTCTGCCTCTGGAATAAGAGCTTCCCATGTTTAGTCTTCCTTTTCCATTACGGATGTCTCGCAACCAAAGGCAGATGCTTACCTTTGCACAACAGGTACCAGGATATACGCATTCAGGCCATGTGTGCAGCCAGATTTGAGAAGAGACAAAGAATTTGACCTGAACATTAGACTGGGCAAACTCAAGCTGAAGGTAATAACTGACAATTCATGTTCCTCTCATGAAGGTTAAAAATGTACATAGTACATCACGTGGGTCAGAGGGTGTGATAAAAGCCTTGAGACCCAAAGGGCTGCTGAAGCCCTGACAGAAACTCTGGTGGGTAGCACTTCTTCACACAGGTACCACCATCGGTGGCCAGGGAACTTGGGCTGTGCTCAGGAACTGGGGCAAAGCTCCGCTATGGAAAGAAGATCAAGGGAACAAACACCAAACCATCCTCCTCCTTCCAGTAGCCCCTTTAGTGACACGGATCTTCACCTCTCATCTCGAGGCTCCTGCAGGCTCAGCTGAGCCAGTGTGGGGGCAACGCAGGGTATCACACATGGGTGCTTTTCTGAGCCACAGCACATCGGGCGAAGCGCCAGAGGGCTGAACTCAATTTAACAAGCCACTGAGCAGAGCCCTGCAAAGTGTCCCAGCCAAGACCGCGCGCATTTATCTACTGCTGGCAGAGAAATGATGGCTGATGGAAAAACAATGGGTGAGAACAGTGCTGTTAGAGCCACAGTGGGGCTTGTAGAGAAGATACCAAATCAAATATCTCAGCGCTCCTGATGAGAACAGGCACACTGCTGCAGATCATGCAGTCCGGCTCCGTGCCACTTCAGCACCACAGTGCTCGAAGCAGCACACCAATAACTCCAGCAGTTAACTTGCAGATCAGGAGTGAACATCCCCAATCAAATCCAAAGCATATCCAACTGGCCTTCTACCTTCTCCACCACAATTGCAATTTCTAAGCTTCCTTTCTAAACCTCTTAACTGACCGCAGATTGTCAATTATCTTCATTTGAAAAACAACCTCCCAAACCCCTATTTTATTAGGAACACTAACACAGAAAGATCCTCATCTGACAGCAGCATCGGTCCGTCTTTTATTCCTTGAAGTCCTGGCATTCATATTCTTGTTCTTCTGCCCTGGGAGCCCTCCAGCGATCTACAGGAGGATTTTTCTCTAGCACTCTGTGTAACAAATCCTGGAAGACAGGTAAATATTATCTTACGTAATTTTGTTTGGCACCAGTTCTGATACTCAAGGTCTCTCTTCGGCATTTACCAGCTGGTTTTTGATATTACCCTTGTTCTTATGTACTTCTCTGCTGCATTTCAACTGCAAAAACAAGAAGCACTTGCTTGGCAATGCAGAAATGAAAGGAATGAAATAAGACTAGCTGGACGAATTTTATAAGACACAGATGCATTTCCAGAGAGAATTTCAACACAGGAGCCATCTGTATAATTTGGCATATCTCCCTAATGACAGGACCATATATCAGAACGAGGTTTACAGCTTTTCTTAAAGCAGGGGAAACCTTGGGGGATTTACACAACTGGTTCCTGTAACAGATGTCAGACCTGGCCATCAGACTTTGTGGTGCAGTGCTACTCCAGCATCCCAAGCCGGGCACAACTTCCCAGGACTGTGAGGGACTCTCACGACCTCTGCCAAAATCTAACAGTGCATATCCAGATTTCTGCAGCTGATCACAGCATCAACCACAAGCAGGCCAGCAATGCCTCGGTCTGCTCCTGCTAAACACGCACAAAAAAAATCATACTGCCAGTCACTGCAGATGGAGCTGTCCTTAGGAGGACTCCAAATCAGACCCCTGATGTCCAGCTCAAAGTCTTGTCCCCAGTACTGTCAATGCTTACATCGGCATTTCGAACCCAAAACTTCTGTGACAGAAAATGGAATTGTGAAAAAATGTGCTTTTTTCACTTTAAACATGTCAGTTGTTTCCTCTGAACGTTTTCAGAGCTCATTGGATTCTCTTCTAGCTTTTATTTTAATGTGTTGTGCTTATGGCACAAAATATTCTCTTCCAGTCTGGGTGAAATGTTTTACTTTGCCCAAAATAATTTCTGTTGTATGTGGATACCTTTCACTTCACTGAATGTGTTGGGGGAAATCAGGTTCATCTGAAACTCTCTCATGATATGTCCATACTCAGTCCTTTACAGCAAAATTAATATCAACAAATATTGACCACACCAGACTTCGCCTTTAAAAGTTGCAGAGACACTCTTCCAAATTATTTTTTAAGTATGTGCTTAATTCATGCTTGAAAAATGAAGTCTTGGAATAATACAGTATAAAAAAAGTTGAATGCAACCTAGAAGTTTGAGTAAACAGAGGAAATGAAGACATTTGCACCAGGTCCAAGATCTCCCACAACTGGGATGCCATGGTGTGTCCAGCAGTTGACTGGGACACCCCTGGTGTCTCCAATAGCCAGCTCCACCAGTCATCTCACTGCCAGGGGCCTGCACACACACCAGGCTCCCAGGCCACTTGCCCTGCTCACCACCTGGCCTGCCTCCTCAGCATCCAGAGATACCCCACCCTTCGCGACGGACATTTTAAATTGGAGGTGGCAAAAGATATATGTCATGAATACGTCATGGCCTTCTTGGGTTGTGCTGCCCAAGTTGTTCCGCCTAAATCACGTAGGCATACCAAATGGGCACAGGTTTTGAACATGCACCACAATTAACTGCAAGCAAGGGAGAAAGCCGCATAAATCATTGTGGTCTCCCTGGTACAAGATATAACTAAAGGTTAGTGTTTTGGCAAAGCATCCTTCAGATGCCTTCACCCGCCAAGACAGCAAAAAGGAGAAAAAAGAAAACAAAATCTGCAACATGTACATTAACTCTTAAAGGCCCTCCTCTCTCCTAGAAAGTCAATTTGCAGCCCGAGGTTTCCTAAGCGTTTTTTTTTCCATTTTAGTCAGGGGCCAGATTCTGTCTCTTCTCCCCATGCTGGCTGCTTTTCTTGATGAAAATCAGTGTTAAAAATAAAATGGGAGATCATTAGATAACTTTTAAACACTTAAAAATGACATATCTCAGAAGAACCCATTGTAGTGTTTTGCTCCCTTCATGGGTTCTGACCTCCACTGAACACTTAATTCCTGAGTTTACATGGCAGGGGGTGATCAGAATCCAATGTCATTTTTAGGCATTGCATTTGTGCTTTATCTAAAGCACTTTCAGGCGAGAGGCAAATTCTTATTCAAATGCAGCTTTTGCAACACAGTTCACAAAACCATCTGGACACCAATTAAATTGCTCTGTGAGTCCAAGATATATCATGTTCTTTTAGCTGGGGACAATCAGAACAATGCCAGGATAAGGCATTCTGAAAGCACAGAGCTGCTGGTTACAACTTGAGGCTTTCATTAGGAAAGGATTTCACTTGGCCTTTCATTAATGACATTTTCAGCATTTGCTGGAAATCCTCAAATCATTCTTTCTCCTGTCTAATCCTGGCAGCTCTTTTTAAAACATGACTGATGGCCCATTGTCAATAGCCATCATGCTCCTGCTGAAGAAGTGGGAGACATGAAATAATTTGGTTTTTAATAATTCAAGTGATGTTGCTAAATTTGTAAAACAGGCACTGGGAGGAATGGGGACAAGACAGAACCTTTTTGAGAAAAAAAAAAAAAATGAAGGTCTTGTCACTGGGTTTTAATTCTATCAGGAGTGCAGTGGTATCAATAGACCTGTACTCCAAACACTGCTCCACTACCTGTTTAAGTTTGGGAAATAACCACACAGAGAACACATAACCTATTAAATCTGATACCTTTTCCATAGGTGTTTTAGGTGTGTTTAGTCCTCTAGTTCACTTCTGTTGTTCTTGAGTCCACCTACTGTCGGGAGTAGACGAGAACAGACATCTTACCCAGAACATCAGCCCATGAACACATCAGATGAAGCAAGTGACCTGCCTTTGCCCACCCATGTGCGTCACTAGGTGGTATGTAAGTGTCAAAGTCCCCAGTTCAGCCTTAGGACCCCTTAGATCAGAGGAACTCCCTTGTGCCACATACTAAACCACAGTCAAGGAAGGAGAAAGACGAGTAGGAGCTGGCTGGCCTCCAATCCTAGCTCTTATAGTTGACTGCAGTCAGCAAGATGGGCATGCAAAGCTGGTTGTAATCCTTTCACAAAGTTCACCCCTGGACTGATTCACTCCCTCACTAGCTGAGGGGCAGTGGAAACAGACTACATGCTGCAATTCTCTTCCTTGTCCGTCAGCAATATTTTATTTTCCAGCTGGTACCTGCTGAGTCCAGTGCTGCAGGGCCAAGTCCAGCACTTGAACAGACTGCTGATAGGTGTTTTAAAATCAGCGAAGATACGAAATTAACTTTAACAGATGGAGAAAGACCTAAAAAAAATTTACCATGTCTTTCTCAGCTGGATTTAACAGTCTCTTAGCAGCTGACATCGTCTCTCCTGGAGGTAATTACACACTGTAATCAAGCCACCAACTGATCTCCATGTGCTCCATTCCCAACAGTGTCAACTAACGCTGCTCCACAGCTCATCCTCTCCAACACTGCAGATTCTGCTCCCCTACCTGGAGCAAGCTACAGCTGAGCACAAAGGACCAGAAAAACCATCTACCTCTCTCAACACGTCCCCTGATTTTGATCATCCTAGAGAATCTCTCTCTCCATCTGAGACAGACAATTTTTATCATTGGTGGAGAACTAACCTTGCAGTTCAGTGTGTAATCTTTCTGTGGAAATCAGCTGCATTGAAGACCCCATGCTGATTCACCCTGACACAGTCATTCAACTCACGCTGCTGCATTTAGTCCCTCAGTGCTGCCACTGGCCCAAGACCTGGTGCACTCTTGTTCCTCTCTGCAGGGCCAATGCTATCTGGTGTCCTTGACTCCAAGAGACTTCTCAGGGAACAGTCAATATCACCACTGGCAGCTATGCCTGGAATGAGACTGCTCTGCGCAGACATTGTTGTCTAGTCACTTCTACAGCACCGTTACTTTTACCCATGAGGAGCTAAAACTGGGCAGATGAACCATGCTGCCACACAGTGCATTTCCTTCCGTGGATCAAGGAGGCATGCTGGGCTAGATAGCTCCGGTGGAGGAAGCTATAAGACAAATGTTGACCTCAAAGGACATCATCACCAGGTGATGAGACATGAGTAAGGCTTTGGACACCTAACATTCCTCCCTGTAGAGCCTAAACAGTCTAGCAGTGGGGCTCATCACATCGGTATTGATGGGCTGATACTCAAGCGCTGTACTCTGACAGGTCAGGAATGACTTGACTGACAACAGCCATCATGCCACATCAGGTGTGCTGGAGCATTAGGGCATAACCAATATTCCTGTAGTCCAATTACCCTCATGGGTACAGGGAATGTGCTATCTCTCATAATTTCTAGTCACTCCCCTTCTCCCAGGGCAAGACTGATTCAAATTCTTTGACAAGGCTGATCACTCTTGCTAGCTACTGACAGACAAACAGCCTGGGCACCAGCTGCCTAGTCTCCATCAGCTCTGTGTATTGTTTCTACAGGCTGTGTGGGAGAGTCCACCACAGAAGATTAGCAGCTTTAGTTTGAAAGCTCCTTCCTACGGATGCTTCTATAACAACACGTGTTTGTCCAATTTTTCTATTCCACAGCCACATGTTGCATCTTTTCCTTCAGATAACATTAGCAAGGGTGCTCTTCTTTACCCTAACACCTTGAAACTTCCTATTATTTTGTCAAATTCTGCTGAAATGAGGCTCAGAGTAACAGCACAGCTCTGCTTGTGCAAGTGTACACGCACATCATCATGAAATAACCCTCATTTCATAGGAAACTAAGCTAAAAAATTACTCACTAAAACGCTAGAGCTGAGTTCAGTCCTTGGAAAAAAGAGGCATACAAGCCTGATCACAGTTTTATTAAGTTCATATACACCTAGCTGATATTCAGCTCTCTAAAAGGATACCTTATGAAAGGAACAAGCAATCTGCTGACCTAACTGATGCAGAGTCATCCTAGCAAGGACCAATCCAAACAGCAACCATATAATTGGAAGAAAGCTATCCTCATCCACCACTGGGAGCTAAAGCAGGTGCATGGTAGCTTCTCCATTACAGGTCATGCCTATATATAGGGGAAAAAAAAAAAAGGAAAAAAGAAAAAAAAAAGGAAAAAATCAATATAATAAATTTACTCTTCATGGTTCTCTGATCACATTCCACTTTGATGATGGACAGAAGCATCAGAAGGAAAGTGACTGGAATTTTAAGTGGCAACAGGAAAATTTAGCCAGCTTTCTTCTCTTCAGATACCTCTTGTCTCCCACCAATTCTCTTCTACCCCAGTTTTAGAAGTACCCTTCCTAAGAGGGTAACTCTCAGGGGCTTAAGAGACCCTCAGGTTAGGGTGCAGCCTGCTGAGATACCAACAATGGAAGGTCCTCCAGGCACTCCTCTGGCTCAGTAACCCCCCTGCAAGCCAGCCTGGCCTCTTGAAGAGCTAACAGGTCCTTCCAGGTGGGAAACAGGACAGAGCTTATCTTCAAGGTGCTCAGAAAAGCATGTCTATGAAGCACCCCAACGCACAGTGTAGGTACTCCTAATCTCTATCCCCAGCACGCTTGGTAGATCAGCCCAAGCAATATACATAAATAAGAGATACCTCTTCCATTCCAAGCTGAACAGGGCAGAGAGAGCTTGAAATTTCATGTGCCACATGCCCCCTAACCTCTAACAACCAGAATTAAAAATTGAGCTAGTCCAATAAC
This sequence comes from Athene cunicularia, assembly GCF_003259725.1. Lineage (NCBI taxonomy): Eukaryota > Metazoa > Chordata > Aves > Strigiformes > Strigidae > Athene > Athene cunicularia. Next base: position 111,049,365 of record NW_020799097.1, on the reverse strand, counting down.
CTTCAGATGAATAAAGATTACAACATCAGGACAAATGGACTCAGACTCCCTGCCCCCAAGCAGGGATTGCCAGTGATTTTGGCTTCTGGAGAAGACCATCGTTATGTTTAATAGCCCACAATTAACTTTTCTTCTCTCAAATTGTCTGAGCACTTTCTGAACCCAAGCACACATCTGTTGGCTACCACACCTGGCAGAAAGAGGTCCCACAGCGTAACCATGCATTGTGTAGAGAAACATCACCATTTCACGTTTGGAGCCCAGCTCCTTCAGTACTTCTGCCCATCTGTGCAGCCACATTGTGCCTGGGAATACTGAGGCATTTCCCCCACAGCAGAAGAGAGGTGCTGCTCTAATGCAAGATACTCTTGAAACAAACCCTGACAATACCCAAAAAAATATACATACCTGATGCAAATGAGTAGGCATTAATCTATTTGAACAGATTCCCCTGCTTTTCAGTCTTCCTGTTACTGTAGCTCTCTTGCTCATCTCCCCCTCCTGCTCAGCTCTCTTTCACTGCACATACACCTGAACTCCCAAACCAGCTCTCATTCCCTTTGTGTCTCCCATCTCCCACATTACTTTGAGCTCACCCATTCCACCCCTGGCACAGCTGCTCCTGCCTTGCAGGAGAGACTGAATTAGAGAGCTTTAACTTTATTTACTACTGCTTCTAAAGAACCATATTCCAGGAAAAAGGTGATTTTGAGTGAAGTGTGACCACGAGCTGGTGCCTGGGAGTAACTGGCAAGAACTTCATGAGCACTTCCAGGCTCCGATAGCTGTCCATCAGTAACAGGATTTCTGTTTTCTGGGGTTTGGACTCGGCTTAATCTGTGCTCACCACTCTGAGGACATACTTCATTTAATAATGCAGCAGGGTGGTGGACAACACCCCAGCAACCATTTCTGCTGCCAAAGTCAAAACAGTCTTGCTGAAGGTGAGCAGCCTTGAAAGGTGGCTTGAGATATGAGTAGACCACAAGACATGCAGACTACAACCTACCCCAAGGGATGCTGCCAAATGGAAACTGGGAAACTTTCTTCCCTGCTGGGAAGAAAGCCCAAATCTTTAGAAATCTGTTTTCATTCCATTCTGGAGAGAAATTCTGAATGTAACCTTCAGGACACAGAGAGTTCTGAATAAAATTCTTGTTTAAGCTAATTGTTAAATGTCATTTGCTTTGGTCTGAGGAGGAAAACCCTTCACTTTCATGGTGGCATACCTTAATCCTGCTCAGTTTTCTGCACATTACATAGTTGTTTCATTTTAACAACTGTGGAGAAGTCAAGGCCAGAATGTACAGAATGTGCATGCTGTGTTGTTTAAAGAAAAATGGCAAATTGAAAATGACTCACTGCAACCTTTTTTTGCCCATTAAAAATATAATCAAGACCACCATGTTCTCATAAAAGCATTTACTTTCAAAAAAAAAAAAAAAAGGAAAAAAAATTGTCTCTTTTAATTTTCTTTTTAACTTTCTGTTTTGCTGCAGCTGGAATTCACTGCAAGATGCTGTACTCTGGAAGCGCTGACAAAAAAGCAGCTGGTATCTGCTCCATTCCTCCCATACACATAGCATGCTGATCTGTGTTTGACCTCTTTCAACAGCCGTGGGATCATTTAGGAAAGAGTCGCACAGATTCCTGTGATGATTTTTTTATTGATTTTGCAAAGTAAGGGAGGGAACCTCAGCTATTCATTCAAGAATAGTAGAAGAGGTATGCGATAATACAGTCAACACCACTGAGCAGTTTTAGCAGGCACAATAACACCTAGGCTGCAGAGTCAATAGTTTGCAGGAGAGGATGGTGGAGTACATACTACTTTTGTCTGGGAAGTTCTCTGCTCAGACCTAAGAGGCAGAAGTGTTAGAAAAAAACGTGCATGCTCCACTGTTCAGAGCATGTGTAATTTCCTTTGTGCTTGCACCAAAAATTTGCATTTCCTACTTTCTAGTTAAATTTGCCCCCAGGTGTGAACACTGCAGGTTTACTGCAGGTGAATAATACAGGTGTTTGCTGGACCTTAAGGGACAATGCTGTGCATTAAGGGATGGGTCCTGAGAGCCTAGACCTGCAGCCCCAGGGCATATGCTGATAAATATTGCTCCTAAATGATGTTGGTACAGAGTATTACTAAACTGGTGGGATTTGCTCTAAGAATTGCCTGTGTGTAGCCAGGCACGCAATTTGTGTCCTTCATTGATGGATATTCACTAAACAGGTCTTTTATCTTTTGACAGAGGGAAAATGGGAACATTCAGGACAGTTATCTCTGCGTAGGTGAGTTACACAGATTTAATCGGCTCCCATCAACTGAGGAGCACAACTTCTACCAGGGGCACAAATGGTACGGACTGCAGCCTTATGCTTATTAAAGAGCCTGGCTTGGCCTTCATTAGGATTAGTGGTGAGACTGTCAAAGAGACCTAAATAATTTAGGACCACAAGTCATTAAGAATAAGAAATATCCTTCTAGCAAACCTGAAGCACTTCTGAAAACCCCACTGAAGATTATTAGGTCTAATGTCCCAGCTCTGCTGTGTCCCATGAAGAACATCTTTTTAAAAACTGTGTACTCCTAAAGGCTATTCACTAGTGCTGTCAAGTCACTTCTTGACTGAATGAAGTATTATCATTTTTTTAACCATCTGCTTTCATAACTGCATTGCTCCCTAAACATGGTGATGTGTGCATAAATGTTGGGTATGTCCACAAATGCTCTAATTGGCCAGGAGATGTTTTCTAACATATGAACATGCAGTAGTGTTGAATGAGTGCTCCCTAAACCATCCCATCAACCACTGGGACAATGAACATATTTTTCTTGGGCTGCCCAGAGCACAGATGGAAGAACGAGAGCACTGGAGAAGAGATGCTAGATCCAGGATCTCCTTCCTCCCCACTTTCAGGCCTCCTAATTTAGAGGCAACAAGGCACCATCCTCTTGCTGTCAGAGTGATGGGGTTTCAGGCAGAGTAGCTGGAAAAGTAAATTTTCTGGCTGTAGGCAACTGAGTGTCTCATATAGCTAATTGACTTTTGCTGTGTTACTGGGTGCTTCTCAGTCCCCTGCTGGTGCTGATACAGGAAAAGCTCCAGGAAGAATCAATCAGCTGCTTAGCTGAGCATAAAAAGAAACGTTAGTGTGGCCTCAGGGATGTGGAGGAAAATAACCCAAGAAAATAATTGTTGCAAAGGAAGCGATTCTGCCTGCTGCTAAAACAGCCCTGGTAGTAGAGAGGAGTCTTGTTCCATTCAGGGACACCTGAATTTCTTCTGGGGTAACCAATATTTCCAAGTGTCTCACAGCAGTGGTAATAGATGGAAGAAGCGATCAGTGCCTTGCAGAATTATTTCCTTCCTGCTTGCTTTGCCAAGGCATAAATCTCTTCCCTATTCCCTCGGGTATGATTCTCCTCATCAAAGCAGGGAGCCCTTCAATTCAACAGCAACATTCATTTTGATTTCCATCTGCCTTATGCCACAGGAGGCAGTCAGCTGACAGCTGCAGTCTGCAGATGCCTGCTCCAGTGGCAGTCCCAGGCCATGGCAAGCTCCCCGTGCCTGCAGTCCCCTCTCCACATCAGAGATTTGGGGTGCTGCCTGTTCTAAAGGTATTGATTGCCTTTCCCCTCTACCACGTCCCTTTATTAAGCTGAAGGGTTGCTTATCCAGCAGATCACAAGAGCAAATTTTGACTAGTCTGGTATCTTCACAAAGCGCTGCTAGAAGAGGGAAAGCTGTAAGTCACATCCCCTCCTAGACCCTCACCTCTCCTCACCTCTGTCTGTCACGTTCTCCAGCTGCTTTGCCTCCTTCAGCAAATCCTGCCTACTCCTACATAGCACCTCTGATGGTAAATCATTCCCCCATGGAAAGATGGGGTATGACCCCTGGTGATGTCCAAGGAGGAAGCACTGTCCCTGGCAGCAACAGCTTCTCTAGAGCCTGGAAAGATCACTTGGCTTATGGTCTCTTCACAGTCAGGGGTAACCTCTGTCTCGCCATAGCCTCGAGCACCTGGGGTGATCTGTTCTTTAGAGGTTTGGTTCAGCCCAGCCAAGCAAAAGAGACAAAAAAATTTCCTGTGCTGGATTACTTCTGGTGGGAGAAATCAGTTGTGATGTGGTAGCTACCTATGCAAATTTTGCGCAGTTCGCAAGACAGACTCCCCCATACTAACAGCACCAGCGAAGCCAATGGATTCTCTTTTTTTTTGCTGTATCAGCCAGCTGATAAGCTCAGTGGCAGCCAAAATGTATTAAGTAGCAGAGTCCTTTATAAATAAGTAATACCAAGGAGACAAGGCTGGATTCTCTACTGATAAAATTGTGTTGATCTTCAGTTTTCTGGGAGCTGGTCTGCACAGCCAGTGGTTGCCTGCCACTGTACGGGGGAGGGTGAAGCATCTTCACCCTGCAGCCAGAATTCGTCATCTTCACTTTGGGATTGCTCTTCAGTCAGCTCCATGTGTCCCTTTCTGCACAAACAGCTGCAAAATCCCTGAGAGCCTTTGTATATCTGTTTTTTAAAAGGGAAATAAATGTAACATTTATGCAGCTTACATTACACAGTGCCTTCTAGCAGTAAAGAAGACTTAAGTGCCTTGAGACAGTGCTTAGTGCCCATCACCGCCAGCTTTCAAGAACAAATTAGCTGGAATGGATGAAAGAAAGCTGATGCTGTCCGGAGGTAGGGGTCAGCAAGTGACCTGCTGGATCCCTGCCAGCCCTGCTTTCTGTGATTTATCTACTGCTGGTAGTCAGCACCAATATTAATGGCCATCTTCATGACAGTGATCTACCTGGTCATGAAAAGCTGAGGAAAGGCAAGTTGTGGTTAAATTGCCACAATGTCTTTCTCTGTCCTCCTCTGCAAGTGTGGGCACAGAAGGGTTTGCCAGGAAGAGACCTGCCAGGTACATCCTTGGCAGGTGGGAGTGTGAACATGGGAAGAGATAACCCCCAGCTTGAAGAGTGGGGGAGGGAAACTCAGATCTTAGGTAGACCTGGTCTCCTTACTGAGATGCTTCTCCATCCCCATTGACTGCCAAAGCAGCCAACAGCAAGCCTCCTCCAAATGTAGCCAATGTAGTTCGGTATCCTGCTTGCAGGGCACAAGGAGGTACAGCTCTAAGGGGGTTAAAACCACCACATGATGCTGGTTTCTGTTACAGGTCTGGTTTGGCCCTGCCCGCCTGGGAGCACTGTGGGTGAGCTGCAGCAATGGAAGCTGAGCATCTTCTCTGCCAAGAAATCGGTTCTTCTACCTGGAGCAAAGGTGGCAGCTGAATACATTTAAAATTTTCTACAGTAAATCCCCTGGGAAATACTCCTGCCTTCCTGCCTCCTGACTTCTCACATTTAAAGTGTGTCTTCAGGCTAGTGCTGAAAGGAAACCAGACCACCTTTGGCCACTTCACCACCTACAACACAAGCCATCAGGAGCACATTCATCATCTTTGGGCAGATGCTTTGTTTTTCAGACCTGGGGAAGAACGGGAAGGTATGTCTGTTGCAGCAACAGTCCCAATTCATGTAAAGGACAGAGACCTCAGGTCCCAGTGGCAGGGTCCCCTCTTCCGTGTTTCCCATTTCTGAGCACACGGCAATTCTCTGATTGCCTGAATTACAGCCAAGGTAATTCTTTTTTCTTTCAGCACCTGGACTTACTGGTTTTCCAGTGAAGATTAAATTATATTGCTGCCTGGGGATGGGTTTTCAAATTATCTGAAAGATGCCAATAGAATACGGAGAATCAAATCCTCCTCTCACTCTTTTTTTTTTTTTTTTTTTTTTCAGTGCATGCCTTCCTCACACAACAGTATTAGGTGCTTCAGTTGCCCCTAGGGTCAAATCAGCTCCTGTTTTATAAAACCTTCTAGATTGTCTGTGCAATTTGTTCCAAAAGCATAATGCAGTAAGGTTTTGTTGCTTGTTCTCTTCCCCAGTGATGCACTGATTGATCATTCTTTTCATAAACTTATTTCTTGCTTCAGATGAAGTGAAATAACGTGGGAAATAAGCTGACATCTATACATTGTTCATAATTGATTTGATACAAATATTTGATAGTTCTGAAACTCAGTCATTTGAGCAGATTGCAGAGCATTTCTCAATACTCACCAAGAAACTGCCTTTTTTCTTCCCACAGAATTGCCCCTCTTGAGAGCCTTTACTCCTAAAGTTTCAGCAAACGGACACAAAACTTTCAGAAAGTAAATTAGTTGGGTTTTTTTTTCATCTAGACTGTCTTTCAAGACTTGAATTTCTTATTAAATGGTTTGGGGCTTTTGCCAAGATTTACTTTCTGAAGAAATATTGTTCATTTGCTATGCTCTGTTGAAGGGATTTGTTGTTGGTTGGGGGGGAGGAGGGAGAACTATATTAAATTAGAATCTATGATTCTATGAAATTAGGATTATAAAAGAGGTGGTTTTGCAAATCCTTTCCCATTAGAAACAATATGACAGGGGAGTCTGACTTACGTGGGATGAGATGGATTGTCAAAACGACAGCTCCCATGTGTCACTCTGGCAGTTTCCCCAAATAATAGTATTTACATATCCCACCACAAAAATAAAATAAAAATTTTAATTTTACCAACATTCTCAATTTCTGGGAAATTTTCATTCTGGCAGTTTCCATTTAAAAAAAAAAAAATATCAACACTTTCTGTGGGCAAGGCAAACAAGTAAGTTTTGCATGGTCCCTGAGCAACACAGATGATGTACAAAAGTCATGTGAAAACCTCCTGTGACAGTCCTGGAGGTCAGCTCCATGGATCTCCAGGTAGTAAGCCTCCACCTTCTTGCTGTTTAAGTCAAACAGAGAAATGATATCTCTCTGGGAGAACATGGTCTCCAGTGACCACATAAATTTGTAAGGTTACAATGATTTATTAAGAAGAGTAATATATATGTATTGTAAAAGAACAATATGTGTATATAACAATCTTGAAATTAACTCTGTTGCTGGGGATTTACTTTAAATGAAGGAAAGCTAACAATTTATAGACACAGCTAGCAACTGTATGTATTACTCTGGAGCCTAGAATGGCTCATAGTTGTTGTGATGCTGTGAGAGTTATTTTCCACTCTGAAGACCCTACAGGCAAACAGGGCATTGAACTAGGAATATTGTAGGAAGTGTCATCATTATTTAGAGATGAGAAACCTCAATACGTGGAGATGAAGTGATGTGACCAGGAGCACACCAAAAGTCAGTGGCAGAATAATGACCCTGGCCCAGAAACAAACTCCTACTTGTCATAATCAAGGCTTGGATGTCATCAGGACTCACGATGTAGCAGGTCAGATTCAATTACTGGAAACAGCTCCCTGGATCTTCAACGAGGATGGAAAACCCAGCAAAGCCAAGCAAAGTCTCTGGACACTTTGAAGAGGAAATTATGAATCATGCCTCATTGGGGCCAGCTTAATAATAGTTTTTCAGAGCAGGGGGGTGAAATTGATAGTCTGGGGACAATTCTTACAATCCCTTCAAAGAGTGTATTCACTCTTTTCTCTCTCAGTGTGGAGGCAGGCAGCTTTTCCCAGCGTAAACCTGCCTCTCCAGCCCATCTAGAAGCACGCTGTAGCAAAAGGGGGAGGAACGGGTCCCCAGACGCTGTAGATGACCTGCTCTCCTGCCTCACAGCCCCAGACCAGAGAGCCTCCCCATCCAGAGTGATAGATAACACTTCCAATCTGTAAATCAGAGTTGCAGCACCTCTGGCTAGCTGTTGAGCAGCCCTGCTTCCTCCCGTGCAGAGGGTGATAAATGGGCAGGGGTGCTCTCAGGTACAGAAGCTTCTCATAGGAAGCCATGGGAAAACACTAGTCATTGTGGCATGGTGAGATGCTACGGCGCTATTTTTTCAGGAGCGTGGAGGAGAAAAGAGTGAAGACAGACTAGAGGTATGCATGCTCAGAGCAGGGATAGGCAGCATATTCAGAAATGGCCTGAAAAAAACATGAGCAGTCTGGTAATTCTGCTTTTCAGGGTAGTCATACTGAGAAGAGCAGCAGAAGGGCCTCTGAGACCGAAAGAGCAATATAAAAACTGCAACTGTGTTTGTACTCTTTAAGGCCAGAGCAGGCTGTCACCATGGTCCAATCCCCTGGACAACACAGGCTGAGACACCTCACCCTATTACCTTCCTCCTGAGCCCACAAGCTGTCTCGTTGTGCAACTGTGCTGCCCAACATGCCCCAGCCCTCAGGCCAAACATGGAGATACTGAGCTGAAGACTACCATTTCACTGAGAGTTTACTTCAGCTGAAGACCTGTGTCCCACATCAGCATCATCTGTGAGGAGAAGCCATGGGGATGAAACTCTCATGCAGCAGCTGAAATGGGCTTCCTAAAGTCACCCTCAACCACACTTAAATATCTCTCCAAATGTTTTGTATGTTTGGCATTCATGTCTAAAATTAGACCTCATTGCTGTTGAGAAACAAACACTGAGCAGGAGTATGGGCTTCTCCTTGGTGTCTACTGGCAGAGAGTCTGAGAAGGATGGGAGCATGCCAGAGGCTTGTGCCAAGTTTGGGTAAACTTTCTTATACTCGTGCAAAGGACTATCTTTCATTGCCTCTTGCATGGCAGAGAACTGGAGGGGATACCCCATCCTGTGCTCCTCCCTGTGCTGTAGAAAAGGGTAGCATCTTCAAGGAACTGTGCTGAGGACTGGAGGTGTTTCAGCCTCACCCTAACCCCAAGGCACTGCATGGTTTTGACTCTCTGAAAACATAATGCCATTTTGTTTCTTATGGTCTCCCTCTGGCATAAGGTAAGTTAGGGATGTAAATGAGAAAACCAAGACTCTAGAGGACCAATTCTGAATTACAAACTGGGTGGCAAAACACAAAGAAAGAGGAAGCCGACCTAGGAGAGAAAGAAGACATTCAGGATCAGATCCTTGACCCACTGACTTCACGAACCTTAGCTCAGTGTGTCTGCTGAAGGACCTGTTAAGTATTGGGGTGAAAAACCCATGTGGGCATTGTTTTTGTTGTTAAAAGACTCCCACTAACTTTGACTTCAGTGCAGAGGCCAAACACTTGCCACGGGTCTTGTTCCTCCAGCCTTCAAGCAGGAGGAATGCTCTCCATCCAGCTTTCCTCCAGGCTCGGTTTTCCACTTTATCACCTGGATGAGCTGTAGACAATTTGCAGTCAAGTTTGGCACCACTTCTTTGAGAAATAAGATGTGTTAGTAATCCTGTCTGGATCTCAGAGGTCTTCTGGGTCTTTCTTGCCTGTTGACCTGTGTGAGCTTACTTCAGCAGAGGAGTAGCAGCCCCCACAATGCTGAACTCCTGAACATTTTATAGACAGGTGGCTGAGGACAGGAGACAGAAACCTGCAACAGTGCACCCACAGAAAGAAAAGCTTCTGTCTACCATTACACATTAAGGAGACAAATGTGTAAGAGACAATATGTGTAAAATCCATGGGACATCTGTCTTCATAAGCCTAATGGCTCACAGTTTTACTTGGGTTTTGTTACTCTTCAAAATTTACAAATTCATTTATACACGCATCTGAGTTTATGAGTGAGATTCTTGAATTTCACTCAAGCCAACACATCTGGAGCAAAAAAGGTGTGGCAGAAAGGTCACCAAAAGCCCTCATATCTGTGATAACTGAATAGATATTTCCGAGTCCATCTCTGCAGTTTGAGTGCTGTGCCTGATGGTTGCTGAAGGTGCAGAGTCCATAAATTAGTCTGTAAACTACTAACGTGGGTTATAGAGAAAAAGTATAGGAAAAAGAGTTGAGGAATATCTGAGATAGGGTACGGGGGCTTTCAACTGCATCAGAACCAAGCACTAGGAAGTCTATCATCCTGCTTCCATCAGCCCCCCCCCCCCC
>NW_020799097.1:111007821-111039430 GCF_003259725.1 Athene cunicularia | reverse complement strand
CCCCCCCCCCCCCGACTCAGGTGCAGGAGAATGGCAGGAGAGACTCAGCAGGCAACTCCTGTGTAATAACCATTGTGCAGGTTCCTGGAGCTGGCATTATGTTGATACCCAAGGTTGCTTTTATCTCTTCTTTATCTGTTTGCTTTGAAACTAAGCAATATTTCTGGAGAGTGTAATCAGCATTCTGGGTTTCAGTGCACAGCTACCTATGAAATTTATCATTCTTGAAAGGAAGACTTTTCCTCCAATACCATGGGGAAAAAAAGGCAAAAATTGCCATTCTCCCTAGAGCAAAGTTTAAAAAGAAATCTAAGACAACCAGCTTCCCTTTCTATTTTCTAGTACTCTGAGAAATAATTTGTATTTTTAAAATTTGTATGTTTAAAATCCTCAGCATATACTAACACCAGTTCTGTCTGGCTCCACTTCTGTTTATGCACTTAGTGCCAGCTATTGGGAGCAAGAGAAGCGGTACTAATCCACTGGTATAAATATCGGTAGTACCCACACTCAACATGGTCGCAATGCACATGCATGCGGTAATATGCCACACTGGCCCTTTTCAAAATGCATTTACTGGTCCTTGTCACAAATCAGTTATGTTGCATAATGACTTTCAGCCATTATGTCCACACACCCACAAAGTAAATAATCTTGTTTGGGTGGGGTTTTTTTCCACAAATCAGCTCGTAAATCTTTCATGAACAGCTGGCACACATTATTATTGACCTATGGAGGTGAGAAATGTCTGGCTGGATTTGCCAGGAGATGGGTTTAGGAGGGAACTGCAGGAAGTTTAAATATTAAATTAAACAGAGTTTTAAAAATATATCTACTTCTGATAGAGTTTAAGAGTTAACAAAAACAAAAAGAATATCTTCTTGCCCAATCCTTAGGGAAAGCAGGAATAAATGAATTATTGAGGTGGCATTTCCCCATATTTCTTCCTCTTAGAAAATCTCATATTATCTAAAAAGCACCAAACAAATAATAAAACCATAGAACTATAGAACAGTTCAGCTTGAAAGGAATCTCAGAAGATGATCTGATCCAACCTCTCATGGGAAAAGCATCTTATATGAGATTACCTACCACCCTGCCCAATTGCATCTTGAAAACCTCCAGCAGTAGGGACTTTACCACATCCCTGGGGATGCTGTTCCATTGAACAATTCGTCTGGTAAATAAACTCTTTCTTATGATGAGATGTCTTTTCTTCCTTTACCACTGAGCTGTCTGAAGATGAGTTATATAGAATAAGTTTTGCCCTCACCTCTCATTTAGTAGACCTTTCTGCCTCAACTTCCTACCATATGAAATCTAATTTCTTCCCAAAATAATTTTTAAAAAATCCAGAATCCAGACTCATCCCGCTGGGGCTGTATTTGTTTGCATAGTCCACTCTATAATAATACTACAAAGGAAAATGAAAGGATGATGGATCACTTGCCAACTCTGTGTCAGGCTGTCAAAAAACATGCAGGAATTCAGCAGCAGGACCAAGCAAAAAGGTGAGGTTTGCTGCTGTCCGTGCCTTCCCATCAACACTCATCCTATGCCTCAAAAATTCTTGCTGGCATCATTGAGACAGAAAGGACACAGGGACCCTGAACATGATCAGTGAGATCAGTGATCAGTGACCTAGAGAGGAAAAAGTAGGAAACCTAGTAGAGCAGCAAGAGTGTATGCCAAAGCAAACCTGTGTCACTCAGAGAATCAAGGAGGTTCAGTCCCAAACAAGCTTGCAGCAAATTCGCAGCAGGGAGTTTCTGACTGCATTTTCCTCCAGTCATCAAAATTTTCTGGGGCTGGAGCACTTTCCCTTTGAGGAGACACTGAAGGAGCTGAGTTTGTTCCACCTGGTGAAGAGATGGCTTAAGGGTACCTAAGAGCACACCCCCAGTACCTACAAGGAGACTGTGGAGGAGACAGAGCCTGATGTCATGCTGGTCCATGGAAGTAACAGGAATAAATTGGAATTATAGGTTACAGCTGGATTTATTATAAGGATAGTCAAACACTGGAATGGTTTGTCCAGAGACCTGGTCAAATCTCCATCCCTAGAGAATTTCAAGACCCAATAGGACAAAGCCCAAAGCACCCCTGTCTGAATTCTCTGTTGACCCATTCTGGACTACAGACCTCCAGAGGTCCCTGTCAATCTGAATGATCCTCTGATCTTCTGCAATATGCTAACCTCACTGCTCTCCTGGATAGAAAGTCTTTTTTCCTGGTTTTGTTTGTGTCTTTGCTCTTCTCTCTGCCCATGGTTAGGTTTCTAATGCATGAACGTTACAGGCCAAGAGCAGGGCTGACTGCTCTGTGCAGAAGGAAGAAGAAATATTTGCTTATTGTTATTGTAGCTGAAACCACATTGGAACATGCTTCATCTCTCATTGCTAGTTTAAGAAGTGAGGAGTCCGCACTAGGAATACAAACTTGTGTGCTGGTGAGCAAGTTGCTGTCAAATTAATTTGCAACATCAGCACTCAAATCCTCCAGCTACCTGCTGGGGGGGGGGGGGCACAGTGCTGTTTAAAAATTACATCACTTTAAAAGACATCACTCCAAAGTCAAGCAGGGAAAAATACCGATTTTAAATTGTTGGGGGACTTTGTGTTGGACTATGGTGTAAATCCAGACAGCAACACTCCTGAAAGTCATAGCAGTAACTGCTTATTTCCCCCTAATAAAGTAATTATGGCCGTAATTGATGAGTTGATGAATTCTAGTCATAAAACTGAGACAGCTTTTCCTAAATACATGCATCACAGGCATCTCATCATCCTATGCATTGTCCAGAGTGTTATGACCTGCAGCAAAGGCAAGCTGTATACCACTGCTCAGCCACAGTGCTTGACTTGCATGAAGCCAGAAAACTGGAAAAAAGGGAAAATAATGCTCATTCTACTGGGACAAAACCCAAAGAGGAGAGGTAGGAAAAGGGGTCCTGTAATGATGGGTCTGCCAGGAGGGGATGGTCCCAGAGAGGTTCAGGGTGGGTTTGGTTGAAGGTGCCACATTAAAGACATGCCCATGTATTTTGAGGTGAGGGGGCTTTGCCACTCTCCATCTCAGGCAGCACACCCAGGGGACTGCTAATACGAGCTCTGCAAGGACCAGGACATGGAGACATTATCCCCACCACCCACACCGAGCACCTCTCCACCACAGCATGGAAGTCCCACCACCACTGACAGTGGTGAGACACAGCCCCAGAGCCATGCTTCCCAGTGCTCCTCATCCCTTGCAGACAGGGATGGCATAGGAGAAGTCTCCCGGGGCTGGCAACGTCACAGGGCACATAATGAAGTCACTTGCTGGGAACACATTCCTTGATAAAAATCATCTCTCTTTGCAGAAAGAGCAGAATAATGCTGGAAGGTGTCTCTATCCCAAGTTATCTGTAAGCAAATTCCGCGTGACACCCTTCATCAGTTGGTTATTTCAGCATGATCTGCGGTAAACATCCTCCTCATGTGCAGCTCCGAGTGCAGTTTCTGGTCTCTGCTCAGTGATGCGCGATTTCCCAGTGCAGCGCACACTGTGAGTCTTGCAAACAAACAGATCGCTCGCAACTGGCTTTCTGTGAAATAGTTGCCCTTAAATTGGCTTTTTGTGAGTATTCAGCCCAGTGTGCTGGCAGCTTTTGCAGGAAGTGAGCAAGTGACGATTGCTGATATGTTCAAATGAAATTCAGCTTTTGCACTTTGAACATTTTCAGGAAGAAAGCAGAGGATGCTGAGCCACTCAGGAGCACTCTAGCGTGCTTGAGTCCAACACCTGTGGTCCAGTGTTGAAGGGACCTAAAAGTCCCTAAAAGGTGTCAGGGGTAGGACTAAGTAGATCTGCACAACTGCAGCTATGGGAATAACTGTAATGGCACACATCAGCAATGCTCACCCATCCACGGGGAACAAGAATTCTCCCATCCCCTGCTGATGGGGAAAAGCAACCAAACCCCAACCCTTTGCCATATGAAGCTGGTGCCTACTGTAAGATTTTAACCTCCACAGAATGAAAGTAGCATATTGTTTACAGCTGCAGCTCCTGGTTTTGGTGCTACAAACACACATTAGAGGGATGAAGATGTGTAATGCCGTGTGTATGAAAATAGGAACATGTCAGGAGCACAGTGCACCGTCAACTGTGGGAGATGGGTTAATGATTCAAAGACCATGGATATCTGAGGTTATAAAATACCCAGGGTTCTTTTTTTTTTTTTTAATCTGAAAATCTGCATCTAATCTTAAATTCCTTTTTAGACATGCTCTGTGGGTCCTTTCCAAAGTAAGGAAAAGGCCTTTTTTATTTTCAGAGAGGATGGCTGCATGGCAGAGAAGCTGCTGCAAGATTGAGTTTGGGACCAAGAGACAGAGATAAGCCATATCCCTACAGAAGATCTGAATTACAGCTTTTTTATTTGCATCCATCCTTCCCCTCCTTCTCCAGCCTTGGGGCTTTCCTGAGGAGCTCCCCAAGAGGAAAACCTCCGTTTCAAGTGTTACTGTTACTGAACTATTTCCTGCTGAGGATGAGGTGGAAATGGACATTTCTGGCTTGGCTTTTGAACTCTTCCTTAACAGCAAGCTCGAGAGAAGCCACATCATACACTGTTTACCAGTGCTGCAGAAGAGATGTACCATGGAGTCAAGAGATGCAAAAAGTCGAAGCAGCACCCAACTGCAAACATTGCACAAGGACAGAAACCTCAGGGCTGGAAGGGTGTCCACAAGGGGAGGGACATCAGCAAGCAACAGGAGAGGGGCAAGGGACCCTGCAAAGGCATGGTGCAGTCACTTGCCTGTGGGAGGAAAGTCAGAGGAAGCTCAGGGCTGTAATAGAGAGCTGCAAAGGCAGAACAACCTGTGCCTTCATTCAGCTGTGGAAGGTCTCTGTGCACACACACACACACACACACACACACACATCCGTGGCCTGCTAGTGTGAAGCTGGAGGGTACAATTTGCAGTGAGCATGTAGTTCATTAGATGTAGGAAGATAAAAGGATGCATAATAAATTTGCTGGAAATAATGCAGTTCTGAAGGTGCTGACATGAATCACAAATTGCATGAAATTTGTTCAGTAGAAATGGGTAGCTCTGAGTAGCTGAGATGGTTCGTTTCACCTTTTCTTTATGCATATGCTTCCATTCATCTTTTTGAAAAAAGACTTTTATTTCATTTTCATATATTAAAGGAATAATAGAAAGAGTTAAATAACCTGAAAGTTATATGAACTATTTTATCACAAGCTAGGTGCTGTAAAAAGGGAAGCAGGATTTTCTTTCCTTGTGGCTGTTAATTTTATCTGTGAACAAGGGCACTTTTTCAAACCCACATATTGTTTGGCCAAAGAGGCCCTTAGCTGACTTCCGCAGGACTATGTGGGCCAAACTGAGTCAAGTCAACAGCATGCCTACAAATGACAAAAGCTTGTTATTAGCAAGAGAAAACCAAGGGGCCCAAGGTATAATGAACACTGCTGAAGGAAATGGGTCTACGGCCTCTTCTACGCTGTGTGCCCTCATGGAACAGCTACCACAGCTGCAAAGTTGATGCAGATTGTATTTTCCACTAGAAAGGAAGCACCTCAAGCAGTTAAGTCCTCTTGAAACACCACGGTAGGAACAGAAAACCATCGCTCAGGAGGTCGGTGGCAGACCTTTTGCAGGGCCACCCAAGAAGACAAAACTGTTGCTCAAAACTTACTTATTTAACCCCAGCAGTGACCCCAGCACATCAGGCTCCTCACAGCAACATGGAGTATAGCCTTGAAAGGACTCTCTGCTGCAAAAAAAAATCCTGGTTTGTGCCAACAAAATGTAGTATTGATGCATGAAGCCTGCAGAGATGGAGCAAAACATCCTCAGAAGGGTGAATGGTATACAACTGCCAGAGGCAGGGAAAAATCTCATTCCCTGATCATTGGTACAAGACTATTTCCTATGAGCTAATGCTGGTTCAGGTAATAATTAAAAGAAGTGGAAAAGACAGCAAAGTCAAGGCATGGTGTGGAGCTCTGTGTTGTATTCAGCCTCATAGGTTTCCTGTAGCCCAGCACTCAGCTGTGAAAGTCCAAGACTGGCTTTGGCAAAACGTTCTCCTATTTTGTGAGCATAATTTACAGTCAGAGAGGGCTGCAACTGAGATGCCTTTGGGTTTGCTCCCAAATCATGCAAATATCCTATCCAAAGCCAGTTATTTGTCCAGGAGTATATTAGCCATATGGTACTTCCATATCCTCTGGATGTGAATTGCAGATTCTCTCTCTCTTTCTCTCTCTCTCTCTCTCTCTCTCACACACACACACACACACACACACGCACATCCCCTCCCTGAATCAGTGCACAGCATTAAACTGAGCATCTACTGCACATCATGTCCATGCTCCTGGGGGCATGACCTAGTGAGAGCAATCCTGGCCTTCTGTATGGGGCTTCTCTTGTTTTGAATGGAATAACTTCAGGCCTTTCAATGGAGGCACTTTTCCCTCCGTTCTTCTCCTTAGAAATGTTTTTAAAGGAGTTTTTCCACTCTACAATACTCAGTATATATAAAGGCTGAAAAGTTACAGTCCAGGCCAATAACAGAAGTGAACAATTAAAGCAGTTATTCTCTGAGATAGTTATCAGCAGAGATTATTGCTTCCTCCATCTTAACAGCGAGAACTGGCCAAAAGTGTTTTTATTCCTTTCTGCCTCTTCCTCCCTTTCCCAAATTAAAAAAGTTTATGAATTATGGGATGTCGGTTTGTAACAAAAGTGGCACCTTAAGTTTGTGATCATCTGAAATCAGTATTTTGAAGTACAACACAATTTTCATTTAAAAATCTAATTAAACAGGAAACATTTATCATTGCAAATCATTTACTTGCAATTACAACATTGAAGATATTTTTCATTTCAGTGTCTTACTTCAGAACAGAAAGCAATTGCAAACCATCTGCCTTCCACTTGCAACTCTTGAAAATAACTCCCCGAGGCCTGAAAGGAACAACACTTTCAAACCCATCTCAGCAGACACCCTGACTACCCTCTGCACTGGGGAGACTTAAGAGCACCATAATCCAAAGGCCTATTGCTTTTATGATGATGAAAATTAAATAACGTGAAGTTCGTACCATCAAACTTCTGCCTCCAAGAAGACTTCTTCCAGATCCAACTTACAGCTGGCTGAGGGTTCACTCTGCAGACATGCCTGCACTCAACTGTGCTGAGGCATTTCTAACACCAGCTGCAGAGAAAACCTTCCCACTGAGAGATACAAGGAAATACATGCAAGCAGTGAACTTTCCCTTTGCTGCACTGCCGATGCTCTGGGGCTTGCACCAGTCTGCCCTCTGCCATAGGTCCCTCCTCTGGGGCACGGGTGACTCAGGGTTAGTTCCACACCAGGGTATGGCATGACCAAATTTCCTTCCTGAACAACACGATAGGAACATCTAGGTTTTCCCCAAGCCAGTGACCCATGATCACACCTCTCCTGCTGGAGCTGCTCTGCTGCACGGGCATGACATAGAGCCAAGCACAGAGCAGAGAGCGAAAAGCAAGAGGTGGGCAGGTTGTGAGCTCCTGCTCCCATCCACCACCCTGTGAGGATGCAGGAGCATGGCTGGGTCGTGTGTTCCAGGAGTCCTGATGGAAATGTCCTTTCTCCCTGTAAGCAGAAGGCACAGCTATTGTGCTGAGAAGGACATGTTTCAGGGGGAAAAAGCCAATGTCAGGGAGTGGTGAATCACACTGCAATTTCAACAACTTCTTCATTCAATCATCTCCAGTATCAATCAGAATAAAACGTTTCAACTACAGCTCTCCTCTGCACAAGCATCTTTAAGATTTCTGCCAACTGTTAGTATGTCTGGCTCATCAAGGAGAAGTAGGAAAACTTCTAAGAAAAGAGATCAAGCGATCCAATCCCCTAAACATTTAACTTCTCTGATTAAACACTTGAGGCTGAGGCTATGAAGGTTTATTTATCCTGGGGTGAAGCAGCCAATTAAACACCCAACACTTCTGCAGGCTGTCGGGGAGGTGTCACTCCCAGCCTGCCTTGGTTGCCAACATTTGGCGGCAACAAAAGGAATGAATAATGTGCTCTTTGAAAAGCAAGGCAGAATAGGGTAGTCAGCTGGAGAGGAAAGTACATGCTGGCAGCAGCCTGTTCTCTCTACCTATCTGCATGGGGCTGCAAAAATTGGGGTTAGAGTGATACTCTCTTTGCTGTAAGGGGATAGCCAGCCCCACAGAGCAGTGAGAGGTGTGGCATGAGGTCACAGCTCTTTCTCATTCCTGCTCTTTCATCCCAGATGAAGCTGGCTCATGGCCTTTGCTCTCACCACCCCTGGTCCCTTTGCTAGGCTGCAGCCCTAAAACCTGACCCCCCCCACACCCAGCCCTTGGCTGAGCCTCAGCTGTGCAGCCGAGAGTGGACCTGCGCTCCAGGCCAAGGTCTTGCAATACTTGAGCAGCATCCCTCGCGGTGTCACCCCACACACTCGTGCGTTGCTCTGCCTCAAAACATTTGCATGTACACATTTTGCATACATCTTCTGTATGTCTGCCCCTCTCAGACATGTGTGCGCCCTGGTAACTCTGACTAGTTTATCAGGGATCACCCCTTGATGATGCTGCCAAGCATATGTGATCCAAAACATCTGCATGCACAGCAACACCAGTGTGGCCAAGCCTTGCCTTGCTGCCCTTATAGGTCTTCCAACAGCATTTCCTGACTGGAGGGAACCCCCCAAAGTTATATTAGCATCCAAACCAGATCAGGAGGAAGGTGAATCCTCACTAGCTCTTATTGCTTCCTCACTATTCAAACCTCTTTAGAGCAGGTTTTCAGAAGCACACACCTACTTTGGGTAATGAATTGCACAGTCTCAGATACACAGCAGATGTTGGTAACTTGTTCAGTGCAAAACTTTGAAACAAAACAAAACTGCAAGAAAAAAAAAATCGATTTTACATTCTTGCATCAGTTTATGGAAAATTAAGATCCTGCCCTGACTGAAATGATTCGTTTCCTTTAAGAGGAATTAATAAAGCCTATCTTCTAATCATTTTTTAATTCACTGAGAATTGGGAAAGCTTACACAGGAAAATAAGGCAAGCATCTCAGCAATTTATAGACAAATATTCATTGAAAATTTTCCAGGCATCAGCAGCATTACCTAACAAAAGCAGTCCTAAATTTTCAACTCTACTGGTGGGTTTGCTTCAGGGAAACTTAATATCATTATGTTTCAGTGTTTCTTTCCAGAACTTCATACATAATCATAACATTTTGTACACTAGCATGAAAGTATGTAAGCAGAAAGATGCTGATGCTGTAGAGCACAATTAATTTATCCAAGTAGTGAATTGACCCATGTGTCATGAGGGTCAGCTTGAGAGAGTTACAAAATGTTCCTCTGCAAAAATTGAAAATTGCTTGTATTATGATGAGGCTGTTTATTCTGCAGGTGCCAGAACAAATTAAAAATTACATATTGAGAAAATTGCCCCAACAAATAAGGGCTCCGCTCCCGTGTAACCACAGCAGTGAACATTTTTATCTACCAGTAGGTCTCAAATGGGTTTTGAATTTTTTTTTTTTTTTTTTTTTTTGGGGGGGGGGGAGAAGTGCCTCATTATTATCACCATTTTACAGATTATGGAAGCTGAGGCATAGAAAGATGAAGTAACTTGCCTAAGATCACCCAAAATGTCAGCAACAGAGACAGAAAATGAAACTGAGTCTCTTAAGATCCATTCCTGATTTCTGGGACACACTGTCCCCTGGGGAGCAGTTTGACTCTCTGTTGCCTCCACCAATGCTCTTTGCCAAGCTGAGAACACCCACAGACCAACCTGGCCAACGTGCAGACCTCAGCACCAACAAATGACCTCATAAAACCTGTGGTAGACCTGCCTGTCCCCTGCAATGGATGGAGATACACGGATCTGCATGCTTGCCTTTTGGGTGAATGTGGAGAAGCCAGACCTTAGTGACCAGAATATTATCCTGAAGGTCACAGACTCTGAACAGGGCTTCCTCCACCTACTAAGACTCTGGGGGAACAGAAGAACATGACAGTCACATGACAGCCTGAAACCACACAAAGAAAAGCCACAGCACTGAAGGTCACATCCTTGGAAACCTGACATTCACAGCCTGAGTCACAGATTAATGCAGGCTGCCAGAGACTTCTGGAGATCTTTGGTCTCACACCACACTCAAAATACAGTAGCTCAAGTAGGTTTCTCATGGACCTGCCTGGGTGGGTTTTGGATATCTCCAGGGATAGAGAACCCACCAGTCTCTCTGGGCAAGCTGTTGTAGTTCTTGGCCAACCTCAAGGGGAAATCCAGTCTCATCATCTCTTGTTTCAATCTATGCCTGCGCTCTCCCATCTTCTCACCACGCACTGCTGTGAAGACCCCAGACCCATCTTCCAGATTACCTCTGTGTAGTGCTGGAAATCTGCTTTTAGGTCCTCTTGTACCATCCCTTCTCCAGGCTGAATCTCACAGGGCAAGTGCTCCAGCCCAACCACCTCTCTGATATACATGGTTTAGGACAATATCAGCACGACAGAAATGTACTGAAGGCAAAAAATCTTCCCCTGTGTCCTGCTCCATGAACATCACTGTGCATGCAATCCAGTTTCTCCTGATTCATCCACCACCCCACGTACCAGTTACATTGCAGCAGCCAGATTAATGTGGAACAAGCTTCCCTCTAGGATCAGAAATTTATCTTTCCTTGGCAGCCCCCCAGCTCCTGCCAAAACACTTTGTTCAGGCCTGCAGGGCTGGGAGTTTGGAGAGATTTTACTCTAGCTCCAGCACAGCCCAGTAAATGTGATTTGTGTTGTTGCTAGTAAAAGGCCACAAGCTTTCTACTGCCCTGACAGTGCAAGATCTCAGGGCACATGCGGGAGAGCTGAGCACGCACACAACCAATGTGATCAAGCAATGCCCGTTTATTACAACTAAGAAAGCCCTTTTATAATGTTCTCCTGCACACGTGAGTAACATGCAGTACGAGTCCTCAAGACTGGACAGTTAACTTAGCCCACGCTTTAAACCTTCTTATGAGTGGATAAAAGGTGCCACATCAGCCTTGCCAGGCTCCCTGCCTTGGGTAACTTCCTCTTCCATCCCAACCCCTTCCAGGGGGTGTTTGTCTCGTCGAGTTTCTCCCCCCTCATTCAGGGTCACATCCTTATCGCATTCTTGCTTGACTGAGGCTCTTATCGGTCTTGTTCTCACGCAGGATTGCTCACATGGCCATTCTCTCGCAGAAAGTCCTCTAGAATCCCAACAGGCACGCCTTGGCCCAGACTAACTTTGCCTTCTTTTAGCTGTGACTCTAGATGCAAGGCCAAGCGCATGCAACGGTGACACCTGAGATCCCAGTCCACAAACACAACCCACAGTGGCCAAAGAGCAGTCACTACTGCAGTGAGCACGCAAAAGCATGTAAGCAGACGATGTTAAGAAATTATATAAAAGTAAATCTAGCACTACTCTCAGACTCCTCCATGTCAGGATCTCAGGATAACTCACTGTGAACACCCAGTTTCTCCATGTGGCTCAGACTGAAGCCCCAACCAAAGGACCCAAAGATGGAAGCATGAATGTGACACTCACAGAAAGGAATAGAGACTCAGAAGCTTTTGCATACAATGTTAACCATTTCGTCAATGAAGAATTTCTGATTGAGCTAGGGCAAAGCCCACTAATACAAGTGGAAGTGCACTAATAATAACAATACCGCTTTGTGATATTTGGGTTATTTTATGAGGGACTACAAATAAACACAGTTCAGGCAACAGTTTGTGTACCCTTGCGGGAGTGGCGGCATTCAGTCATGGAGAAAAAGTGGGACTGCTATCCCTGCTCTAACCTATGCCAAATTTGTGTAAACATCCCCAGAACCCTGCTGCCTCATTTTCCACCCCTCACAGCACAGTGGCAGCTTTAATCACCCATAGTGGCTGGGGGCACCCCTGTTTGCAAGAACAAATCCTCACATGAAGTACCATCTGAAATGCCCCTCCAGATAAGATGCTATTTTAATAAACAGAGGGCTTCTGCCTTGGAAACCACTGGTACCTGTGTTGGGCTCTGCCTTGCAAGGGAAAGCCAAGAGTTTAGGAGAATCAAGTAACCATAAACCATCCTTAGACATCCTTCACTCTCAAAACTATTTAGTTTTGGTACAGTCTGAAGGACTTACCCACTTTTTATGGTACTTTAGGATAATAAAAATAGAACCTACCAGCAAAACTGACCTATGATAACATTAAGCTCATTAAGGGCAAAATGGACAATTAAAGTTACATCTGAGATTAGCTTAAATTAGTGAATTAAGTGTTGTCTCAGATCTCCAAATCCTCCAAAAGTGGAAGCTGGTAATCAAATCTAAAAGGGGACAAAAAAAATCAATTTCCTGCTCCAGTCTTCATCTCCAGATGGGGTGTGAAAAGGTACTTTCCCTCTGCTCTGGCAATGGCCTCAGAGTACAACATTAGCTTTGACCAAGTGTCAAACTATTCCAGTCTTAAGCAAGAGAAGTTACCCACATCAGGCACAAAACAAACTCAGTTACTAAGCAGAGAAACCAAAAGGTTTCCTTAATTCTCACTGTATTGTTCTCTCCTTAAATAAAAGAGTGGCTAAAATAATCATCGGTCTATCTGCTCTTATGGAAGCTTTCTTTCCAAACCCAGTAACTTAGGGTTGAGATGCCACTGGTGACAAAACAACCCTCAGTATAAACTTTCAGTAGTTCAGTAGCTATTTTGCTTCCAGGGAAGCATGGTTTAGCCTTCCACCTCCCCACGCAGATGTTGAAGGGAGCAGGATCTTGTCACAGAGCTCTCTAGGGACTAACCAAAAATGCAAATACTTTTCCCAAATCACCATGGGAGGGCTCAGAGGGGATGTCCTGCCTCCCCCAGACACTGCTCTTGTAGCACCGCAGCCAGTGCTGTGTCGTGCTACCAGGAGCCCCACGTCTCTTACTCAACATCTTGCGTCCACTCACGTGCTGCCTCATTAAACTCTGCCTGGCTGTTAGCGGAAAACGAGGAATTTAGCCATGCCTGACCTGGGCACAGCCAGAACCATCCCCAAGACTCTTAGCCAAGCACTCCCAATTAATATTTGTACCCTTGCAACCTTTTCCATTTGGTACAACATAATTTACAGTTTTCCCATTCTTGCCTCAAAGAGGGGTCTGTCACCCTTACAGGGTAGAAATGAGCTCTTAATTAATGGCACAATATCCCAGGAGCAAGAAAGCAAGCAGAAAGCATACAAAATATGATCCTGATTTTCATTTCTTCTGCACAATGATCCCAATTATACCATATATCACATCATTTGCATTGCCACAACACAGCCTTTTATATCTGAGTTGCAAGCCGTTTAATCTCATCCAACTTTTAAAAAAAAAGGCTTGTGGAAAACTAGATGCTTTATGCTGATGCAGTTAAGGCAGCTAATTGCAATTCCAATGCAAACAAGATTTATGCAAGTTAATAGCCTGAGGGGTCTGGGAACCAACCAGAGTAAAGCTCTTGCTGTTCTGTTTTAATAATCCATGGGACAATCCCAGGTATTTATATAAATTGAATCCTCCAGATCTCATCTAATTTCCAGGCAATAATTTCCTGGCAGGGGAGGACATTTACAGTTAATTTCAGGAGTGTGCATACGACTTTTGCTGGCTTTGCACATGGCCCTGAAATATATTTGTGGCAGCATAAAGAGAGTTTCCCACTTGGTGCTTATTTGCCAGGATTAAATGCAACCAGTATCAAAAAAAGGTGGTTTCAGAGTCAATGGTTTACTCCCCCTCATTACAGGATCTGCCAGTACAACAAACTGGTATTCAGCAGCTCCAGTATTTACAAGCAATGCAGTGGCATGTGTCAGCAGCTGTTCTTGGGAAAGCCATGCAAAGTTCTACAAAAGCGTAACAGACTTCATTTCTACTAGGCCAAAGATCTGAAGAATTAAATTAATTTAATCTGTCATTAATATATTATAACACCTGCAGTCTGTTGATCATGCTGGAGAAACATCCAGTTTCTGCCTCTTTTCTTACAGCAACATATTAAAAAACAATGAATTATTTCACCAACAAAAGAGAATATTTTCTTATGCAGAGCCTGGTTTTCCTGAGGAGCTAATCACAATGACATCTCTCCAGTATAACACTTTTAGCAGAACTCAGAAAAGTTCATAGCCTCTCCCCACAAACATTTATATTGGTATTTGTATAAAAATTGTAACAGCTGAAAATGCAATTTGTCAGTCTTTGTGTTTGATTGCTTCTCCAAGCACCTGCCAGGTAGGAGGGCAATGGAGAATCTGTGGTCAAGGATGCACGTATTTCAATATCCCAGTTCTCACGCTTGCTTACACAGCCTCAGGACCTGTGCTCGCAGAAGCATGATCAAAGCTCTGCAACTAATTTTGTCACATCTCGGCTGTCTAGCAAAACATATTTTCTATTGCAAAATGAATGGAAATCACAAAGAAAAAAACAAAACAAACAAAACAAATCCACATACAATCACTCAACAACCTAGCACCAAAAAATGAGCACACAAGCCCCTCTGCCACTGAGCAGTGGGGAGGTGCAGGACAAGGCATCTCCCTGCTCACTTTCCCACATCTCTGTCTGATCCAGCTACAGCATCAGTATAAAACTCTTGACTCAGGGCACACAGCCCTTTGCCCAGTGCGGGCTCTGGCCACTATCACAGCCGAAGGTGCTGCAGAACAGGAAAGCCCTGTGTTTGCTCCTGGGCTGCTTCTGTAGTCTCAATGCATGTCACAGGAGGAGTTTGCTGGCTGCATTGGCATTTGATGTCCCTCAGATAAACCATGCCTCTGAACCAGCAGGCATGGCTGATTGTGCCTGCCTGGAATGTAGATGGGGCGATCTCTCCTTGCTCCTGTCTGAGTGGATGAATAAGAATGTGCTCACAACACACCATGCATTTTTGAAGGCTGCTGCATGCTAAGCCCCAAATCACAAGCACAGAACATGTTTCGGGGCATACAGCTGTGGAAGACATGTATGTTCATATCAGCATTCCTCAAAAGATGGGGAGAAAACTCAGAAGCACTGAAGACTCAAGAATTATCTGGATCTAAAGGAATGTGATAAATGCTCTTCCCCACCTAGGGACAGATACATGTGGTTTTGCCCTTCACATTTACACAAACAGCTTAATTATCCTCAGAAATATGACAAGAAGATGGGGTTGTAACATTAAAATAATTTCTTTCAGTGTAAGAACCACCTGGAGACAAGGTGCTGAGAGGTATCTGTTGGCAATGGAAATATCTAGGCAAAGAGCTGCAAAAATGGGTGATGATCCTGCAGGAGAGCATCTGTTTGGGACATCCTGGATTTTGAGGGCCTGACTGAAGCAGTGTCAGTCCCTTTTGTGCCTGGATGATCAAAGCAAAATATCTGATACAGGTTGTATCAGACCTTCCTCCGGAAGGCACCTGGAAGGAAGTGAACATATACCTGCTGGGATAAGGGACAGGGTTGTAGCAGATGCCTGGCTCTGCCTTGCTTGTGCTAAGGATAAGAAACCAGCCTTCCTTGCATCCCCAGTCCGGTACTGCATCCCCCTGTGAGATGGTGACCCCCTGTGGAACACTTTCAGGTTACACATACAAGGCTGCAAGAGGTGAGAGCATTAGCTCAGCACTGGGGAAAGGAAAGCTTTACTTCTTAGCACGTCCCATGTATCTGGGACCACTTTACACTGCTGGAAATTCATCCACTACTTTCCCTTGCCCTGCTCCTCCCTGTTAACCATGCCATGTCACCTTTCTGAAGATCAGTAGAGACATAAAAGTGGGAAAGGACCACAGCATCACCTTCTACTCATAGCACGTCTCCTATGGAGGCAAGAACCACCAAACAAGTCCCATCACAGGCTCTGTGCATGCAGGATTTGACAACCTCAGCAACCCAATGTCAAGCACATCTGAGCAATTACCAAAAGGGAAAGTCACATAGATCCCAACCCAGAGGTTTGCAGCAAAGAGCAGTCCTCCATCCTTGTCCTGCTCTCTGAAAACAGAGACTGTGAGTGTTTCCCAAAGGGCATGAGCAAAGGGAACCTGCATAATCTCATCTCCCTGAAGCTGACCTCTTCAGGGTAGACAACTCTGCAAACCAGACCTTGCCATGCTGTGCTGGCACAGGCAGCATCCCCCCCACAGGAGGAAGCACAGAGGGCCCTGCAGCCCTGGTGCAGAGC
Organism: Athene cunicularia; assembly: GCF_003259725.1. Classification (NCBI taxonomy): domain Eukaryota; kingdom Metazoa; phylum Chordata; class Aves; order Strigiformes; family Strigidae; genus Athene; species Athene cunicularia. The sequence goes on along the minus strand of NW_020799097.1, from coordinate 111,023,142 downwards.
AGAGCCCAGACCAGACCACAAAAAGGAGTGAGCGGGGTTTCTTCCAGCCTTTGTGCAGCAGCAGTGCCTTTTTCGTTCTTTCAGCCCTGGGACACACAAGTGCAATGATCAGACATTATTTGTTTTTCAGGAGGACTTGTGAGACAGCATCCCACAAGACAATACAGATATCCCCCGAAAATGCAGATGGTGATGATCAAGCCCAGGAAAGAGCACCCCAAATGTCAGCAGAGGGACATTGTGGTCACGTCTGCAGCTTATGGGCTGGTTTCAGTCCCCATCACACAGCGTCTTCTCTAAAGGTAGATATTCCCACAACATTCCCTATAAAATAAAAATAAAACTTAGAAAAGCAAAAATAAAAATATAAACCTTGCTTGCTTTTGTCAGTATTTCAGACCAAGGTCCAGTCTATACCTCTCTGCTGGCCAAAGCAGGGTTTCTGCAGTGCCCTGCTCCTCTCACAGCAGGTACTTTGGCACCACATGAAAGTTTCAGAGGTGCTTGAACAACGAAAGTGCTTAGAGACATCTCATCAGGTGACATACAGCCCCTCGTATAGGGCATCACCTGGCCCAACAATGGATACCAAACACAAGATTCAATGAAAGGCTTGAAAAAATCTCTGTGGCTTCAGGTGGATTTGGGAACCCATCCCAATGCAAGAACTTTTGCTGCCTGCACTGCCAGTCCCAGGCACTGGGAGCCCCCCCAGACAGCAAGGCCTCCCGCCACAGCTCTTGTGTTGGCTGCGTGTGCTTTGGGCAGTGTCAGGGTGAAGCAGCAGACACCAGCCCCATGACCACTCACAGGGTTCACTGACAGGAGTCATCCCCAGGACCAGTCCCTGCTTTCCAGCTCAACTGGGTTAGCATGGTGTGAGAGATGACTCGTAACTCCCCAAAAACAGGGCCTGAGAGAAACAGGCCTGCAAGTAAAAAGAGCCTGAGAGGCATAAGGGACAGTGGGAAGCAGAGGCCCTGCAAGGTGAGGAATGTCTCAAACATAAGTAATGAAGCTATAGTCACAGGGTGGATAATGTGGAGGCTGGAGCTGATAAGACTGCCTGGATAGCATAGGATGCAGCTGGGGGAGGGAACCCTGTGGAGACAGGACGGTTCTGCTCTGGTGCATCTTGTAAAGTTTCAAGGGCCATCTGTCCGGTGAATGACCTTTGCTTCATTATCCATGAAATGCATATAAAAGCTGACACCCCTGCATATGCTAATGAAGATTAACAAGATCATGCTACTTACATCATCCCATGAAGCACCTTACTCCTCCCCATATATGTGATACACAGGTAGGTCAGCCTAGGGGACGAACCCAAGGAAAGTGTCTATATATTGAGGAGGGGGTGAGGAGTGAAAAGGAAGTGAAGTGAAGCGAAGAAGATGGATACATCCTTGAACCTTCATTGGCAGGACTGACACAGAGGCCTGGACTGGTGATCTCTCTCTATCTCTCTTCTTTTCTTTTTTCCCTTTTTCCTTATTTTCATAAGGCAACACAATGGATACTATATCGCTTGCCTTAATTCCTTATATACCTAGTCAATTATTATGTATCAAATGATTACATTATGGGAAATTAATAAATGTCTGGGCTTTGAGGATTGTCTCACTGTTGTCCATTCCCCTGGGGATTTACGAATCTAAAAGTCACTTGTCTCCCTCATTTGAGTGGGATGTGACACATGGCCCTGCTGGCACCAGGAGGGGAGAGGATGCTCACCAGGTGCTGCAGCCCTTTCACGGGTCTCCTCTCAGCAGCACCCAGTCAGCACTGCTTCTTTAAAGTGCCTGAAGGACAATTGAAGTGCTACAGATTTCTCCAATCCTCTTAAAAAAATAATTTTAAAAATGTTGTCTGACATGCAGCTTATAGCACAGGCCCAGAGGCAGGCTCATTTCCAGGCAAGTCACTTTATTGCGCAAGTCACTTTACTGTAAAGCACAGTATTACTTTAGATTGAAAATTGTCTTCCACACCAGGCTTTATCATGAGCATCACCCCCAGAGTGGGCAGGGATGCTGGAGTCTGCATGCCTGAGACATGGCTTTGCACCAGCCTGGCAGTCCCCGTGCTGTCCCTGTACAGTGCAGCAAGCATCGGTCCTGACTGGACGCTCTCCAGACAGCCAACATATGGGGAGGTAATGTGGTCATCTTCCTTTCTCCCTTCCTGGTGAAGCACTGAGCGCTTTTCCCTTTCTGAGGACAAATAGGCCAATTTCAGTGCATCCAGTATAAAATGTGTAGATATCTGAAATGTGATTAAAACATGTGACTCTGGGGCCAAAGTTTAATTTCTCACTCACTACTTCCCAATCGAATTGGCTCTGTTGATAGCCAGAGGATGCTGGTTTTTTCTAATTGCCAGCATCACAAACTGAGGTGGAGGATCTGAAAATCTGTCAGGCATTTTCCCTCCCACGTCCCCCCTGCTATCAGCTGAGAAGCTCTGCAGTTAGTACTGAGCTGACAATCTTTGTGACGAGTTGGAAAAAATTGGTTTACGGCAGCCATGGCCCCTTGTAGAATCCTATTGTACCAGACTGAAGCACAGACCAGCCCTTCTTCCTATGAGCCCTGCCTGCACATCAGCCTGTCCCACCATGTGTACAAACCACACTGGCTCCCCCTGTGCAGCTCCAGGCACAGTGGACCCTCATGACATCTGCTTGGAGGATTAATATCCAGCTCCACCATCCTGTGCTGCCGGCTGTGTTTCTCTACAGCAGCTGCTTCCCCCAGTGAGTGCAGGCATTCTTTATTCTCATTAGATGTGGCAATGAAGAGGTCAAAACAAGATTTTTCTGAGAGGTCTTGATTTGTGCTGGATTGCTGAAAGCATGTCTTTGCTCCTTTCCCTCTAATATCTGAATTCCACTGCTTCTTGCTTTCCCTGTACAAGCATCTGCAAGAAGCATTTGCTATATTTGGGAGAGAGAAGTTTAAAACAGCACAGAGCAAAAAAGTCTCTTGCCAGTTCTCCAACTTCCTATCAAACTGAAATCCCAAAGCCAATTTTGTTTGAAAGCCTCTGAGCACGCCAGCTGGGCAGAAAGCATGTCAGATCCATGGAAACATTATGTTTCATTATTCTCCCAACATTTTGCAGAAGAAATAAGTTTCACTGAGCTACCTGGGGTGTGCAGGAGATGGACAAAGTGTCAGATTGAATAGGAAAAACATTTCCACTGTTATCTGTTATCCCGCTAACACAGAAAGTGGTGAAAAGACCTACTATTCGAGGAGGAAAAATAGGTAATTAAAAATCTGTAGTCATCTTAACAAGCCCCATGACTTTTAACAAGGAAAGGTCAGTGTAATTAGCCAATCTGACCAGCCAAGTCATGCTCAGAGGTCCAAAGCTAATTTCATTTTATAGGCTACTGCTTTTCTTGAGGGGAGCCTGTTCCTGAAGAGTCCCCAGACATCCCTTCTGGGACAAGCCCTCTGACCCTTAAGTTCACCAAAACGAACCTCTGCACAACCAGAGCTTGGTACATCCAGCTTTACCAGGACAAGCTGCCACATGGTATGAGAAGAGTATCTTTTCAAATGGCTCTGGTGCCCCCTCTCCTCTGGAGAAGATGTGCTCAGAACTATCATGGCTGCATTTGCAAAAAGCCCAGCCAAACTTTTCTCCATCCTCTTCTCCATCAGCACGGTTTGCTTCATCCAGCTTTGTTGGCCACCAACAAGCTAACACCAGGCTCACTAACCACAGAAGTCTCCCGATGCTCCTGTGTGGGAGAAAAGGACTGTGCTTTTGGTCTTTGCTACCCAGAAGTAGGAACTTCCCTGGGCAGCTGCTCAGGATGGGTCCTGGCACGGCTCATCTTGCACCTTGCTCAGCCCACGACTACAACATTGATAGAGCAAACAGCAGGCGAAGAAAGCCAGCAGCATCCCGGTTGTATCAGCAATAGTGTGACCAGCAGAAGTAGGAAGGTGATATCCCCCTGTACTCTGCACTGGTGAGGCCACACCTGGAGTATTGTGTCCAGCTTTGGGCACCTCAATACAAGAGAGATGTCGAGGTGCTGGAGCGAGTGCAGAGGAGGGCAACAAAGCTGGTGAAGGGCCTGGAGAACAAATCCTGTGAGGAGCGATTGGAGGATCTGGGACTGTTTAGTTTGAGGAAGAGAAGGCTGAGGGGAGACCTCATCACTCCCTACAGCTACCTGAAAGGACATTGTAGAGAGGTTGGTGCTGGTCTCTTCTCACAGGTGATAGAACAAGAGGGAATGGCTTTAAACTGCAACAGGGGAGGTTCAGACTGGACATTAGGAAATAATTTTTTACAGAAAGAGTGGTCAGACAGTGTAATAGTCTGCCCGGGAAGGTGGTGGAGTCACCATCCCTGGATGTGTTTAAGGCTTGTTTGGATGAGATGTTGGGGGATATGGTGTAGAGGGGAAATTTGTAGAGTCAGGCTGATGGTTGGACTCGATGATCCCAAGGGTCTTTTCCAACCTGAATGATTCTGCGATTCTGTGATTCTGTCTGTGAGTCCTGCAGGAGCCGTCTGTGCTGGGTCCCCTGACAAAGTGCTGCTTTCCCTAGGGAAGGCACCGGTGGAGCCCCCCCAGCCATGACCTGCCCCACTGGTGCTGGCGGTGACTCAGCCCTGGGGGTGTCCCCATGGCGTTTGGGGCTGGCTGGCTCTGCTCTGGGGCTCAGCGGCACTTTTGCAGCTCTTGGGTGCCATTTCCCAGTGCCCCCCCAGGCTCCCTCCCCCTCCCACAGAGGCACAGAGCGGTTGTGGTAAAAGGGCTTTTAATGGGAACAAACAAACAAACAAACAAAAAAAGGAAAGAAAATGCTCCTCCAAGCTCTTGGCTTCTCAGAGCAGGCCGTGGCCCAGCTCCTATCCACCCTCCCCACACCACCCCCCCGCTCTCCATCTCTTCCCTCTGGTGGGTCTAATCCCTCTCTCCGAGCCCGGTGCCAGCTGCTTGCTGGGTGGGCATGGGCAGGTGCTCTTGCGCTTCTGGCCCTGCTTTTCTAGGCTGGCCCCAGTGTTGGTTGTCCCCCCTGTCAGGCTGGAAGATGGCAGGCCGGAGCAGTGGCCGGTCCCTCTGCACGTCCCAGCACAGGTCCTGGGGCCCCATCCCAATGGTGTTAAAGTGCTGCAGGCTCAGGCTGGCGTCCTCCTCACTGGCCTCTGGGACACTGTAGCTGGGCGTGAGCAGCTCCTGGGGCAGCGCGAGTGAGTGGGTGTCACGGCGGGGGACAGCTCTGGCAGTGCCACCAGGATGCCCGGGCATGGGGCCACTGCTGGGACCGTGGTGGCTGGCCAGGGAGCAGCACAGCAGCATCTCCCGGAGCAGCGCCGTGTCCCCTGGCCATCGGTGGCGAGGAGCAGCCCAGGGGCTGAGAAGGACGTCGCTGCTCAGAGGGCTGTTGGTGCCCAGGGGTGTCCTCACAGGGGTGGCTGTGCCGGAGAGGCTGAGCTGTGCCAAGTGCCTCTCCATGCACTGGTAGCCAGGGAAGGTTGCTGGCAGCCCTGGAGGGGCTGGGGTGTCCGCTCTGCCCCTAGAGTGGTGTGGTTGGCTCTGGGGGGTGCCAGGGGCTGCCCAGGCCAGGGGGGTTCTGCAGTCACGCCATAGGGCAGCCCCTGGTAGAGAAGTGGTGCCTGGGCTGAGCGTGGCAGTGGCTGGTGGAGGCAGGATGGTGTCCATCCGCCAGCCGCGGGAGACTGGTGGGGGAAAGCCAGCGCTGCTGGGAGCCATCTGCAGCCCTGTGTGGGGGAGTGGAGCCATGCTGGGCTATGGGCACCCTCGAGGGGCACCCGCTGAGCCGGCCCCCATTGCCAATGTGCCCTGGGTCTGCACTAGGCCTGTGGGAGCTTGTGGCCGGGGCACTCCCCTGCTGTGGGCCAGGGTGTCAGAGGAGGGAGGCTACTCACTGCTTGGAGGGGCGATGGGCAAGCTGGCTGTATCTGCTGGGGGGGGTGCCATCCTTCCCAGGGTGTGTCTCCCCCCCCGCCAGGGGAAGTGAGGCTCCTGCCTGGGCAGTGGGCACAGGTTGGCCAAGCCTGAGCGAGAGGAAGGAGTGATAACCGGTGGTCACCCCTGTTCCTTTTCCCCAGAGCATCCCCAGCCTGCAGGAGTCGGGGTCAGTCCCTACCTCAGGAAGAGAAGGTTTTGGGGAGCCTTTGGGGAGGCTGAAGCAGAAGATGCTGGTGTCTCTGCAGTGGGAGCTGCAGCGGTGGCAGCACCGGGGAGCATTCTGTCTGTTGGCTGCTAAGGTCTCTCGGGGGTTGCCAGCTGTGGCCTTCTGCTTGGGGGTCTCCCCGCCCCACCCAGAAGAAATGTGGAGGCTCCCTGTATGGTGTTCTCCAGGGCTCGGTGTTGGGACCATTTCTGTTTAACATCTTTATTGATGATGTCATGTAGGAATTTGCAGCCTGGCAACACTCATCACTGCAGCAATTCAATCAAGAGACAACAGAGGGTTGAAGATGTTCAGAGAGAAGTGGTCCCTGCTTTCCTCATTACAAGTGAGGGCAGTATGTCGCTGCACAGGAGGTCTTTGAGGGTGACAGTAGTAATCTCACCACCCACCCTGCAGTCAAGGGTGGGCAACATTACTGGGAATGAAGAGGATTCACGCATGCTAATGTCACAGGGTTTGGGCTGCTCTTAGCCACTTCTGGCACTTGGAGATGGTAACTTTTCTCCAGGGATGTCAAGGCTTCCCTCCTGTCATGGTTTGAGCCCAGAGGGCAACTGAGCACCACACAGCCGCTTGTGCACCCCTTCCCTCTCAGGAATGGGAAGGAGAAAAAAAAGCAAAAGGCTCAGGAATCGAGATAAGGACAGAGAGGGATGTTTCAGCCATTACTGTCATGGGCAAAAGACAGCCTTGTTAGGGGAAGAAAACAAACATCAATTTAATTGAAACATTAACAACAACACTACTCAACAGAGGAGGACAGTGAGAAGTATTACCACATTTTAAAAACATCTTCCCACCAACCCCCCCTTCTTCCTAGGCTCAGCTTTGCTCCAGATTTCTCTACCTACTGCCCCCTCAGCAGTGCAGGGGGAAGGGAATGGGGCGTGCAGTCAGTCCCACCATTCTTTCCTCCCTAGTGGGAGGACTCCTCTCACTCTTCCCCTGCTACGGCATGGGGTCCCTCTCAGGGCAGGCAGTCCTCCATGAACTTTCTCCAACGTGAGTCCTTCCCACAGGCTGCAGTCCTTCCCAAGCTGCTCCGGCGTGGGTCCCCTCTGTGTGTTGCAATCCTTCCAGTGCTGAACTACAAAAGTGGGGGCTTCTTCCCACAGAGTCCCGGACTCCTTTGCGTGCAGCTGCCTGCTCCAGCATGGGGTCCTCCACAGGCTACAGCTGGGCATCTGCTCCACCAGTGACCTCCATGGGCTGCAGGGGCACAGCCTGCCCTCTCACCAAGGGCTGCAGGGGGGTCTCTGAACCAGTGCACCTCCCTCCCTCCCTTCTTCCTCTCTTCCACTGACCTCAGTGTTCATACAGATGTTCTCCTCACAACTTCTCATAACTCCCACCACTTCTCCCAGGTTCCCCTTAAATACATTATCACTGAGGCGCCAGCCACCATTGCTAATAGCTCAGCCTTGGCCAGAGGTGGGTCTGGGTCTGACTTGGAACCAGGGGAACTTCAAGAAGCTTCTCACAGGGGACTGCTGCTGTAGCCCCCTCCCCTGCTATCAAAAATCCCACCACACACACAAACCCAACACACCTCCTTGGCCCTGTAAGGAGAGAAGAAAACCACTGCTCACCTGTACAGATCGGGGAACTTAACCTAGGACAAGGGAGAGGGGTATACTTAGTGTAAACATCACTACTTCACTCTTTTCTTGCTAACTTTTGTATTCAAGATATAAAATCAATTCCCTGGCCAGACCTGAGTCCCAGTTTCTTCTTCTGTAGCTGGGCACAATGTCCTTTGTGGTACCTGTACGCCACAGGAGGACAGTGAGGATCCTGCTGGGTTTGGCTCATCTATGGGATCATCTTGAAGCAGAGTACATGCACACACACACTTCAGAAGAGTCACTTAGGGAGACAGTTTCACTTTTTTGCACTCATATTGGTTCCTATCTGCTCACATAATTTTTTTTAAATTGATGTAACATTTACACACCTAGATTTTATTTTAAGCTTCTTTTGCTTTTTTCCCTTGTCATTCTCTAGGTTAAGGGGAAAGGATGAAGTGATGTTGCCACACAGTGTCCCCTACAGACTGTTGCTGTGATCAGCCAGGACGGCTGCTTGCAAGGTGAGCAGCAAGAGCCACCTCCAGCACCACCCACCTGCAGACACGGGCCAGGAGGTAAGCACAGGGAGGAGATGCCTTCACTTGCTGATGATGGCCTCACCCCAGATACAGCCAGATCACCCCCGGGTGCTTAAAATAAAAGGGGTGGAGATGGCATGACACAAAGTATGACGTTTCTCCGCTGGTGGGTAAGAGGGGACAATGCCTCCCAGCAAGGCATGCTACGATGAGGGCATCATGAGTCACTGGTGTTTTTTCTCCAGCTGGAAGCAGAGAAAAGTTTCCCCATCGCCAGTCCTATGCATGCACATACCCACACCCACCTCTGGCAAGGTCAGAAATAGCACCCAGCACACACCCATGTGCTGGCTTATCATGGAAATAAGATGTAGCTTCTTTTCTTCCCTGTTGCAAAACCCTGCAGCAGGAGCCTACCAGCTCACAGAGGTGGAGCAACGCCATGAGTAACGACACAGAAGAGAGGCTTTAGCTAGTGTCACCTCGAGCCTCAGGTCCTGTCCCAGAGTCCACTTCCACACTGAGCCATGCCCTGTGTCAGAGGGGGACAGCAGGGATTTGCACTGTGGAGCCTGCAGGTTGGCTGCTCTTCTCACTCAAGCCAGGTGGGCACCAAGAGTCCTCCTCACGCCTCCTTGCCAAGCCTGGAACTATGCTGCCTGGAGAGAAGAACCAGGCACCTCCTCTCCCACCTTCTCACCAGCATGCCACCAGCAAAGATGGGCAACAAGAGTCATGGAGGGGCCCATCATTGTCAGCAGTGACCTAACTTAGGACTCTCTTCCTTCCCTGCAGGAATGATCTCCAGATCTCCATTGCATCCCGTGAGGAAAGGGATCTGAAGTCTTACTTCTCCGCTGTAATCATCAAGAAATAAAGCACTAAGATTCAAACTGAGATGTAGGTTTGATCAGTAAATTTGATCTCCTGAAGGATCCACACTACAGTAATTCTAAGGCATTGCATGTTAATGATAAATACAAACAACCGAGCATCTTCAAACACTCACTAAGAGGTCTCTGTGCCTTAGGCTAAGCAATATTGTACATCCTGAGCACACGCACATTGATGACAGCACTGGGTGGCCCAGCCCTAGGGCTGCAGGGTAACCTGGATCCTCACATGATCATTTCCTTTCATAATTGCAGGAAATTGCAATTTAGGCTGTGCGCAGAGGGAAGTGGTCCATACCTGGCAGGAGTGCTGTTACAGCTTCAAGAATCTCAGAAAGACCCTGCAGGGTCAGGTCATAGGGACCAGCACGAGGAGTGAATGAGCCAGGAGCTGGGGGGTCTCCAGCACTGGCCATGCCCTCCCCAAATGGGCACAGTCCCATGGGATTGCAGCGTGGCCAGCAGAGCCAAAGGGTCCATCAACAGCCCCAGACACAGCAAGGGGCTGAACCGGGACCAGGGTCCCTCCAGGAAGCCCAATCTGGAGCAGAAAAAGGGGCTGGGAGACAAAGCTACAACGTGGGTCCAAGACCCATGCAGCAGCCACAGGGCAGGAGATAAGGACATACCTAATGCAGCTCAGACAGGGACAGAGGACCCAGGTTTAGGCTTAAATGAGGTCTTGAACCATGGGCAGAGGAGATGTGTGGGTGAGGGCCCCAAGTAAGGTAAAAAAACCAGAGGCAACCTGTACCACATTTCTCAACACTGTCTCGGCTCTTCAGTTCTCATGATAAAGCTGCTTTTTATCACAGACTCACACATCTAAGATGGTCTTTTTAAAAAAGCCAGATAAGCTGAAAGCTGCCACCCTGGTCAGGTGGGATCAATACTTCTGCTTGTTCACGCTAGTGAGAGTATAGCCCCATTGTCTTCATCTGAGCATGCCACAGTTGTGGCACACTGGTAATGCCCACAAGCTCCATAAACATGATGACTTTCACAGCTCTGTGTCTCAGCTGTGCCTTACAGAGCTGCGAGTTACAGGCCCATGTGAGTACAGGTCTGCAGGTGCAGGCACTGTTAAGGAGAGCTACATTTCTCAGCCAGCTGCCCTAAATCTCTCCTTGAGTCCCAGAGCCAGAAAAAAGCTTTGGGTTCATAATCTGTAGCAGCAGCAAAGCTCTGACCCCCCTAAGTTTAAGGAAGCATGAACCCAGAATCGATCCAGCAGATTCAAGCAAAGCATAACAAGAGATAACATGAAATAAGGACTTCCCTGGTCACTCATTCACGTCTGTCGCTGACATTTGAAAAAGTCAGGTGGTGAATGCAGCTAAAAATGAGGGCTCAGTGTTCAGCTGACTGAGCTACCACCTGCCAGCCAAGCAGAAAGACCTGCCAAGCAAGATGCTCTTGGCAGGAGAACTTCCACTAATACTCTCAGCCTGTTGCAAATGCGAAGTAACCCAGTCCACAGTGGAAGGTGACTAAATTAGGTCAGGCTTTTTTGGCACTTGCTCTGAGTGAAGAGCACACAGGGACAATCACCAAGGCTGACACTCAGCAGCTTGTGAGGATGGGGTAATCTGTGCCATTCATTCATGCCCTTGGTCCCTGGCATTTCAACACAAAAATGCAATACCTCTGAATTCAGGAGCTCAAACTCGCTGCTCTTTCCTGCATGCTGTACAGAGCTGCTGGCTTATAAATACAGCTAAAGTGGTGGAAATGCCTGGTTACATCCCGCTGCACACTCCTTTCTCTCCTAGTATCCTTATTAAGAAGACCAGTGCGATTATCCATCCAGGCCTCAACTCAGGATGATAAAAGGCAAACACAGGCAAACCCACCTTTTGGTGGCATAGAGCCCCTTCATCACTGACTACTGCTTGTATAGATAAACTGGAAAACAGGGAATAAACATGCACAAATGAAGGGAGTAGTTAGAAAAATGACAAGTGAGGGCACCTGAGCAGCTTGGCACCAGGCTTTCCTCCGTCAGCAGGGTCACCCAGCGACGTGGCAGACGGAAACCTGCAGTCACTGACCCAGCTGGCAAGGGGCCATCTTCATGCATGGCACTCAGAGGGAATGGGGCAGTGATGGTGGGGAAACAGGGGGAATAATTCCTATCAGATCTGAGCACATCCTGGATGGAGATCCTTGGTGTCGTGCAACCAGCTCATCCCCCTAACAATGTCAATCAAGATCTGGCCTTGTGCTCACCACAAGCTCATCAAACCCCAGCAGTGATGGGAAGTGGCATCGCCCTTGGGAGGAAGAGCAGTCCACAGAAGATGCACTCCTAGGGAGCTGTATTTCTTACCACAAGCCTGTTTTCTGGTTACTTGCTTGCTTTGCTCTCCTTCAGATCTGAACCCCCCCCATACCCAAAGATGTGGTTGTGTTAGCTCTCATCAAAATACCATTTTTTTAGGCAAAGAATAAACAGTATCATTACTCTTCTCACCCCAAAATTCTTTTTCCAGGCATCTGACCATTTCTGCAGCTCTTCTCTGCACCCCTCCCACTCTCCTTTCAAAAGAGGACCACCAGACATGGACACAGGACTCCTGGGATTGAGGATTAACATAAGGTGTGACATAGCACTGGACTCACTTTATCCCTAGGGGAGATTTAAACCAACCAAAAGGAATATGTTTACTTCAAAACACAGAAAGGCAAAGACACGAGATAAAGTAAGAAATGCACTATTAGGATTATGCAAAACAAGGACAATACCCATTGTCCACCTCAGCACCTTCACCCACTCCCAAGACTCCTTCTCTTGACCTAGTACGTTCCCCTATTACCTGAAGATGAAATTTCTTTCAAGGGGATCCTGCTCCTTCTTGCCAGTCTTTCCCCAGGAGTAAAAACCAGAAGACCCCTCTTATGCACTATCCCAACCTCCAGACTCACTTGGCTTCTGCTCAGGGAAGCTTCCTCATCTCTTTCACTTGGGTTCTGGGACATGGAAGAGCTACATTTTTTTGCCTAGACCTGGAGCTGTCTGTGTTTCCCTGTGACGCTCACACCAGCCCATCTGCTACAGAACTACACACATTTCTTTCTTTCTTATCAGTTATTCACTTAACACCAATTACTAACTTTCCCCTTGCTTTTGCACTAGGTTGTCCTCAGCTTATGGGTGTCAGGGTCATCTGTCCTGTCCCATGCAGGCACAGTATCCCCAATTTCTCTGCAGTACAAATTCATTCCAGTTTAATAGGAAACACTTCAGCCAGTTGTCTTAAGATTTCTTGAGTGCTGCTCCTCTCTGCCTGCTGATTTAAAGGTATTCACCCAAATCAGACATCATTCAAATTCCTCCCAGTTAATACAGAGTGCAGCTTAGTCTCCCTGACAGGCTTGCCACCAATCCACTTCCACGCATTTCTGCAGGCATCTCTGCTTGTAAACAGAAGCTGTCACAGGTCAGGCACACGTGATGAAGCAGCTGTCCCTCCTGCTCCACCAGTCACAGTTTAGGTTATAAGTGAAGTGAGACATGCTACTGCTTGGACTGAAAGGAAAGCCCTGAGGCCTTCCGCTCACAAAAAGCTAGGGATACCACAAAAAAACATATGTATGGAAAGCAAGGGTTAGTAACACACCTCAAGGGCAGTGCATGAATATGCTGCAGTGGTTAATTCTTACACAGCACAGTTGTATAAACACAACCAGCCTTGGAACAGAACAGCATAGCATCCAGGACACAGAGCGATCACAGCCTTGGTACAAGCTTTGGCTAATCTTCCCAGGATTAAGTGTTGCATATAGCAGTGCTTTCAAAAGCAGAGTATTTCTTCAGTGAAATGCAAAACAAAACAAGAGGCTAGATTAAGGGACAAGGAGGCATGTCTTATATCCCCTGTGATTAGGGCCCCATATTCCTTCTCACCCCATTCACTGGGCATGATAGACAAGGTCACACATAAAAGCAAATCCTCCAAGACAGGAAAAGCTCACAGAAAAACACACATCACAGCAAATATTAATTAGGTTTTTATGTTTACAATAGTCACTTAACAGGGATACCAAGTTTAGGGGTTTTTTTAATCAGAATTCTGATGTTGGAGTTCCTTTATTGGGAAAGCTGTAGGAAGACCAAAACCGCTGCTCTAAAATGTAATTGCAAAGAAGAAAAACAAAGTTGCAATCATACTGTGCTTTAAAGGAGAGTTACAAAGTTTAACTTGCATAGCACAAGCATATACATAAGTACTCAAGTTAACAGGCACTGATAAAGCCCATCTCAATTTGTGTTATTGCTTTAAGTCTGAGCAACTGGTTGCTGGTCTCCGCTGGAACCAAGGTAGGCTTACTGGCAATCAGCGGTCAGTAGTTTAATCTGGTTTAGCCAAGGAACAGTGTACACTACAAACTTGCAAACGGTGTGCTAAGGAGAGAAAGAAAAAAGCAGTTGTCAGATTAAGAGCACAAAAGCATCATTGACCTCTGTTCTACATTGATTTACTACCCCACATGATCCAGAATGTATGATGTCCATGGCTCCCTAGATCTGCACTCGGACTAGTATTCTGGAACACCACTCTTGTTAGTATCTGCTCAGGATCAATCATCCCTCTCAAATAAGTGCTAACAGAGAAGCTGAGCAGTCAGCACTTCTGATCAGTTTACCTCCTTTACCCATTCACAGGCAGGAAAGCTTTCAACATGGGTAATACACCAACATAAGCTCTCAGGCACAGGTAAGCACTCCTGCACAGCTCATCTGTATGTGTATGTGCTAAGCCATTGCAACTGTCATAATGGTACACACAAGCTTCTAGTTAAGTGCTTAACAGATCACTTGTGTGTGGTTCCACTTCTCATCCATTCAGGCAGAAAGGGCATGTACACAGAGAAGCTAAGCCTGTCACTGTGATTAACAGAAGTAATGAAATACTACTGAAGAAACAGACTCAGGCCAGATCAAGGCAAAAATATTTGGTGCTCTCATCTGAAAAGCTAACATACTCCTTAAAGAGCATTGCTATTAGACAGACTCCCATGTAACAGCTTGATGGGCACAGAGAACGGGGGTAATCTGTCTCCTGTAATCAGTGCTTAGCCCAAAGCACTATTCACAGTAATGCAAGTCTCCCAGGAAAGTGTGTCAAGCCAAGCATGTTTACATGACCATCGGACAAGAGGCACTGAAAATGGTATGGGGGCTCAGGATACTGGTCTGAGAGCCAGGAGACCTGCAAGTTTGGCAGAATTTTCTCCATATATCCATGTGATCCATACCACAAGCATTTTTTAAGAGCACTGAGGCACATACAGTCTTCCATGCACTACAGCCTCAGATCCCCACTTACAAAACAGGCTAGAAGGCCCTGCCTTCTCTGTCACCATCATCTGGCAAGACAAGTTCTGCAAGGGCAGCATCTTGTTAAGCACAAAGGCGTGAGGTCTCTGATCATGACTGGGGCAGACAGGGGACACTGCTCATGCCTCTCTGTACTAAGCCAGTCAGAGGGAAGGGGCTGGAAACCCAGGGGCCAGCACACAGTGCCCTGGAGCCTACCTTAGCCATCTGCGGTGCATCATGGAAAGCACAGCTCTGGAGATCAGCTGCTGGCTTCGGGCAAGTTGTCCGTCCAATCTCAACTTCCATTATATACTTGACTCCAGCCACAATCTGCAACAAGGCAAGGGGGCAGAAGCAGCTTTATTTGCAGCACTTACAGAAGGGCTCTCCAACAAGAGAAGCCTAGCAAAAAGGCACAGTTTTCTGGTTACATGATGGAAAGCAGACTCGAGAAGGACAGAGGGGATTGTGTATGGCAACCTCCACAGAAGAGGCACTTGGCACACTTTCAAAAACAGGAAACAAAATCCAAGTAAACAAGACTCAGTGCAGCTTCCCTGTCAGTAAACAGAGATGTGTTAATACATCAGCAACATTAGGAAATTACTACCTTCTTTAATAACACGCAGCACCCAAGGGCATTCAGATCGACAAGACCCAAGCTATAAACAAAGTTTTTATTCACTTTCTGTGGAAAAAAAACCAGCTTGAACAACCCCTCAAGCTTGAGGCCTGCTCTTTCTCCCAAGAAATCCCACAGGCCTGCTTTTCCGCTGCTTCCCGGCGGGCGCCAGGGACAGCCCTAAACAT
>NW_020799097.1:110975435-111007771 GCF_003259725.1 Athene cunicularia | reverse complement strand
CCCCGGCCCCCAAACACCCCGCCCCTTCTCGCCGTCCCGGGGCCGTCCCGGGGCCCCCCTTGGGGCGGGGGGCAGTGCCAGCCTCCAGGCTGCGGGTCAGCCTGTGCAGCGTCGCGATGGCGGCGGGGCGGCCCTGTGAGGGGACTGGGGGTGCCCTGGGGCAGGCTTTGTAGTCAGGCAAGGTGCTCCCCTCCGAAGTCCTTGCTGCTGCTCTCTCCTTCCTTCAGAAAGGAGGAGAGGGTTTCGGTAACGCCCGAAATAGCTCAGTGCTGGGGAAGGGACGCACCTGTGTCCCCAGTCCCTCAGGGACGGGACAGGAGGTAGGTGAGGGTGTGGCACTGGCATTACGCAGCCCACAGCCCTCCACAGGGGTACGGGTGGAGGAGGATGTTTTCCCGCACGGGTCTGGGAAGTTGGAGGCTTTTTCCAGGCTCTGCCTCCTCATGGGTTATTCTAGCACTTTTTTCCCTCTACTGCTGAGGGAAGATAAAAACCACAGAGCATTTTAAGCTACAAATGTGGCTCCCAGCACAAAACACCATGTGTCATTTCCTATATCTGCCTCCACAGCGCTGGTGTCACCTCATCTACGCTAAATTGCTCAGCTGAAGTTCAGAGGGGCATCTGCGGCAGGGGCGACTTCCCAGACAGATCACTAAACTTCCAGTCTCCTTTTCATAACCACAAGCCTATCTCCCCCATACTGTCAGGAAACCTAAGTTTGGAAAGATGAGACCTAATACGGCATGAGGGAGCTAGCTCTGGTGAGATTTAAGGCCTTGTGGAGTTGTTAGGCTAAGAGAGGGTGATGTTTTGCACTTGAATATCCACGGCATGCCCTACAATGGAGAGGAAGGGGTTTGTGCACTGACTGGAAAGACTGCCTGCATGCTAGCAATATCCAGCGTGAGACTTATCCCTATGGCTGGCAACAAGCTGTGCGACTAATTCAACAATGACAGGGTGTTGGGGTAGTTTTTACAGCTAGACAAAGGCATGGGCACCACTGAAAGCACCAGAGAGGAGGCCAGGACATGATTATTGGAACATAAGCCAGAGCTGCTAGCAGCTGCAGGAATCTGTCTCCATTTATGTTGACCCTAATTGGCCTTGGATCCAGACTGGATCAGTTTAAAATTCAAGGTTACAACTTGCCTAGCGTCTTTAGAGGTGAAGGCTCTCTTTTGTGCTCTCAGTGCCTGCTGCTAACGGGAACAGCTGGCTCTGGCTTAAATCAGTCACTGCACCTCCAAAGTACCTGCCAGGTCTCTCGCCACCACCCTGCGCTGACCCTGCCAGCTGAAGCCTCCTTTGAGCAGTGCCCCGGCTCCCAGCCACTGGAGATGCTCACCAGCCCCATGCAGCACACGCAAAGATCTGTGCCTCACGCCTACCGCACAAGGGAAGCACCGTGAGAGGAAAAAGCAGTGCCTTTGGGATTCAGGGAGCTTTGACCTTGCAGGCAAACAAGCAAGCAAAGTCTTAGCTCTGCTCACACTGGCAGGCAGTAAGTCAGCTCTCGGTACAGTCCTGGTGATCTCACTGTTATTTCTGCAAGCAGACACAGTGTGAGGTAGAGGTTGACACAGCTGTGTTCCCTCTCACCTCTGCTTCAACACCACAGCATGCCCATTCAACCTGCCCTGTTCTGCCTCACAAGCCCAGGGTTTCAGTTTCTCCTCACATGCCAGTCTGTCACTGGCCCAATGAATAATTGATGACACAAAGCCACTCCAGCAGAAGAGACTGAGGAAGAAGAAGAGACCTGCTACAGTAATGTGAGGAGTGATGACACCTTTTGGGAGGAAAAGGTTCATTCCCCCTCCTCAGGCAGATATTCACGTGGTATGGAAGAGGCTCAACACAGAGAGGGACCAGCCTCTCCAAGACAGGGACCATCTTGCCCCAGAGAGGCGACAGCCTGGGCACAGATGTGGAAAAATTTCTGTCTTGAGTTTTATGGAGCAGAGCCTTCAGCCTGGGTTTCTCCTCTCCCTGTGAAGCGCCCTATGTACTGGCTTCACACAGCTGGGGAATTGTCTCTATGGAGTTTCAACCAAAAGGTGCCTCCTCATCAAACCACTGCCTACAGCTTTGCCAAGCTGCAGCTGAGGCAAACAAATGTTTTCCTAACAATAATTCCCAACCACTTCCCACACGCTGCAGACAGGCTTTCCAGAAATGCTCTCTGCCCTCCTGCTCACACCACCAACTTCTGAACCTAGAGGCAAAGTTTCCAGTCAGTTTGAGAGAGGGGGAGAGGTCTCAAAGATTGCAGTTTGTGGCATCAAGCGCTGCATGACAGGGGAGGGCAATCCCATTGCCAGTACCAGCAGCAGTCCCCAGGCTGCCACACCCTGGTTTGTTTTTTTTTTTAAAAAAAAAAGGTGCACTAGGCACTTAACTATTACTGATGATCCCCACTTAGAGTTTCCTCCCCAGGTACAAGTTGACCGTAGCAAAGGAGTTTGCTGGATTTTCAGTTCAGAAGTCAGCTTGGCCCCTTTCTGCCAAGTAACAGCCTGGTGCGAGAGGTCCTGAGCAACTGATAGTCCTCCAGCATCAATATCAAAATTCCATTCTCTTCCCTGGTTCTTCTGTGTTCCTGCTCCTTCCCACTGAAAACAGGCATATCTGGAGACCTGGTGGATGCCTGACAGCTTTTTTAAATGTCTGAAAGGGGTTGCACATTGGTCAATGTCATGTTGTCCTCCTCCTTGGTTAGCAACACTTCTCTCAGTTGAACACATACAACTGCAGGAAGCAGAGCTGTCCTGTGCTCAGCAGTGTCAGACCCTGGAGTTTCTTAGTGCCAGGATTTATCTTTGTCTTTCCTAAATAGATGCACCATCATTTATTCTGCAAAAGGGTGGCTGACAGAGTCCCTCTTTGACACAGTTCATGCCTCGCTCCACTGAGCAGAATGGCTAAAAAGCTAAACTTGCCCTTCCGAGTTCCTGGTTCTCCAGCTTGGGCAGTGCCAGACAGACCCTGCAGACCCACAATGAAAACAAAAGCAAGCTGCATTTGTTGAATATTGCCAATCCAAATCTCACAAAATCAGGACATGAACCAAAGCAATTTTGAGAAAAAAAGGCTTGGCAAAAAAATGATGCTCTATAATTGATGAATAAAGGGGACCTGGTTCATGAAATAAAACTTCATTTTGTCCTTTTGTTTCTGAAGGACACAAACATTTTTCTCTGTCAGAGGTGATTTTTAAAATACAAATAAAACAGAGATTCTCAAATAACCAGATGACCAACGGAGCCAGTAATTTAAGGAATATACCAAGCAGCAGGAGACTCGTGATAACATTGCAAAAGTTTGTAATACTGTGTGTTATCAGTATAACAAGAAAAAATAGATTTATTGTCTTTGTAGATGGTTGGTTCAACAGCATTTGTGCAATATCCAATATATTTTCATCTACCCTTTTGTCTATGCTTCAGTTTCACTCAGGACTGGTGATCTTTTTACGTTACCAGGCATACTCTTTTCTCCAGGTAACTGCTACATTCATTAACCTTGCTGTTGACATCCCTCATCTCTCATTTAACATCCAAAGGAACAATTATAGATGTCTCTACGTGGTAGCTAACTGAAAAGCTCTGTAATACTGTGACATGTCTTTCTAAGTACAATTAGACAAGGATGTTTAAAAAAGCAGCTAGTCCTTTAATTAATAACTGCAGTTTCTCCACAGAGCTGAACTCTGAATGACCCTCAAGAGAGAGTAATTACTGTGATAGAGGCAGGAACAATGGGAAAAACATGATCAAACACTAAGCATCTGGTTTCAATTTCTCTTAACCGAGGGACAGCAGGCCAAATCTATGCTGGGGTCAGTGCTTTGCATCCCACTAACTGAACCTAGAGCAGCAAGGAGTGGGGTGCTGACATAGTTCCCCCTTCTCCTCCCACAGCGCTGCGTAACTAACACAAGGTGATGGAAGGGGGGTATTTCGTAAAGGGATTGCTTTCGAAGGCTGAAAGCCTCTTGAGCAAGATAGTCAGCAGTTTATGAGACGGGGCTGGGAGTGATTCAATACCAAAGGCAAAGACGTTTCACTGCTGTTGAAGAGTGCCCCCTGCTTCCCATACCAGCCTATAATCAGTGATGGTGGGAGAAGTAGGAACCTCTGCCTTCCTTCCAGACTCATGGCCACCTCTGACCACTCCCTGCTCTGGCATGTAGAGGCATTTTTTTTCAGGAGACAAATGGAGGCCATGCTGTGACTTGTCCACACAAAGAAAATCAGGGCCCTACCTTCACTCTCAGCTTCAGAAGGGGGGTCTCTGAAATCTAAGCAGCATATTTGAAAGTCCCCAGGGAAGAAGAACCATGGCCATATCTCTTCTGCATCTACACACACCTTCAGGTGCTGGCAGGCTCTCACCACAAACAGCCAGGGGTGGCTTTTCTGGATAGACTGCAAGGCGATTCTTCAGCCCCAAAACACGATATGCCAGGACAGGCTTCAAAAGTACCAAAGGGCTGCTCTGAACATATCTCAGTCCTGGAAGTACAACCAGATTAGCAAAGACCCTCCCTCCAATCCCTCCCAGACATGACTGTGGTTCCTTGCTCTTCACAGTAGCCTGGAAGGAGCTAATGACTGCCTGCTGTCCACAAGCTTAGCTCTTAGTGCTGAGTGCACCTGTCAGACAATTCCATGGGAAACAGGCCCTCAATACAGGTGGTGAGCTCTCTTGAAAGCACAGCCCTAAACATCTTAGGAAAAGAAGAAGAAAACAAAACAAAACAAAACAGGAAGCAAGTGCAACTAGCACTGATCCCTGTTCACTCAGACAGTCACTTTTAGGAATTAAATGCCAAGAACTCTCAGGACTGATATCAGTAAGGTCAACAATTATCATCCTGCAGAGAGTGACTGCTGTGAGAGGGAGGTCTCTGTGCTGAGTCCCATGCTGCTCAGTCACAGGATGACAGCATGGCTGGTTTGAATCCCTTTCCCTTACAGCAATGCAGAAAATAATCTGCCGCTAAGAAATGGGTATTCGCATACAAACATCTGTGGTAGTAATTACTGATGTTAATCTGCCTTTGTGCCCACAAGGGAAGGCATTATTGGTTTACAGGCAAGCAGTAAATAAAGTAATTGCCAGCAAAAAAGATGCATTTAAAATAACTGCAAGCAATCAGTTATGCTCAGATTGTGCAATTGAAGCAAGGAAGCCACAGTGTTGATAGTGAATGCTGATTTAAGTTAAGTACTTGGGCACTTGGGATGTTAGCAAAAAAAAAAACCACCCTACACCAGCATCCTTTTTTACTCTGAGAAATATAAATGCTGGCACAGCAATAGCATATATTCATAATTATTGCCAGAGATTTTATGCAATCTGGTGTCTTTGCTGCATTAGCTTGTATTTATTAAAAATCATTCTGCCATTCCTTTTTCTTCTGTATTCTTCATATGCATTTGTTTGCCTCAGCCTGCAGGAGAAATAGCTTTACTGCTTAAGATTTGTATTCATTCTTATTTGTATTAGTTCTTATTAGATATTTTTTTCTTCCCGAGGAATTGTTTGGTTCAGAGATGACAAGAAAATTAGTTCTGTCTTCTGTCTCCAATCCAATCAGAAGCACAAAGCACATGTTTAAGCTTAGCTTCTGAAGAATACCAGTGACTTCACATGGCTAAAAATAAGCCTAAAATTAAGTGTATTTTTGTGTGCTGTGCTGAAACTGGCCCTCCAGCAGCCTGCTGGGGTATTGTCCATTCCTGTCTCTTCCAGCAGCAAGCTCTAAAGTTGGAGTGAAACGATCAGATGTTTCAACAGAAGTTTGTTTAGTGGAGAAGAAAAGCCAGGCCATAAAGAAGGAGTATTTCTTCAAGTTTGGGCCACGGTCTGCACACAGCAGAGAAACAAAGCGTAGCAGAGAAGACTGCAAAGACTAGAGCTCATGCTCTGAGGCTCCACAAGTTCCAGGAACCCAGAGGGGAAAGCATTTCCTCTACAGTAGCATAGTGTCTCCCCAGAGCTCTCCCCAGGAGAAGGTGATTCACTAGTCACACTACTTTTGTCTTTTCTCAATAAATCAAACCACTCCTGTCCTCCCTTGACAACAGCTCGTAGCCACAACCTCACTACAGCTAGGTCCAAGGGTGTTAGGACACAGCACAAATCTGGGTGTTCACTAAGCATGATAGCACCCCTTCACTATACATATACATATTTATGATTAAGGCCCTTTGTGGGGAGCAAGACTACACATCTCTAATGCTTGCAAGAACCCACAATTAAAGGGCCATCTGGAACCTCAAGCTTTTGTCGGTTGAAGTGAGCTCCTCTGCCATGTTCCCAGCACAGCCAAGCCAGCTGGCAGCCAAATGCCAGACTGCTCTGGGTTGCATGGCGCTGTGCAGACAGACACAACAGTCACAACTGGGTTTTGGGTTTTTTGGTTTGTTTTGGGGGTTTTTTGAAGAGACAACTGTTGTGATGTCAAATAATTGCATGGATTTCTTGTTGGAAGACAAAGCATTGGTGCACAGCCTGGGTGTATTCACAGTCTCCATATATGTACAACCTCTGTGTTGGGTTTTGAAGTGGTTAGAGCTTCTGCCTGCTCAGCATTTCAGAGCAGCAAATTTGCCTGATTAAGGCTTTTTTTGGTCTGGGGAAGCAAAACTCTGGTCTATGAAACTTCTGAGTGCAGAGAACAGCCTGTTCTCAAGGGATTGACTTACCAGCATGATTCCTGGCTGCTTCTCATTAGAAAGGACTTAAGCTCTTTTCTACATTGTGCTTGTTGGATTTGAAGGATTGGGAAGGGGCAGGGACATCTATTATGTTTAACAACTGCAAGAAAGAAATTCTAAGGAAGTCAAGGTAGCTCACAAAAAAACCCACAGTCACCCATACCAGACAGACTGAGATCCTTGGCCATTGAGACTTTTCCCTCACGAGGGAAGTGAAATCATGAACAACCCCAAAATTCACCCAGCCAGCTGTTCACATGCTGCTCTACACATGTACATTCATTAAAAAGACCAGCCCACTCCAAAAAATCAAAGGGCCTTTCAGAAGAGTACATATCACTAATTAAACTAATACACAGAAAGTGCCACAGTTAATCCTTACACCATGCTGCATCCCACATTTATAGCTAGTCATCCTTCAGGTTTCAGTAAGCTCAAGCGCGCAAGCAAAGACTCACTTTCAGAGCAGTACTTTTACTCAAACAAGAACATGGTTATTTGTGAATGCACAAGACTGCTTCACATCCAGTGGCTAGCAGTTGGTTTGCTCCAGTTCAAAAGTTTCAGTCATCCAAGCGGGAAGACGGAAAGCCAGATCACAGCACGCAGTGCAGCTGATGACACAGAGCTGTAAAATGCCACCAGCACAAACCTTACAGAGGAACCTTGGAAGGGTACAAGGAAGAGCAAAGAATGGTCTCAGCACCTAGGAGGCCAACACTTACCTGTGAAGCTGTTCAAGCAAAAACTTGCACAACCTTTTCCCAGCAATCTCGCTAACACATACTTTTGTAAAAGGGACTGAATGCACTTGGCTGGCTAGCTTACAAGGGTCCATTTGAGCAGGAAGAATTAAATTGTGTGAACATATCCCTTCTCAGATTGCCAGCTGGATAATACTTAAGTTTTTATGAACACAACAGCAGGGCAGGGACAAGGAAGATTTAGTTTCATTGCAATTTATTGGAGGGTCAAGTGCCCAGCTCCTGTAGGAAAAGCTTCATGGATCAGGCCTTTCACTTAAAATCAGTCACAATGCCATGTGTTGGTAGATCTCAGTTCCACCCTGGCTGGATGTTTTGGCCTCCTCACAAACCTCAGTGCACAGACTTGACACAGTCACAGTTCTTTGTTCAGCAAATGCCTTCCACTGAAATAATTAAGATCAGGATTAAGGAGCTTTGGTATAGCTTTGCAAGGAAACGTGCAGAGACCCGCTGCAGGATCCCCTCCATTGTCTCTGGCGTGCTGCTGGTTTTATAAGCATTAAGTATTTCACAAGCATTCAGTAATATGTTAGGTAACATTTTCTTCATTCTCTACCACTCAAAAAATGTTTTTCTCAAACATGAAAGCTCAGCTTTTACAAGTCTAGTTATTGGAATATATTCATATTTGCAGAAAAACCTTCAAATAAATGTCCTTTAGCCTCTAGCCAAAGTCTCTTGCCATCTGTATGGGCACAGAGAATCCTGTGAAATACAGTCAGCCAGACCATTTTCCAGTTAGATAGTTGTATGGGCAGTTCTGTCTCAGTGGGACTGAAAGATAAAATCCTCAGTTTAAGTCAATGGTAAGATTCATAGGATCAAGCACATAAAGACATGGACAATAGAAATGGCAGGTGAAAGCATGAAAACATCAGTAGGTAGTGCTGCTATGGGCCATGTTCCCAAGTTTGCTTTCATTGTATGAAAATAAACATGGGGCATGTGTTCTTTTGGAAAATAATATATTTAAGTGTGGGAGATTTTGTCATCTGCTCTCAGCTTTGGTGATTGCTAACCTGTATTGCAGAGCTATTCTCTGGGCACAGAGTTTCAGAGTTTGGTTGCACTTCCCAGAAAAGTCACCATTATTGCAGTCCCTCTCACATTATCTAAGTACCTCCCCTCCAGGCCTGTTATCCACATTTGTCTAAAGATAATTACACTTAGCACAGCCCCGCGCTGGTTCCTGCAGGGTTGGAAAGCCAGCCTGCAAAGCTCTAATCTCTGCACGGCACTCAGGACGGAAACCAAGGCCTGCAAGAGGGACAACAGTTTTTGCCGTCACTAAGCAACGAGATAGCAAACCTCAGATGCTGAAAAATGAGTAATCACGCTCCCTTAAGCTAGGAGATTACCTTTGAAATACCTCAAAACCAATACAGACTAAATGCTTTTTTAATCTGCTTTTTGATTCCTTTTTAAAATATATCCATCATAGATCAGGGTTAGATATCCCAGTTTTCCTCTGCCAAACTGGCAGCCAGAACCAAACTCAGTATAACGAATAACAGGGTTTGCGTATGTTCACAGAAGGGGCTAGAACTTGAATAAAAATCTGCAAACTATTGTGAGATCTCTGAGAGGAAACCAAATCCATAAAGGTTAGCAAGGCTGTGATGATACATTACTGCACCAGCGCAGCTGCAACCTGTAGTACTCAGAGATATTTATGAGGGAAAAGGTGTTTCTTGCTAGACTAAGAATAAACTAATAAACCCACACACATATGAACACACACACAGAGACACCTATCCAATAAACAAGTAACTACCTGAGTAACTGAGAGCAGCACGGGGAATAAAAATTATTCATGAGCCTATCTTCTTGAGAGATCACCATTTTTAAAAGCTAAATTACCACTCAGATGTTTAAACAGTTACTTCCCCATCAGGCAGGCAGTCTCATTTGGAGAATGCACTGACATTACACGTTCAACCCTTCCTCTTTTCAAATGCCAGAGACCTCTAAAATCGTCGGGGACAGAATGAGGAGAAGTTAGGCAGCTGGATGAGGAATTAATTAACCACACTGACACTTGATATTTTCTTTCCAGTTATTCTGCATCATTTCATGTCAGGTCAAAGTATTCCACCAGGCACTTAGACACTGGCTGTTAAACTTCAGGACTCCAGCTGAACATTTTTTTTTTACCTAGTTGGAAATCACTCAGCAACAAAAAGGCCTTATTTACCACAGCTGCACTTCACTGAAAATAGAGAGCAACTAAGCATGCCTCGAGGCAGTCTTTACAAGTATGCCAGGGCCACTTCAGCATCAAGCAGCACTATCTACCTAGAAGTCCCACTGTGCCGAGCAAAGCAAGCACAGTCCTGCTGTGCTGAGTCTGTACAAGGCAAAAAGCCCAGAGTCTTTACAGTCCAGCACTCCAGTTCTGGGCTTGAAAACACACAGGCCACCAAATAATGCCACTCTGCCAGGTGGGGTAATGCTTCCTTGATGCAAACAGCAGAAGCAGGACTAACACCTTAACTATCCCTAACTTTCAAAGATGTAAGGACATGTCTCCTGAACCCTTTGTTGGCTTCCTGAGGAAAAATTCAATTCTCCTCCAAAAGCATTCATCTAAACTACTCCCAAATCCACCTTCTCTTTTTTCTTCAAGTTCTAGGATAAAACTTTGCTTTGATAAATAAGGCTCTGGACAAGAAGGTAGAACATTAAAGCCCTGTCTTTCTGCTGCTTGCCACAGCGTCCCTCTGCCTAGGTCTTGTTGTTCATGTTACACGGTAATTTGAAGCTCTGAGTGGTAAGAGCTCTTTTCCTTCTCCTCTGCTGGTACAGCATCTGCAGACACAAGCAAGGAGTTCAGTGCTTAAGCACCACAATACCACAAATCATTGGAGTTCACTGGACTGAAGTCAGGTAGCACTGGGTGAAGTCCTGTTCTGTATGATCTTTCTGCCTCTTTCTCGAAGATGAGAACTTTCCTGGAGAAGTAAACTGCGAATTTGAGGGAGCTGTCAATATGGCTATTAATTGAACTTCTGGTACAACTGATAGCTTCCAAAACCAGCACAAGCAAGGTTATTGCTCAAGAACACACAACATAGCTGAAAACATTGAATGAGATTTGAATCAAGGCCCAGAATCAGAAGAGGGAGATCGACAACATGCCTAATACCTCTCCTTTAATTGCATATTCCTCTCCTCTCCTCATTCTTCTCCTCTTTTCTTTTTCTTTCTTCCCTCAGCATATTTCCTTTTAACCACAGGGGGAAAGTCCTTCCAGGAGGTCATTATTACAAAGGAAAAAGCACATTCCATGTATTTCTGATTGATTGACATTAATGACTTGTTTTGTGCCAGGTAGTAATCCACCCTCACACATATTAATTAACAATATCCACTTTAATAATGTCAGGAATTCAGGCTTTCCTCCCCCCACCCCAAAAGATTTTGACTGTAAAAGGGTCCAATATTTCAAGGTCACCCCAGCAGTCTCAGTTTTGGACATAATTCACCCCTCTACTTGCACAGATGTAAAGGAGTGGTTCTAACTTAGGTCAAACTCAGTACATTCTCTCCCACTGCCAGATCAAAGCGCCTGCTAGCACCCTAGTTTCCAGAATCACAGGAGAAACTAAAACAGTCTCTTTCTATTATGAATGCTAGTTTGCAGGCTGCTTTAGAAGAGAAAAAGAAGGTTGCAGACCTCTTACAATGATACAGATTATAGCAGAAAAGATGCAGAGAAAATCTACACATTACTTCTGCTGCCTGAAACCCAGGAGCTCTTACATCTGCTTCTAAAAGTCCATTAAGAGATAATTTAGGCTGCTTAGAAACCCCATCTGCCTCATCATGAGCAAGACTGGGGCCCTCCCAAGGGGGTTTCCATAGCCAACATGGGTAGGGGAACATCATGTCAAAGGCAGGTGGAGCAATGTGGATGATCACTGAATTAAGCCAAAAGGCTGTTCTTAAGACATAGTGTCTGTGTAACTGGACATCCCCTAGCAGAGGGTACAGGGAAGGAAGAGCAGAGAGGGTTCTCACTATGGGAGGAGCACTACCAGGGGAAGCACAGCCCTTTGCACAAAGCAGAGCTGGGGTTTGCAGGGAATCCACAGAACAGAAGAGGCTGAGAGAGTGGCCATGGGGAAAAGGAAACATGAGGAACCTCTAAGCTGCCCCTGTTCTTCTCCCCTCCTGACTCCAGCCTGGAGATCAGGCAGGGTCTGGAGATGCCTCCAACTCTGATCCCTTGCTGTTTTCCCTTCCCTGCCTGGGCCTAACCAGCTCAGTCACATGTGACTCACTGCTGGGATGAGAAGAGTTGAAACCTGTGGCCAGCGGGGGCAGTCCCACTGAAGACAGAGTAATTGCCACTGCAGTCCTCTCTGACCCTGACCCCACATGAAAGCCACTTTCTCTAAAACCCTCTTACCCATGCTCAAGAAAACAACAGCCCAACCAGTCCCCACAAGCAGCCATCCTCTGTTGTGATGCCTGCACCGTTGGATTTAAGTGGTGAAAAAGTGTCTGCTGCTCTAGGAGTCATTCAGTTGCCAAACAGTTGAGGTTAGAGATTCTGGAAAGAAAAAAAGCAAGCAGAAGTAAACCAACAGCTGGTCTCAGGATGACAGAGAAGTCCCAGGCCATGTGGGTATTTGGGGACATGGCCCATAAAATGAGAGTGGTTGGCTAGCTCTCAACTTCATGAGACAAAACTCGTCCCAGGGAGCACCCAGTGTAAGTGACTGGAGGGAATGGGAAGAAAGAAGTGAGATGATTTACCTAGTGCTCTCAGGCAACCATTAGCAGGGCTGAGCCCAGGGATCCAGCTGCTGAATCCCAGCCTCATGCATTTTCTTTCTCTTGGGCACACCATGGTCTTGATAAACAAGTAACACTTGTTTCTGCAGCTGCTGCTTCTAGGCTGGAAGTAGTTCTCACATATCTCTCTCCATGTGTCTATTCCCATTAATATCAATTTTAAAAGAACCTCACTGCTTTCTTATTGAAGTTGTCTTTTTGAAGACATTTCAACCTTTTCAATCTTATTGAAATTGTCTTACTGACATCCTCACTGCCAGCCATACACAATTAAATAGAAGAAATAAGAGGCTTTAGCTGTAATTGTGGTTTTGCCTGTTTTGTAAAGAAGTCATCCTGTGAAGACTGACACAGCTGAATACCTGCCCTGATCACCAACCAGTTCTCTCAGTGGGAGTTTTAAGAGTGAAAAATTGAATTGCAGTTTTATAATACATTGAGTGCTTAGAGGCAGGCAAAATGACATCTAAAAGCACAGGCACAAACAATGATAACTTTCAAGGGGGCATAAAGAATTCTGAAGAGTTACCCTGTGAAGGACGACAAGGTCCTTAAAGAACATTGTCCAAATCTAACCACTGCCCTTATGACAGTCAACAAAACCTGCCAAGCCACTGAAATGAAGTAGCAACTACCACAAGCTCTATGCTTCCTATGTAGGAGTACTGCACTTTCAGTAGACAAAAAAAGAAGGGGCAAGGGTGTGTACAGAACCACACATACATTTCATCTGCTTTATCCTTTGGCTTCTCTGTGAGACCTATAGGACCAGCCCAGCCCTATAAAACTTCGCAGACCCCTCACATTTGCTTGCAGGTACTCAACATAAGCTGGCAAGTCTCTTTTTTTCCTCTCCTTCCCAATCCATGAAAACACACTGGCCAATGTCCCAGTTCAGTCCCTGCCTTCATTCCGTTCACCTCAGTGCTTGGGCACCAATCCAACCCTTCCTCTGACCATGTGACAAGGGAGCACTCCTTGCAACTCCACTGCGTGAGTGTCTCACTGGATGGAAGCCTGTCATCTCCCCTTCCCAAAAACCCACTTATGTATCTTTTCTCTAATATTCACAGCATGGTCAGGAAGTTGCCTTCTTTCCCTTCTTGCCCACCCTGGCAATCAGACAACCCTCCCCACTGTTGCAAGCGGCCAGATATGGTGTGTTATGTAAGCCCTGTGGCTCAGCCAAGCTCAGCACTCCTCCTCAGCTGGGATCAGGCTGGGTAAAACCCATCTGACCGACATTCCCAGGAAGGCTTGTTATTTACCTGGAGCTGCAATCCCACGGCAGAGAGTGTGATGTGAAGTAAAGGCAGCTACGGATCTACAGCATCTACAGCAATAAACACAAACCAGGAAACACGGAGCTGGTCTGGTAACCTGCCACACCTTGACTTGGGGCATGACCGTGAGGAAGTGCTCTCCAGTGAGACATCTTTGTAACACAACATCCCCAATGTTGAGTACAGTGGAGTCAAGATGAACCAGGTGCAGAAGGGGAGGTAGTGCAGAGAGATGCCAGATTCTGTGAAGGCATCTGGGGTCACGAGTGAGACCACATTCCTTGCAAAGCCCCGACAAGCACAGTCCTGTCCACAGCTGTGCCAAGGCCAAAGTTTTCTCAGTCTCTCCATGACACCTGTTGGAAAACAAGGGAACATAAGACCCACTTGATTATCCTGTGGCAGAAGTCCAGGCATGAGGATACTTCAACAGCATGTCCCATGGCATGGCAAGTAAACAATCCGCCAGTGCAGGTGCCAGAGTACTATCTCTATTGCAAGAACCCACTGTCTGTTTAAGCAAAGGCCCTGGCTTATAAAAGATGGGACTTCTCCACCACTACCCCCACACGCACCCCCTTAAATGGTAAGTTTTTATCATCCATTTGCCATATATATTTTATCAAAGACAGAGACCTAGCCTGGAAGTTTCCCAGATGCCAACAGGTCACATCCAGCTGGTGTCTGAGAGCTGAATAAGCAAGCAGAGCCAGTTCTCCTTCATATGGGGACTATCTCCTTGACTCTTCTGGATGCTTCAGGGATATACCTCCAAAAACACATGCGCACTAGGGACTAACTACCAAGAGATATAAAAGCTAGGGAGCCATCTGCTCTTTCTGCATTGACACATCTCCTGGCCTAAAGTTCAGCACTGCCCCTGTGTTCCTACTTGGCTCCACCCATTTCAGCTGAGTTCACAGCTGTCCCAGGATGTATGCAAAGGTAGATTCCTTTCCTTCCAAAACTACACTTTCTGCATATTACCCTAAAGAGTTTTATTGGAGGTGAGAGATAGAAATAGATTTCTAACAGTTATTTTTTCCACACTTTTTTCTTTCCTGCTACAAATCAAACCATCTGTTTCTCTCAGGCTTCTCAGACTTCAGAAGATTCAGAACAATGTTCATATCTGCTGATGCATACCAAAGGACAACAGGATCACCCTGGAATGCAAAAATCATTGCATTACATCTCATTTAGCAGAAGACAGAAAGCCCTGGCTTCACCTCCCTTTACTACTTTCTGCCTCTGCCCCAGGTCATGGGGCCTGCGCACCAACTCTTTGCACCAGGTGACACACGGTCTCCAGGTCTATAGCAACCCAAAATTGCAGTCTTCCAGATCACTGGCCTCCTCATGTTGCAGTGTCAAAGTTACTCCTCACCTGCTGTCCCTAGGACAAAGTCAGCACCCCGCTCCAAAAGCCCTGATCTTCCAATGCACATCAATAAGTAATCCTACCAGTTAGGACTTGCTTCTTAGGGCTTGTATAGATAGCAGAGGGGGGTGCAGAGGACAGGTGGAAGGAAGGTGGTGGGAGACATCATGAGGAACATGGCAGTGCCTTAGCCACATGTGTATTTTGTAGGACAGAAACGCATCTCCTAGCCTTAGTAAGGAGAGGGCTAACCTTCCCTCCTTTGCACAGCACAAAACTTGCAAAGACTAGGGCTTACAAAAACAACCCAGACAAGGAATGGGGTCAGAAATGTAAATATGTGCAGTATTACACTGTGAAAATACATCATGACATTTCACCTGAGCATCTTTGCAGTAAAAACACCCTGCCAAGCCATTCAGTAATTCTCCCAAAATACTATCATTCCCAGGTCAGACAAACTTTTCCCCAGCTCATTAGGATGGTGATGTAATGCTCCAAAGAACAATTGCTGACAAATGCTCCCAAACCCCAAAATTCTGGGACCACGGAAAGAGGGGGGGACCCATGAGGCAGTCACTCAAGCATGGGTTTGAAGCACAAACGTGCAGACAAATAAACCACATGCATGATCAGTTTATTCTGGAATGAATTCATGCCCTTCAGCATGCAATGAAACAACAGATCCAGATTCCCTACAAACACAGCAGGAAGAGGCACATCTGGTTTATCCTGTTCAGATGTGAAGCAGTTTGCCAGGAAAGGCAATGGACAGACAAATGGTTATTACAAGGTTTTACTTAGATTAACCCTGCATGCAGACAGGGAAATGGACAAAATGGATACTCAGGGTCTCTTCCATTTCTGATATCAAGGAGTTGTATTTTACCTGTTCTGTCCTACGCATATTCTAACAAGAAACTAGACATTTTAGTAGATCCCTTATACCCCAGCACTGAAAAAGTTTCTTACTATCCCCCATGAGAGAAATTCACTCTCTCTGTTGACACACTCAAATTTATTGGCAAGAATATTTACAAGATCAGCCAATTTCAAGCAAATATTACAAAACATGGCCAAAAATCAGATTTTCTGTATGCTCTTACACAGCAAACCTGGTATTAAAAGAAAAGGAAAACCCAAACTCCTTGCAGAGAACAAATACCCCCACAGGAGATGTTTCTCAGAGAAGAGTATTCCAGCAAGCCACTCCCAAACAAACCCAGCAACCAGGCACAGGCATTATTGGCAAATATCAACAACACTGCTGAGAAACATCACAGACACCTTGCAACAACACCCTGGCTGGGCAAGGAGAAGGAAGGAGAAATAAGCACTGAAGACATCAGATCTGTCAGAAACCACTCCTCTCAGATCTACCACAGATCACGAATTTGGGCTCTGATGGTCAAACTTCAACACACTTCAGAGTTTGAGGAGAAGCTGAGAAAGCCTGTAAAGAAAAATAATAATCAGGATTTTTCACTCATTCTGCTACTGCATCTTGCCCCAGCAAACATTCTGAGTCCCACCAGCCCCATTCTAAGGTCATGCTTTCTGCAAATTCCTCACTTAGGAATTTTAAGTAGCAGTTCAGAAATGAGTGTTTTGAGAAGTGGGCAACCAGTTGCTCTGGAGACCAGCAGTGCCACAGTATCTTCATAGACCTGGCCATGCCACCTCTAACCTGTCTATATCTCTCTCTGCCTGCTCAAGTGCTTCTAATCACTATATGCCACCCAACAGCTTCCTCTTGAAATATGTGCACACATCACTTACTTATTAAAGCCTGGCAAACACAGATAAGTCAGTCTGTGCTATGAGGCATGGCTCAAAGGAATGCCTCTCCCTACTTCTCTCTCTTCCCAGCTATGCCTCTCTTGCTTTTATTTATTCAAGATGAGATAGGTCAGCCTACCTTAGGGCCTGCCACAGCCTCACTCGGTGGCAGGATGCAGGGTCTGTTAACAGATGCACTGGTTCTGTCACAGATTTCCTACGTGGTCCCCTCCAATATAATGCTGCTGAATTTATCATAGAGTAATACAGGTTGGAAGAGATTTCTGGAGGTCATCAAGTCCAGCTCCCTGCTCAAAACAGATCCAGACTGATTAGGTTACTCAGGGTCTTGTGCAGTCTGCAGCAGCTAAACTTTGGAGGCACCTCTCTTTGTTGGTTTAAAATGGGAGTAAAGCTAACCCTGCCCCTACCTTCTGGCAGCCTGTTGTATACATTGCTTAATGCATGCATCGGCCCTTGCCTTCCACCCAGCACATACAGGGCTATCTGAGGTTAATCATGCTGGGAAAGTCCTGAATTAGATGGGATATGGAGAGCTTGAATTATCCATATGGCCTTGAAGCCCTGGACAGCCATGAGTCTACTACAGGATAAACTACAGGATGATAGATACAGACGCTTAAGCTCTGAAGACAAGGACTCTGACAAATAAGCTCTAGCAAGCCTGCCTATTGTTAAGGCATTTCTAGCTCACATATATGATGCTCAGAGCCGCAGATCTTATTCTGTGGATTTCTGACCTTAACAAAATAACAAGACATTGGGAAAAGAAAAATCACACCAGGGATAGTACTTTTGTCTCATCTTAAACACTGGATGATGATGGTCTAAAAACATTTCACCTAGGTGAAATTTCCCTGGGGGAGAAATGGTCCTAAACGCTGAGATCCTGACTACAGAAGCTGAGAGATGTCTGTCTGTAAGGGTTGTTGCAGAGTTCAATTCTGTGTTGAAGCACTTAACGCCCACCTGGGGTTTCTCCCCTAAATGCAGACACACAGGAAGCCATCTGCCTCCCACAATCTAGGGGAGAAACCATACCCTTTCCAAAACAGTCCGGGACAGGTTTAGAGCAGGATGACAATCTCTGGAAAAAATCCGCTAGCTGTACAGGCTCCAAATAAAGTATTTCATCTGCAGCTGAGCTATGCAGAGATATAGTAGCTTTGCACCATCATGCCTTTCTTTCATTCATGCATCCACAGCTGTCACCCGTGTCTCAGGATCCTCTTCATCTGGGCTGTCAGCCTTGGACAGTGCTATAGCCTGGTTCCTCACCTTCCCAGGACCACGACCTCCCCAACACATACTCCTGCCATGAGCTTCCCACATAGGTCATACTCATCCCACTGCTGTTCCTTGGGACTCCACTAACCAGGGCTTTGCAGAGCCTTTATTTTCATTCTGCAAATAGAGAATACAGTTCATGACATAAAATCTGGAGTCAGTCAGTCAGGTCAGAAAAGGGAACTCTTCTGCAAGACAAAGGGCAGGGTGAAGGCCTGGGTTACAACAGGGTTTCTGTTCTCGTTGCTGGCTGCTAGCTTGAGCTCTAAATAGTCATTTTGGAAGGACTAAGCTCATACTAGCTGCTGTGGATGGGGCTGTGCCCAATCCAGCCAGCTTCTAAGAACAAGATCTTAGGCCCACAGCAAATATGTTTAAACCTACATCTTCCAACTTTCAAAAAGCACCACAGTGTGAGCCAAGGCAGCATCTGAGCTTGAATTTGCCTGTTAGCTCCAGAAGTGGAGTGCAAGAAAAACCTGGTCTGAAGGCTGCAGCATGGATACATAATCGTGATTCCCATGTCACACAAGTTGGGGATAGAAGAGATAAAGATCTCTGGTTTTCATCCTCCAACTTCTCTCACACCACCCAACAGCTTCACCAGTAGTACAGCCACAAAATTCACCACTACAGACCCTAAGAGCCAGTTCCGCTTGGAGAACTGAAATTCTCTCTCCATGAATTCCTACATTGTGCATGTCTTTCACCAAAAATTCAGTCATCTCCTCTGGAAAAACAAAGCAAGCCAATTTCCCCAGTCATGAGAAGATGAGCTCAAATGTGACTTTGAGTAGCTGCACTGAGCCACTCGGAAACATCACGCACTCAGCTGATAAAAAGCAATATCCAGGTGCAACATCACCCACCACCCAAGGTGGAATTTTCCAGCAACAGCTCAAAACAAGGCTGAAAAGCAAAGAACAGGATGAAGAAGCCAAAATGAGAAAAGGAAGAAAACACCAAATCCAAGGGCAACATCAAAACCCAAACAAATGGAAATCTCCAGATAGAAACGTTGAAGTCAAAAGGGAAAGAAGCATGAACCAAAAGAGATTCAGGATGGAATTCTCAACTCAGAACAAAACAAAATTTGTAGAGAAACAAAACAAGAGACACAAACAATGCTAAAGAAAGTTTTTAAAAAGGTCTTCTCACCAGAGAAATACAATATTTTATTTTACAGAAATATTTACTTTTTATAAAAATCAGTATTGCCTAACCAAAAGGAGACTAAACTCTGATTCCAAAATCACATGTGCCCTCATGCCAGCACTCAGGTCCCAAAAGTCAGATATTGATACATTTCCAAACTGCAGAATTTCTAAGCCAATCTAAGACTGTTTATTTGCTGTCTGGATTTTAAAGCTATGAACCAAGTTTTCCATTGTGTTTGGTTTTGATTTCAACATTCTATCTGGAACATTCAGCTCATGTTTTCATGTTTTTCTAAGCAACCATGAGGGTTAGAAACTTTTTTTTTTTTTTAATGAGAAAATGGAGATTCTTATGCAATAGCTTCCTTCCAGCAGCTAGGATTTTAAAATAAATATATATATATAGACACAAAATCCTGACACTGCTGACAAAACCATAAGGTTTGTTAGACACTGAATATGCCATTAAAAAAATGCTGTCCACTTCCCCTCCACACATAACTCCCTTATTTGTATACTTCAGTCTCTTTTCAAGAGAGTTTACTGCAGTGTTTTCCAAACCAGTGCACTAAAATTAACTATTTGTAACTTTAAAGAATGAGTTTTCATGAGAGCATGGCTTGTATGGCTCAACAAGCAAGTATCATTCATGCTACACCTGTAACAGACAAACAAACAACATCTGTGCTTGGATGTGATCAAGACATTGTTTTGTGGAGACTCAGTGCTCCCAAGACCGTCACAAATCCACATGGTGCCTGTGAGTGCCAGATATTATGTACACATCTCAAAGTACACTCAAAGATGTGGAAAATCAAAAGTAGACACAGTGCCCCTTAATGATTTCATCAACAGCTTAGAAGAGTCTTGTGCTGTGTTTGTTCTGGCAAATACATGAAATATCTAAGCCTCATGAAAATGCAAGTGTTGAAGCATATAAATAAATGATGAAGCAAGTTCTCCCACTCTAGAAGAGCCCTGGCTCTTTTTTGCCTGTGGGTATTCACACACAGATGCATGCTAGCATATGCTCGTCTTCCAATATGTTTGTCCCCAAACTCACCCTAACTTTTGAAACATTTCCCCTGACCTGCACCAAGTTTACAACTGCAGGAGTCTTGCTGCTTTGAGGCACCCTTACAGGCCAGACAGCCCTCCAGGATGCTTATCTCCATACAAGTTTTTGGCGCTGTGACACAGTTGTGTTGCAGCAATGTTTCAAAAGCAGGATTCCTCCAGGCAAAGATTTTTGATGATCACTGAAGATATACATTATTTCAATATAAGTTTCTAGTGAAAATCTAGATAGCAAAAGTGCTTCAGTCAAAGTGCAACTGATTTCAGCTAAAAATGGAACTCATTGCGCAGCTGCTACAGCATTGGAGCCAATTCTCATGCTAAAGATCCTTTACACAGCTCAGGAGCAAGACGGGACACTTCATATGGCACCAGCATTAATTCACACCCCATTTACAATGCCTGCATGCTGGAGTAAGAATCAGGCTCTGCACCCCAAGCAGGGAGCTCACCAGGAGGGAGAGCGTTTTGTAGATGAGATCTCTCTCTCAGCCGGCTGTTCAGTTCTGCTGGTTTGCTTCTCAGCGAGGCGGAGCTCACTGCATCTGTTGGAGAGTGCAAGCAGAGGTTCTGGCTTGCCTTGGCAATTCTTCCTAAACCAGCACTCCCAAGAATGAACCCAAAGCCCTGGCAATTCTTCCTAACCCAGCACTCCCAAGAACGAACCCAAAGCCCTGGGGACCACTTGCAAACTACCTAGAGCTGCTGCAGTCTCTTGTTGCAAACAGGGACATACACCAACGATCTGTACTTAGGACTGCTACAAGCTTCTATTTCTAGCTTGGGGTGATCGTTTGATGTAATGCCACTGGCTCGGTGCAGCCAGAGCTGGTCATGACCAGAGAAGGGATAATGTTGCAGAACAGGCTTGTCTCCCCAGGCTAGGATAATGTTTCTGGAAGGCTAACTCCAGACAGGGCCAGAAGTAAGCCAGGTTGGACTGAAAAGTGCCAGAGCTGTGTCCTTAGTTTCCTGGGATGAAATTATTCTCCTGGTAACCACCCAGATTTTGAAGGACTTCCTTCTCTTCCCTGGCACTATGTGACTCAGTTCCCAACAGAAACTGCACAACCTTTGTGGATCCATCACATGAAAGATCCTAGGCCTAAGATGAGGGGACTTGCCAGGCTGGTCTTTGGAGGTGTGTGTCCTTTCACTCTCCTCTCTCTATGCCACAAAACTCTACCTGAGAACATCCTTTGATTTTACAGACCAGATGAGGACATGGATGGAAGTTACACTGTTCCTGATGCTGCTTTTTTAGAACCTCTAAGAAAGGACATTAATTTCTTTCCCAGGTAACCTAGTCCACTGGTGTGCTATTCTCACTCTTGGAAACATTTTTCTGATCCCAAATATGATGTCCCTTGCTATGATCTAAGGCTAATACAGCTTGTTTTCAGCTAGCAAGAACACAAAAAACACACTACTCTTCCACAGCTGACCTCACATATATTTGCAGATCATTAAAACCTCTTGAATCCTCTCTTCCTTAAACTAAACAACCTTCCAATTCCCTCCATCTTGCCTTGAAGATCATGCCTTCCAGACTAACATGAGCTTTTACCTTTACCTATAGTCCCCATTTCCCCTGTCCTGTGACTGCACACCAGTGCTAAGCATAATGAAACCTGCAAGGAACCTTCCTCCCAAGACGACCTGCAAGACAAAGCAGTGAAAAGCAAGCATAGGTCTCCACCAGACCCTTTTTAGAGCACAATAAATAGCAATAAAAACTCTCACAACAGAGCTGTAGCACAGTGTGCCACTCCAGGAAGCAGAGAGACTGATGATTCCACACCATCTTCCCCAAGAGAGCACCCTGGCTTTGAACAGAACTGCCTCTTGGACCATGCTGCAGCCAAGCGTGGCTCTCACTCATCATCTTCAGACAACAAGGTGAGGAGGGGAAGGAGCTGGACACACAGCTAACACCTACTGGTCTGATGCTCTAGAGGTAAGTTTTTTAAGTATTAGGCTACTGCTGCTTTTTGAGGTATGGACTTTAGATACTGCTGGCAGATAGGTCCTTTGCTGAAGTGCTTCTAAAGCAGGACAAGAGAGACTAGATCCGA
This sequence comes from Athene cunicularia, assembly GCF_003259725.1. Lineage (NCBI taxonomy): Eukaryota > Metazoa > Chordata > Aves > Strigiformes > Strigidae > Athene > Athene cunicularia. The sequence continues at coordinate 110,985,413 of NW_020799097.1, read as the reverse complement.
TAAGATGTGACTGTTTTGAACTCTAGTGCTTATGCTCCCTAACCCTCAGTTCCTTTGGTATTTCTGTCAGGTATAGGGCACCACAGAAGAGGGGTGTCTGAACAAAAATGGAGGAGATTGAACAAATTGAGAGCAGTTGCAAGGGCCCTTTAATCTCTGCTGGAGAAGGCAGCTGAGACTATTAGTTTGCAGATTCATCTCCACCAAGATGCCGTGGGGGTGGCCACAAAGAGAACTACCTCTTGGCTGACGTCTCACAGGCTCCAGGTGAGACAGGGCTTCCTCAGGCTCTCAGCACATGTAAGGGGCAGCGAGGAGAAGTGCAGAAGGAAGGCAAGACATCACACTGGCCCCAAAGAAGGGAGTGCAGTCATTTTTCCAAATTCACTGTAGCATTCAGACCTCTCATTCAGGACTAATTTTTCAGTTACTGGTTTCACAGACTGAAAGAACTAAACCAATTACCCATCTTTCCCTCCAAGTGTGGAAGGCTGGTCTCCTCAGCAAAGCAGAAATGTTGGAGGATGGAATAGGTGTTTATGAAAGTGCCAGATAAGGGTGAGGAAAGGAGGAGTTAACGTTTCAACCCTGTAATTAAACAGGAAAAGTGATATCAGTGGTGATTACTAACTCAAATTAGTACAAAACTAAACCTACTGCATGTGCCAACACTCCTTCTAGAAGCACAAGTAACAGATGCAAGCAAAAGTGCCACGTTCTTCTGTAGTACTACTAGCAGTGAGGATGTGCTTCACACAGACCCTCTCAAGCCCTGCTATTCCATCAGCAAGACTGTCCAAAACCACCAGAGAGAGGAAAACTGCATTGCTGCCACCCGATTTCCACGTATTCACTGTGTTTTCTCTCATTAGCCAGCCTAAATATTCCCACCCTCAATATTCACCCTTTCATAAGAAGCCTGCAATGAAGGGGTAAAACTCATCCAAGCATTAGGAGAATCATGTTTTTGTTAAAAGGCAGAGCAAGCACGACAGAGTCCAGCCCTTACAAGAGCGAGGATACGGTTGAGACTGAGAGACTTTATTGCCATGTTGGCCACTATTTCCTCACCCTTGTAGTGGTGTGAAGGATGGGAGCTCTCTGGTGGCAAAATGTGAATTTGCAAAGATGGCCTTTCAGTGGCCCCACTGCTCTTCCCTGCTCACGTGGAAAGCACAAGAGTGTAACAGAAAACCAGTCTGTGCTGCCCTCTTCCAGAGCACTGACAGCAGTCAGATCTAAACACTGGACAAGATGCTTCTTAGTACAGGGGTGCCTGTTTCAGAGCCTGGCACATCTCCTAGCTCGCAGCCTGCTCCTCATGACTCTGCAGCCCCTTCTCCAGGCACACAAGCTCTGCTGAGACACACCTTTACAGGACAGGAGGTACCTACATTTAGTTACATGACAAAAGCAACAGCAACCAGCCAGATGAGTGTTTTCTATGGGCTGCTATGGCTCCAGTCCAAAGAAAATGGGACAAAACTGCTCTGGGAATCCAAAACACTAGTGAGAACAGGAAAGCTGATGGGATGTCTCATGGGAATCCCACAACAAAATGAAAGAGAAATGCTTGAAATTGGTCTGCTTGCAGAAACACCAGCAGCTGTGTAACCTGTCAGCTGAGGGCAGAAACACCTTAATCTTCACCATCCAGCTTTCATGAGACCCCAAAACAGAAGTGAGACCCAGACAAAACCAAGAGAATTTGGGTGAGAAAGAGCTTGGACTGCCATGTTTTTCACAAAACAGCAGGCCTCCACTTTACCAATTTTTGGCACTGCCTTCTTAGGGAACAGTCAAGCTCAAGTGTCCAGTAGCTCTCAAACAGCTGGGGTCTCAGGGCATCTGGAGGAGCCAAAGCACCGCATCTCCCTGAGGTAGCTCACATACAAGGCTTGCTCCTTAAGGCCCACCTTGGCACCTGGTTCTCAGCTGTGTGCCACTGCTCCTCTCTGCTTGAAGATCGGCAGACCCACAATCTCTACACATCTGGCATATCTGGTCCCTCCAAGGGACCTGGAAAAGAAAGACACCAGTGGCATACCATCAATCCCTTCCTGCATGTGCTCTGAGCCACAAGCCCCAGCGCGAAGATGAACCTCAGACAGCTGTTCCCACTTCCTGGCCCAAGGCAGAAGCCTCCTGCCCAGCTGCCCCTTCACAAGGTGAACACTAGGATTCTTCAAGGGTTCAGATGGTGACAACCCAAAATCAGGAAGGATGAAATCCACAGGTGGTTATTCAAAATAGAAGCACAATGTCAAACTCAAAGACAGTCCTGCCTGTACATTGGAGGCTGGCAGATCATCTAGCTGATGTCCTGCTGCCAACTCACTGCCTTTGTCCATCCTTCCCCAGGCATCTGCTGTCAGGAAGAGGATACTAGGCTAGACAGACCTCTGATCTGACCTAGGACAGCTCTACTGGGAGCGGAGCTGTCACATCGCAGGCCCTAGCAGAGCCTGTCTTTGGGCAATCCCCTTTGCAGCTCTGTAACGCTCCTTCCCAGACTGAGAAACTGCACCATGCTCCAGGAACAACCCAGAGCTGGCCAAGTTTGTCAGCTTAAGCATCTCTGCAAGAGATGATTGCACCAGTTGGGGAGAAACAGGAACATCAGGCAGGTGGGAAAAGCCGCAGAGGGGCTTAAGGCGTCAGAAGAGGGGAAAGAAGGAAAAGAAAAAAAAAAAAAAAAAGACTTGAAAACTACTACTTTATATCCTGGTGAGAAAGTCAGGACTGCTCTCCTACAGACGTGCAGACAAATTCCTTTCATGCCACCAGATGGTGCCCTGCCTTCAGTCACCAGCAGGCAACTGGCCTGGCAGGGGACAACAGCCCTGGGCTCTCCCACTCCATCTGCCTTCGATAGGCTCTGTCCTCAAAACTGCAGGGAGAGGGAAACATCAGCCTTGCTTTGCCCCAGGGCCTGGCTTCCCCAGCAGGCTGCAGGGCCACCTCCACCCTGAACTGGGGTGAGGCTGACTTTGCATCTGGGACCAAGAGACTCCGAACCGGAGAGGAGGGTATATCACCTGCCTGTCTGGAGGCAAAGCCCCTGGAGCTGTAGGGAAGGTCAGAAGCACCTTTTTGAGCACTGAGAAAGCAAAGCATCAACATCGTATGTTGCGAGAAAGAATTCTGTGACAGGGGAAGCACTGTCCAGGAGTTGTGTTTTGGTTACATTCAAGTCTTTTTGAACCAGCAGAAGCATCAGAGCCCTAGGGAAGGACTGCAGGGTAGCCTGCACAAGGAAGAAGTTGCTCTGGCAAGCCAGATTCAGCCCATACACCATCAACTGGCAAACTGTGCTTCCTGGCCTCCTTCAGAAAAGCTGCTGCAGTCATGCTCCTTGCAAGTACCTGCGTACAGCTTGCTGGGTGACTGTTCCAAATACCCATGTACAGCTTGTTGGGTAGCTGTGCTATCCAAGCGGTGCAATGGCTCAGAAAGACACCACCGGTTGCTAAAAACTGGAAACACACAGGCTCACCAAGCTGGTTCATCCCACTAGACCAGCTAGCCTTTCTCTACCCAGCATGCCAGAGGAGAGCCAGCCCAGCAAGCACAGGCCACCATCATGGATCTAGGCGCAACACAGATCTAAAGAAGGTGGTGGGAAAGGGCTGCTTCACTCACACTACCCTGTTTGTCAGTGGTCACGTGCTCACAGCCACTCATTGGACAAGTCTGACAGCAACAGGAATATATAGCTCACTGTGGCCCAGCTATCAGGCCAGGGGGCTAGCAGAGCTATAGCTATCAAGCCACTCTTGACCCCATTCTTGAGCTATGCATAAAGACCACATCCTCTGGGCTGATGGCACCCACAACACAGGAGAGAGGTCAGGGATACTGTCAGAGGTTCCCATTCGTGGCTGTGTGCTGTCTGCCTGCACACTTGCAGGAAACACAGCAAGACCCTCCCCTTTTCCAGTTTCTCTCTCTGCAATATCCTCCTACTCCTCCACCTCACCTCACACAATCCAAGTGGCAGAAGCGGTAGGAGTGTTGTCTGTCTCTGTGTAAGGCAGGTTTATCAGGTTCACTCCCTTTTTTAGACTACCTGATATATTGGAAGGCAAAAAGATAAGCGAGCACAACCTGGTTGCTTGCTCTCCCTAGCACTCACCCCTAACGCCGCTGGCACAACCTATCCAGTCCCAGGCTGTGGGCAGTGCCATAGCTTCTCACTAGTCTCAGAGCAGCCAGGGCTGTGCTTTGGAAATGAGTGCTTACCTCTACAGACCTGCCTCTGCAACTCAGGCCTCCTCTAACCACCCAAAATGCTCAGAGCACGCCCCTTGTACACCACTACACTCCCAGAAATCACATTCAGTGCTAATTCATTATCTTTGGTCAGTTTTGAAGGGGCTTTCACTACCCCCTAGCAAATCCTTCCCAGCTATCAAGCTGCTGTTGATCAACATCCGTCATGCTGACTAATACGGTCTCATTGCTTCCTTTTTCATTACACGATGCGTTTCTTATCTCATGGTTAGACAGTAAGCAGATTAGGGTGGTGATTTTCCAGTCTATGCCTGTACAGCACCTTGCACGATTGGTGATATGTCTGGTAGAGCTCATTCACATGCCATCTAATCTTACCCTCAGAAATTCTCCTTATTACAAACTCCTAATTTTAACCACCCCAATAACAAGAACCAAGCATCCCCCGCTCCTGAGAGCTAAATTTACACAGGTTCAGAAAGTCGTCACAGCCCCAACAAACAAACAGGACTGCAGTTCCCAAGCCAGGAGAAAGAGCCATCCTGCAGAAGCAACACACTGCCAAAAGGTTTCTTTGTTATTCTGATATAGCTAAGTGCAAACCCTATCATAAATAAAAAAAAAAAAAATAAATCAAAAAACCCCCAAACAAACAAACAAAAAACCCAACCAACAAAACAAACTGCTCCAACAACCTTCTGTCTGGGTTGCAGTGTGAGAGGAGTGGGGGTTAATTTAGTCAGGAAATAAAAAAATTATTAATGGCATTGCAGATAGATCTCAGCAGCAACCACCTCCACACCTGGAACAAAGCCCACATAAGCCACAAGTGCTTTTTCCCCAAGAAATTCATGCAGCCATGCCGCATTAAATGTAGTAGCACGATCATCTTACATGCCCAGAGAAGAGATGGCCTAAAGGTTAGGGTGTTACCCCGTAAAGGCTTCATCAGACTTACCACAGATTTCCTGCCCGAGGCTGGGAGAGTAATGCAGCCTCTCGGCTCTGCCCTCCCCCTCTATAAAACGGGTTGCACACGCGGCCGTGTCTCACAGCAAAAGCTCAGGAGTGTAACCACACTAAACACTGCAAATCATTCGAGTAACACAGCCAGAGATGCTGCTTAAAGCTTTACCCACTAGTTAAGAGGAGTTCAAGGCCTCAGTGTGCTCAACATGAGCCAGCCTTCTCAGACTGGAGGGGATTTAAGATCCAATTCACGTGCACGGAGGGAAATCATTGTAAGTTTTGCTTGTTGCCTAATTTGAGTTTAAGAGAGCGCTGAGCAGGGCTGAACAGTCCTTAAACTGATTCTGGAGCAGGATGCATTTCATTCTCATATAAAGTACTTCGGACAGGCACTTAAGTGGCAAGAAAAGCAAAGAAAAAAAAAAGGGTAAAAAAATTAAACCAGGTAGGGGAGTTGCTTGAAGACATTCTTACATATGTAAACTAATATGGAGCTGTTCCATTTCTGAGCCGACTTCTTGGGTTATTTCCTCCTCCTTTTCTCCTAGTGGTGAAAATGCCCCAGGGGTAATGAAACATCGGGCTACCTTCCCCATCACACTCAATCCAGAATGGTTCTGACGAGATACCGATAGAATTAGCCGGGTTTTACAGCAGCAAGCAGGGTCAGAATTTGGTTCGGTTGTTCATAGCCTGCAGAGTTTTTACCATACAGAAATTAGAAGGACTGCAACCTGCAGCAATTGTGGAAGTTGAAAGCAAATTAAAAAGAATACGAGTTCTGGCATTCATCCTTACCAATTTAGGACAGCCTTTTCATTACTGTAAAAATAGCACATATTTATAAGCAACATCCAGTTCCAATCTCCACTAAATCTCAAATTGCATTATAGAAAAGACAGTAACAATGCTAACACTTCACAAAGGGGAAACTAAGGTAAAGGGGAAAACAGCTTGCCCAGGCTCATCCCGCAGGGGGTTGGATCAGGCTCTGGGTTCCTGGTTCCTGCACGCTGCCTGCTGTGCCACACTGCCTCTCCAGAAAAAGAGTGGAGCACCACAGCAGTTTCTGGAAGTACCTTTAGGTTCTCCTCCTCCCCCAAAATTTCCCTTTAAATTTTTACTCCAGTGCATCTACTAAGCAGAATGTTTCAGCAATGCACAGCAACCGGCTTCTCATGGCTTTGTTTCTGCCAGTGAAGTAGATGACTGTAAGGTTTACAGAGACTTTCTGTTCCTGTCTAAAATTATCTTTGCTGAGCCTTGCGACGCCAAGAGCACTGAGCCAATATTCCATAAGCCCTGAGAAAAATGGACTACATTTCAGGCACACTCAGCTGGTGTGGTTACAGTAGCACCCATCAGCCACGACCAAAGCTCAGGGCCACCACCAGCCTCTGGCCTCACACAAGGGGACACCTCCCATTTCATTGCTTTATGAGACGGCACATAAAGTCAGGGCCTGATCCTGCCATCCGGGCACTCTGCAATTGCAGGGTGAGTGTCCCGACAAAGAGGAGTCTCTGAGATCCCTGCTCGAACTGCGAGATCAGGACAAAAGGGTATGAAAAGACAGCAGGTGGATGCAGACAGATGGGGGAAGCGGGGGCTAACAGGGAGACAACAGCAATTAGCATAAGCAGCGGCAGTCTCAGCTCACCAGCTGCTTTGCCGATTGTCAGTTCCAACAGCAAAGAAGCAATTTGCTTAAGAGCACAGTCAGTAGCTAAAACTGCCCTTCAGAACTGGAAGTATCGGGGAAAAAAGAAACGATTTCTATGGTACAAAAGCAAGGCTTGCAGGGCTGTCATGTAGGAGTTTGCCTAAGTAAGGCATGGAGCAGGCGGCTCAAAGCAGCCACCAAATACTTCAGAGCGAAAGGCTAAAAAAGGAAGGTTTTAGAGAAGGAAATGAGTCAGTAGCTTGGAGGACGGGAGGGGGAGTTCAAATAGCTGAGGCATATAAAGTAAGCAAGTAGTCACCAGCTCAAATGCTATAAAGTCAGTGAGGTGGATGTATTGATCTTTGGTTTCTGTTGATGCAGGGTGTCATTCACAAATGGGAGTCCATGGACAATTTTTTATATGGACCATGCTGAGTTTTGAAGCAGCAATCCACACCAGTGCTTCAGGCTGGAGCCAAAGCAGTCACCATCAGCTACAGGATTGCTGAAATTTCTTCGGCTCCCTCATGGCTGGCAGACAGGTTGGGGGCGGGGGGCGAGGGAAGGCAATTTCAGGTTAATTGCAAATGCTATTTGCCTCAAGGGAGGAAGAGGGATTCACCTTTTGAGGTAGTTTGTCCAAACCTCCAGCTTTCAACGTAGCTTATTTATAATGGTAACGCTAGGAAAAAAAAGGACAAAGCTTATTCAGTGTTGAAAAGCAGAAAAGCTAGTAAAAACCCCTTCCATCCCCACAATGCTGTATATACAGCCTTGTATTGCACTGAAACCCTGGGGGCAAAGGGTTGCTCATAGTCTCAGCTCCTGAAAGCCTAGGGACCCCCTAGAAAGAAGCACCCAAAATTCCCTTCTGCCCTCCCCAAAATTGGGAGCTTCCCCAACAGCTACGTAGCTGCCACACAAGGACCTTGTTGCAGGCCCTCTCTGGGGGAAACTGCAGAGCTGCAAATGGTTGGGGTGATGCTTAAGGTCACAGGCATGTGAGGCACAGGCTGTCGAGTCAGGGAGCAGCACAGGACTGGAAAAACACACTCCCTTTCCCCTACACAAGCAGCAGCATGGGATTTACATACAGTAGGGATTCCCAAACCATGACACAGGTACTGCTGATCACCAGCAGGCAGCTCCCAGTGCAGAACTGGAGCCCCCAGCACCCGTGCTGGTACAGCACGCAGCCAGTTGAGCCATAGGGCTAAGGCTGCTAAGGCAGGCTGGTACCACCATAAGCCACACACTAGTCTGTGCATCTTGGTGTACAGCTCCTGCTCCTAGCTTCCTCAGAGCACCATAGCTGCTGGATATATGCCTCACCGGGCTATGCTAGTTTGTTTTTTGGGGAATTAAACCTTTCAAAAAGCCACTGTGGTTCTTGGTAAGCACGCTTCCCAGAGCAAGCACAACTTTCCCATGAGACAGAAACAAGTAGAGAGATCTCCCTTACTCTGCTGGTGAAGGAGCTCCTGTCCTTGCTGAGGTTCCTTTAACTAGTTAGATACTTTCTCAACCCACTGCAGTGTTTCCAAAAACACAGTAAGACCTCTTGAAACAGACTGAGCCAACAGGCCAGTTTCAACTCATTTTCCCTTATAAGTATACAACATGAAACAGCCCCAGCTCTGCTCTCATGGCCTTACATCACCCCTTCCCCTCCTCCCCAGGAAGTCTTACTTCTGTACCCCCCTTTCATAGTGAAACCAATCTATGAAGAGCAAGCTTGGAACAGTAACAGACCGATCACCCACATCAATTAAGACTAAAAAGCACAGCTGCTCCAGGTCTCTCTTACATGCCACCAGAGATGGAGGTCTGCTACAGCACTGTGCAGGGAAGCCCTATTGCCAAATCAGCACCCACCTCATTTTTCTCTCCCAGCCACCAGGCTAGCAGCCACTGCAGAAAGACAGGACTGGAACAAGTTGTACAGAGAAACAGATCTGTAGGATTGAAGCTCTGCTATTACACAGGCATTTTATCTGACTTGTTTTAAACAAAACCCAAACACGTCCCTACTCAAATCTTATTATTACTTCCAAAGTCGGTTAAGACCTTGGTCCAAATTTAAGCATCCCTTGGTTAAATACATCAGAAAAGAGCCTAAGGAAGAACTACCCACCCACCCCAATTTAAGTCTAAGTCATACTGGTAGGTCTTTTGCTAGTTTCACCACAAATCTGAAACAAATGCTCTTGCAAAAGGGACCCCTGGCCAGCATAAGCCACCCAACACAGGAGCCTAATGCAATAGGGCTGCTTTTTCAATACATGCATCTTCAATACGGGGCCTTTCAGCAACTTCTATCTAATTTGAATAGACGTAACAGCATCTAAAAAGGGCATCTACTGTGGTATGCCACAAGGAGGGGAAAAAAAATATCAAAATATAACACCCTTAATTAGAACAGCAATATGGATGAAAACTGCAAGGTATGGCTCACACATTTAGTACTGAAGCTTCATGCTAGCCGTAACCTGGTATGAACTACTGCTGCCTCATACCCCAGCCCTGAAAATATGTGGTCGAGTCTTGTTTTTGTTTTCTGCTTCCAAGCAGGCACAGAGACTCAATAAATAAGCCTGATGCTGGGGGCTTTTTGCTCATCGATTCAAGCTGGGAACGTCACTGCAGTCAGGACCCAGTAGTGAAACCTAACTGCCTATACATTTTTTAACATTAGCAGGTGCTTCTGCAATCCGATTACAAAAAGCCTGAGCCTCACTGCCCAGAAACACTAAGGAAATAACGTTTTCCTAGCCTTTCGGAGTGAGCAGTACTGCAATAAACACAAAACAGCAGCTTCTCCGAGCCCCAGGGTCGCAGCAGCAGCGCTTTCTCAGCGGTCAGCTTTGTCCCGAGGACAAACCGTTCATTGTTTCAGCCACCTGAAATAGATGCCGCTCTGATTCATGCGGGAACACGGCTGCTAGTGGCGCTAGTTGTGCTGGTAGCGCTGCTGCCGCCGCCGGGAAGAAATGCACAGGGTTTCCTACAGCACGCAGCGAGCGCGGCCGGCCTGAGCCAATCAGGAGTGCCTGACTGAGATCGCACCAAAGTAGGTATTAAAAAAACCCTCAAAAAAAAAAAAAAAAGGAGAG
>NW_020799097.1:110965604-110975385 GCF_003259725.1 Athene cunicularia | reverse complement strand
GGAACAAAGCCCACATAAGCCACAAGTGCTTTTTCCCCAAGAAATTCATGCAGCCATGCCGCATTAAATGTAGTAGCACGATCATCTTACATGCCCAGAGAAGAGATGGCCTAAAGGTTAGGGTGTTACCCCGTAAAGGCTTCATCAGACTTACCACAGATTTCCTGCCCGAGGCTGGGAGAGTAATGCAGCCTCTCGGGGCCAGGCCGCCCTTAATCGGGTCCGGCTAGAGTCAGCAGTCCTGGTAGACAAAAGGGGGGAAGCAAAACCGACGGAAGGAAAACGCTAGTCTCAATAAACACGTTTTTGCAGCCGTTGCTCAAAGAAGCTTAAATTTTAAGGTACTTGCCGAAGCGCTTCATAGATTTCTGGTTTGCTTCTCTGCTCAGAGAAGATACAATGCTGGAAACGTATCTAAGATAAAACGTTGGAAACAGAGGAACCGTAGAAATTATTAAGCGTCCGCGCTGACTTGACCGTTTTCTCTGGCTTTCATAAAAAAATGCCTTTTGTAAATGGGGTGGTGGCATAGACCACACAGCTATTATGCTTCATGGTGGTTCTTTTTTTGTGGATTTGCCTACACTAAAAGTTTGCATCCCTGTTTAACTCAGGCGACTGAGACTGACAAATTCCTCATTGAATTATTCACTCATACAGTTTTAACTGCTGTCCTGTTTTTGCTTGAGTCATGCACAAACATGTGTCCAGCAACAAACATCTGTGTGTTTTGATGCACTTGCCTATGTTATTTGCCTTTAGTAGAGGGGCTACATATTGACATCTTCCCATGGTATTTACCATTGACTTCTTGAATGTGTGGTATATCCAGTAAATAAAACTTTTAGCCTGTATAGACGCGGCAGACAGGATGTGCTACTAATCCCCCTGCTTCCTATAATACCCGAGTTAAAGCATCTGTGGCTGGTCTGCAGTGTGGAGCAGAGCTAATGGGAGTTGCAGATGAAGCTGCTAAAAGTCTGACGAGACTTGCAGCTCTTGTTTAAAATAGGCTTGTCTGAACAAGCTAGCTACCACCTCTGCAGTACGCAAACCTAGTTTAGAATGACTACTCAGCATGTCAGGCTTCATCTTGCTTCGGAACCAGAGAATTCCCCAGTCAGTCAAAACTAGTATTTCACATAGTCATCTCCTTTTTGGAACAGGGTCTGTGCTGGCTCTTTTAAGATGCTTTCCAGTTGCTGCAAATGAACTTGCTTTTGGGCAAAGAGTGTAGGCCTTCTGGCAGAGTACAGTAATGCCAGCAGGAGGGCATCATTTGGTATCAAAAGAGCATTGGATTTTCTGCTTTTGTGTTTTGCCACAAGGTTCAGTTTCTTTGCTACTGGATTAAATGAGTCCATGGTCTTTGGACGACCGTGCAAATTATTTTTCTTGGTTGTTAGTCAACGCTGTTCCCAAATCTGTGTAATTACAAGGTACGTATGCCTCATATACAAGATGACAGCCTCATGACAATTGGTAGTGTGGGTGTCTGGCATGTTCCTACTTGCCTTGTCAGAATATCGCTATCAAGAGGCTCCTGCTGGGAGCAAGGGCTGACCTAAGCGATCTCATTTGGGAGAGCCTGCAGACAGCCAGAACTTGCATGTAAAGCTGTGCAGAGCCTTTTGCTCGCCTGACTGTTGAGTATTCACAGCCATCTCCAGGAATGAAGGATACCTCAGTAACGAGTATCTGGGATGCCCAGAGCAGGCCTTCCAAGCCTGTTTTTAAGGGTGAGGTTTAAGCTTTAGATTGCTGTAGGTGCCTGGAGGGCCACAAGAAAATTTACAGACACTTGGGCTTATAATAGCTTATTTCTGTGCTGAATGTGTTTCTAAGAAGCTTTGCTTTCTTCAGAGTCCTGTTGCATACCAGCTTACACCCGCATTACCTTAAAAACATGCATTTAAACACAGGAATGGCTACTATTCAACTTCTGCCTTACTACTGGCTACCACAGTTCCTGTTTTTCAGCCACGTTGCTGGGATTGCCTTTTGGGGGTGTTGCTTGTTCTACCTACCTTGATAATTGTTCTAGGAGTAACTTCATGGTAGTTTGGGAGAAGGTGATGATTTCCACTTTGGCTGAAAGCTGAGGAAGTGACCTCCAGGAATTCAGGGGAGACTTTTTTCTGCTGCTTTTTTAAAAAATAATTGCTTTCTTGTCTCTCCTTGTCTAGTTGATAATCTTTCTTATTGGCGGGGGGGGGGAAAGCTGAAAAGAGTTTTGATTCCTTCCCGCACACCTTCCTCCCCAAAAAAGAGACCAAATAATGCAAAATAAAAAACTTGAATCTCGCTGGCACAATCTGCCTACAAGTGATATGCAAATAAGTCTGTACTTCTTGCTGGTTTATGGTGTGCAAATAATGGCCTCTTACACAACAGCAGTAAAAAGGCAGTTATGTTTCATATCATGCTTCAGATCTGAATTGAAGCTTTGGACTTTCAGATGCACAGGCTGCCTGGTATAAATGGAGGTGTCTGGCAGGCAGTAGGTAGCAGAGGACATGGGCCTACTGGGACTTGGGGAGTCACTGGTGTTCCCACATTCATACTGATCTTTGGGATAAAGTTAAACTAGTCATTCCATGTATTGCCTCCTTTCCTACTCAGTAAAGTGGAAGTGGTAATATCAGATGTTTTTTTTTCCTTGAGTGCTCAAATACCATATTAAAAGCAAAGCAGTATTTAAGATCCTTGTATTCTTAGCTACCCACATTTTTAGTCAGCTTGTCGGCCATAACTGACACTTTTTTTCAGAGGTCTGATTTGGCAAAATTTCCCTCTGTTAGTTGCAACCGGGCTATGTGACCCTCCCTTTCTGTGAGGAAAGCACCTCACAGCACAACTAACTTGGCTTAGGTTTTCCCTTCAAGGTCTTGGTGCTGATGATGTCCCAGGGTATTGTGTGGCAGTGTAAGGGACAGTTTTGTGAAGGCAGCCATCCCAGAACAGTTGGGTGGTAATAGGTTTAATTGAAAAAGTATTTGTCACAGAGATGTACTGTGACACATTACTGAGTCAGATGGAAATGCCACATGGTTACACAGGCAGTTCTGGCAGTGGAAGGGGATTTTGAAGGTAGATAGGAGGGAAAGTTTCCCAAGCATGGGGGAAACGAGGTGTCTACCGAAAAAATGGAGAACAAATACATGGCAGTAATGTGTCTAGCAAACATGGGAGTATGGTGTTTGCTGGGGTTGTTATCCGCCCCTGCTGGGGTCTTTATCTTCCCATGCTGACTCAGGAACAACACAACACCAATATGATGATCAGATTGAACCCTTTATTCTCCGATTCTGGTTACGTTTATAATACTCTAACTTCTGTACATGCACTTATCTGTCCTCTAATAGGCTGCATGCTATCTACATGCACTGTCCATGCACTTTTACAAGCGTTTGCATTGGTTAATTGTATTTACGTATATAAAAGCCCAAAACTTGCCAAAACTTCATTATCCCATATCTTGCTTTGTTCAAACTGGTATGCTTTTGCTGACCACAGCTATTTCTGCTTTTGCTGACCACACGTGTTCATTCTTTTGCTATCTGTACAGCTACTCCTTCTTTTGCTAGCTTTGCCTTCGGCCTTGAATCCACCTGTCTGCATTAACTCCTGTCTAATGCAGCCCAAACTCCTACAGGTGTTCTCAAATCTGCCTTTGCAATTAAACAAGGCATAATTTAATAAGTTTTTGGTGTCAAATTCTGCAAAAATTGATGATGGTTTTCTAAGAAGCAAAAGTTTCCACTTGAGTAGCTGTGGATAGTCCATGCTGGTGTATACAATGTGTGTGCATATTTCCTAAACAAAACAAGACAAAAACTGGTGCTTGAAATGTCTGTGTAGATAACACATGCACAGGCACCACTATGGAGGGCTCTTAAGGTTCTGATCACAGGAAATAAAACCCTCACTGTAGAGTAGTCAGTCCTTAAAACCAAATTCAGTCCTTCACACTTGTCTGGAGGCAAACTACTAAGACATTAGTTTAAAGTCTTCTTGGCTGGCTTACAGCTGAGGAGGGAACAAAGACTTTTCTTAGGTGCGATATTTTAAATATTCAAGAAAAATACTGCAGTTCACAGAGCTGCCTAATAAAAGAGAAGGCAAATTTCATTGTGTCCAAGTTGTGTTTCAGTGCAGGCTTGCTACAAATCCAGTTTATCAGGCATCTGGCATATGTCTCGCTCCTGAAGTGGCTTTTTGTATATGGGGATTTTCTTGAGAAAGCTTTGGATTATTCTTCAGTCTTTCCCTGTTTAGATTAAATTTCAGTTGTAGATACTTGCCGATAGAGGCAAAATGTTGGAAGCTATTAGTGGAGGCAGCTGGGGACGGCTCTTGCAGTTGGAAGCACGGTAGACAGAAGGCTCTCTCTTTGGGCTGCCCTGTGTAGGGACGGCATTCTGCTCTCACAAGACTTCTGCAGTGCTTTGCACTTAAGGCAGGAACGATGGCTTTGTGTAGGGAATAAGAGCTGCTGTGTTACTGCAGCGCATGCTGACAAGGCATTTAATGCAACCAATTACCTCATGTGCCCACAGCAGTCTATGTGAAAGTACAATGAGGGTACTGGTGGAAGTGCTCCAGAATAATGTACATGGCAACACTGGCCACAAGACATGCCTCCTTTGCAGTAGCTGCATGAAGGTACTAGGGAGAACTCTTTTGCCGATTCCCTCAGACCAACTTACTCTGTCCATTCTTGCCTGAATATGCTGTACTGGCATTGTTTTCCCATCTGATATTTATGTGGCTTGCCTCCTTGCTGCTGCCTTGTTTCAGGGAGGTTAACCAGCCCTGCAGTTAAGGTCCTTGATACCTACTGGCTGGCTACTTGAATGTAGTCTTTTCTCAGCAGTTGCATCATGAAAATTGTTTTAAGTTGGTGTTGCCTGTGTTACAGGGTTGATCTGTCGCTCATAACAAAATGTCACCAGCTGATGGTCACATATCTGAAAAGTACCTGCCACACATACTGCTCAGTGAACAGCTACCCACGTACCAGTCCAGGGTTGGGTAACAGCTTTTATACTGAAAAAGGTACAGAACCAGGCTAGCTGGTGTAGCCCTGCCAGCGTTCAAGCCAGAATGTACAAAATAATGATGAATGTGCTGTATTGAATCCTCTGAGCAGAGCGATATTGGGCCAAAGAGAGAAAATCCAGGCTAACAAATAAATGTTTATTCTATCATTACTGGCAGGGTGGAAGCTTCTCACCAGCTATTCTGCACAAATCAGCAGAGACAGGGTTAAAATGTTGGTTGAGGACATGTATTTAAGTGTGGCATTTCTCCTTGTTCCAGTGCTCTTAACAGTCATCCTGTTGCTGCTCAGCACAGGGTGGTTGCAACTACCTTACAACAAAAGCTGCCAAGGATTTTGTGGTGGTGGTTTTTTTTTTTCTCTAAGTATGTTTACGGAAGACAGCTGTGGCTGGTGTAAGCCCAGGGTTGAAGACAGAGTTCTACAGTTAGAAAAGTAGATCTTCTTGCACCGGGAATTTGTGGGTTCATTTCAATCCATATTGTGACACAGCCATAGGGTTTTCTCAGATGGAACAAATCTGCATTGTCCCTATCAATATAATGGCTCCTAACGTCAGCCTGTGTTGTACATACAGCAGCTGTGAAAAGTGAGTAGCACCAGCTACTAACAGCCTTTTGCTTTGGAAAGCTAAGAAATAAAGTTCTTACTACTGTCCCTTCAGCTTCTGGTCAGTCCTAGTTATCAGCTGCAGTTTAACAGTGAATTTTGAGTTTCCAGACTAAATGCTCTCAACATTTTTGGAATCTGAACTGACTTGCCAGCAGTGCTCAATTTCTTTATAAGGAAACAACTTGTCTCCCAACTTGGAGACATGTTTCTGGCTGTGCAGTAGCACAAGCATATGCTCTTGACTGCACAGTTTGCATCAACCTGCAGCTCCACTGTTGCTGTTTGCTTCTGGTGCTCTGCTCCGTATTAACCTCTTCTTTCAAAGTTAACTTCTTGGCAGTGGGAGTTGGTGCAGGGGAATTAGTTGTGGTCTTGGTGCAAACATTGAGAATTGATGAAAAGTAAAGCTAGGTGACATGAACTGCTTTTATGCGATTACTTGACTTGTTCCCATGCTAGTTCAGGCTTTCTGAGCATTTTCTACTTGGAATCTTGATTTATTTATTTATTTTTAAATTTTTTGTGTGTGTGTGTGGCTAAAGGCTGAGTCTTAACACCTGTTGTCAGCTACTGAGGTGCCATTAGTTAGAAGACAAACCTGAGGAGGAAGAAAACAGGTTGTCTTGAGTTCACTGTGGGTTTGTCCTTGGTGAATGATGCAATAGGTCTAGTCACTGCACTGTTTGCTTTATTAGGGCAACCTTTATTTGAGTCTTCCCAAAGAGCTCTTGCCTACACCAGCCAGAGGGACAGGAGGAGAAAGACCTGTATTCCTCATTAGTTCTCAGTCACACACTAACAAAGTGCAGTCTCTCCATATGGAGGAGGTGACAGAGGAATGAGTCACTTCAAGTCGATGTTTGCACTTTTGCTTGAATTTATCCTGGAATAGGCTTTCTCCACTTACTTTTCTTGCCTTATTGGAGATACGCAGAAGGGTGGCTGCCTGCCAGGCAGCTGAGGCACAATGACTTACTCCCTATCCCAAAGTAAGTGCAAGAGTTCCTGGATATATTACCCCTTACAGACAACCATGCATTGTAAATCTTGAGGGAGGTTCCCTTGTCTATGAGTAAACCCCGAAAGAGTGCTGTTCTCCATGCTAGGGAAAGCTGCTGTCTCGGATTCACTGCTGTATGAGATTGCCCTGGCTTTGCATGACCAGCACTTGGGAATCTAGATGTCCAGACTTCATGGTAATAGGTTCTGCCAGCTGTGCCACCTCTCTTCAACTGGGTTGGCAAAGCTGTGCCAGCTGCTAGAAGTTACAGAAAGAAAGATGTTGGTAGAAAAAGGAGGGTCTGGGCTCATCGAGGTCCTGTGTGGTAGGCATTAGTCAAGGCTTTAAAAAAACTGCACTTAAAGTAGTTGTCTGATCAATAACTATCTCTCAAGGACAGCCTGTTTGAAAGCTAGCACTAAGCAGTTCCCCTTCATCACTAGCTCCCTGGTTTTGCAGCAGAACTCTGCTGTTTCTTTAGGACACTTCTACTCTGACAGGTACGATGTCCCTCCCAAAATTAATCCATCAAGCACATATTTTGGGGCTGAGCTTAAGGAAAAACAAAATGAATAACAATCTATAGTCTTTTTCAGTTGGTGTATCTCACATAATGCTTTACCTGACTGTTTAGGACTGCTGACTGTGCTTGTAACAGTGACGTGTGTGTTGGTTTACACAGAGGGAGGAGAGTGATTTTCCTTCTGAGATATGAGTTGCCATATCTGAGGATGTCATTTGTATTTGGAAGCCCAAAAAACAGTGGGGACAGAAGCAGTATTTGAAAGGAATCTCACTGTTTACACTGCATACAGTGTGTTGGACAGGCTTCAACTTGGTCTTTACTACTCTAGCCATGATGTCCTTCCAGCAGTGTCCGCTGGCCACTATGGCTTCTCCTATTTGCAGTATTTGCTCTTGCACAGCTGCTTTTAAGCTCTCTGACTTTGCTGCATTCTGAGAACTAAACTCAGATTTTTTTTTTTTTTTTTTTTTTTCTTCATTCCCAAAAAAGCAGCAGACTGAAAATGCAGTTCAGCCTCTTGTCGTTTTTGCTAGGTCTTGTCCTCTTTATTCTGTGCAGCTGACTTTAACATTAGATTGGTAATACTGCATCTGTACTTTCTATTACAGCTAGCACAGGGGGATACCACAAAGTAACTACAATTTCCCATCAGACTTCAAGGTGGGGGGCGGGGAGGAGGTGAAAAGGCCTGCAGCTTGCTTTAAAAACTGATGAGAGGAACTGTTGGGAAGTAAACACAGACTTGCAAGCTCTTCCTTGAAAAGACTGAATTCAGAGCAACTTCTGAAAGTTGGCTTGTTCAGCTAAAAACGGTACCGCTATAGTCCCAGTACTCCACTGTGTCTGTCTTGATCTCTAAATGAAATCCATGTGACAAGCATAGAATTTGGCCACATTTTACCTCTGTTCCTAAAGCTGCTAGCAAGCATGCTAGAAACGGCTAGGGAACTTTGAACAGAAGATCCTTGATTGTCTAGGCAGACTGAAATGGGTAATGAAATTAAGCTGCTGAAATGCCAAAGGATCTGCCACAACTGAATCTCAGAGGACAAGGAGTGGACATGAGTGTAAAACTACCCCAAAACATTGTTCTAATATAAGTAGGATTGTGCCTTCTTCAGAATAGTTTTGGTTTGGCAGCTGGCTGTGGGCAGCATCAAGACTCCAGATTCTTTCCTTGGCCTGGAAAATGAGGGCCTGCAGCCTTTTCTGACGAGACTCTCGGGCCACTGGTGACAGTTCCCAGTATTGGTTGTCTTCTAGCCTCAGCCTTAAAGCAGTGTAGTAATGAAGTTGTGAAAATCTGCAGTGTTAGTCCTAAAGATCTTCGCCCTTGTCTTCGCAGGCATCTGGAGTACAAGTTGCCGATGAGGTATGCCGTATCTTCTATGACATGAAAGTACGGAAGTGCTCTACGCCTGAGGAAATTAAGAAGAGGAAGAAGGCTGTCATCTTCTGCCTCAGTCCAGACAAAAAGTGCATTATTGTGGAAGAAGGCAAAGAGATTCTGGTGGGAGATGTCGGTGTAACAGTTACCGACCCTTTCAAGCACTTTGTGCAGATGCTTCCTGAGAAGGATTGCCGTTATGCCTTGTATGATGCAAGCTTTGAGACCAAGGAATCCAAAAAAGAAGAGCTGATGTTTTTCTTGTGGTAAGCTGTCTTCCCAACTCACTCATTCTTAATGTGCAGTCCGAGCACTGCGGGTGAGGTCTCTTGAGCATTGTATTGCCCAGGCTGGCAAGGTGGCAAGCTTAAAGTGAGCTGGGCAGCCTAATGCCTGTATTCTGAGCCATGAGACATTTTACTTGTTCATATGCGGTAGGATAATGTTTCTGTCTGTGCTCGATAGTAAATGTCCCTAATTGCACTCTTTTTGGTGTATCCCACTAGGGCACCAGAACAAGCACCTCTCAAAAGTAAGATGATCTACGCAAGCTCCAAGGATGCAATCAAAAAGAAGTTTCAAGGTATGTAATGCAGCTAACACTCCTAGTTGTGCCATGCCCCTAAAATGCTTACGCAGCAAGGCTTAACTGTTGGCTAATTGGTTTGGGGTGGTTTTTTGAGATGCTAGTGAGAGATGAGAACTTCACAGGTGAAATGCCCTGTGACAGAGCTAAAATGAGCTCTGGCTAAAACACTGACTGAATTTTAGAGGCACTAGAACTGTACTGAGGACAAGAGCAGGTTTTGCAGTGTGTGATACTAGCTGTACTGTACAGAGCAGCACATCTGCCATTTACCAGCCTGTAAGGTGCAGATTCATAACACAGAGCTGGGTTTTTTTTGTGGAGCTGCCTCTGTGGCAGAGGAGTTTCAGCCCTGTGTCTGTTGAGATATGCAACCTCATAAACTTCCTGTGCTGTATTAGTAGTAATTAACAATTCATTTGATTTAGAGATGCAGTTGTGATTACTCATTTCAAAAGGCATTGCATCTCCCAAGTGGAGAAGTGAAGTTCTGTTTGGCCTGTCAGGCACCATTAACCAAGGAGTAAACACCTTGCTGCAGCATTCAGAAATTTCATGCTAAGTTGGTCATTACAATGGCTGGTAGCCAGATAGCACTGCCCCCCCCC
>NW_020799097.1:110959674-110965554 GCF_003259725.1 Athene cunicularia | reverse complement strand
GCTCCCTCAGTTCCTCATGCTGCGCTGGGCCAAAGTCTTGCAGCGTGCAAGACTGACACGATCATTCTGCAGCAGTGCCAGCCTTCACAGGACAACTCACTACTAGTGGATTGGAACTAGCCAGGAAAACTGTTGTGTACTGCACATGTGGAAGCTGAAAATGAAATTGTGAAGAAATTCTTCTTTTCTCCATGTAAGACAGGCTTGGCTTGGGTTGGGCTGGACTCCCTGCCCTCAAAAAAAATTAACCACTGTTGATTCCTTAGACCGACAAAGTCCTGGTCTCTGAGATTCTCATTCTGATTCTTTCACCCACCTCTCCAGAGCCAGGGGGAGCTGAGTCAGCCATCTTAGTGTGCTTGTGTGTAGCTCCCTCACCTGCCATATCCAGGGTAGCACTAGAAAAGAAAGTTACACTTGTGAGAGAGCCTGCAATGAAAATGCTAACAGTCTGAGCACTGAGCTAGTGAAAACTTTCTCCCCGATACTCTATGTTGATATTTGGTGTGTAGTTAGACGTTTCCTGTGACATACCAGGGGAAAACCATCCAAATGTCTGAGCTAAGGCAGGACTTAACTGCTTGAGTGACTGGATTGCCTCCTCTAATATTACTACCAAGTATGTTTCTTTGATTACGAGCATGTTGAAATACTGCATTATTGAGTGTTTTGCCTCTTTTTTTAGGCATAAAGCATGAATGCCAAGCAAATGGGCCAGAGGACCTCAACCGAGCTTGCATTGCTGAGAAGCTAGGAGGCTCCCTAGTTGTAGCTTTTGAAGGAAGTCCTGTGTAGATGTCATACAGTGCCACAACTCTACAAGCATTCCATGTTTTAATATATCAGTTATGTAAAGCAACCATTCTAGGCAAGGGTTTCACTAACTGTAGGGAAGCTGTCTTGTAGAATAAAGTAGATTTTGGAGATGTAGCTCGTATGTACAAATGACCCTAAATAAATCAAATCTAAGGATTTATCTTGGTGTATTAATATTTGCATTGGTTGTCCAGCCCAATACTGTCCCCAGTGGATTAACACTAAAGGTTTCCAAAAATTTTGGTCCAATGCAGCAGTGTATCATGGGATGAAAGGGTGGGGGAGGTGAGAACAATCTGGTTCCTGTTCTTACTTTTCTAAATTGTAACAAGCAAAATTCAGTCAGTCTTTTTGAGGCTACTGGCCAAAATTGCCAAACTCAGACTTTTCCCCTGTAACTGTTTAATACAAAACTTAAACCCTGTAGTTAGGCTAAAGCAACCCGTTGGCACCAAAACTGGGTTAAATTCTTAGTGCTTGCAGTTGCAGAGCAGTACTAATAAAGACTAATTCTGAAGTTAAATAGAAAGTAGACACACTTCTCTGGAAAAATAGTCCTAATCCACTCTCTTGTAAACTCACAGTGCAGTAATAATATTTAAAAGTTCACTTGTTCTGTAGGTTCAATTTTCTTGTTATGAAGTGTCTTGAGGTCTCTTCCAGCCTGAGTGATTCTATAAAAATTGCTTTTCTGTTGACATAGTTTAACTTAGAACTACCTTAGTTTCTCTTAATACACACTAGTGGATCAGATGCTTCTGAGGCTTTAACAAATGCAGATTCTTACATCAGAGCTCTCCAGTTATGGGTAGTATGGTGAGAAAGAACCACACATTAAAAAGTGGTATTCTCAGCCCAAGTCTTTGGTCACTTGGTCCATTTGTCCATAATTACTATTGATTTAACTTGGAACCAATCAGCCTGACTAATACGGCTTGATCTGGGCTTTTTGTCTGTTAGCTTCTTTAATTCTGTAGAAATGCATGGAAATATCACCTAGAAAGTTTGACCTGAAATGCCTTTTGTATGGGGGGGGTAGAGAACATTCCTGTGCCAGCTACAGAGATCTTAAAAGCTTCCATGTTTCACCAGTGGTTGATTAAAGCTGTTTCCTTTGTGTAATGTGTACATGGGAGTTGCATAGAGTTTTCCTGTATGTCTGTAGAGAAAAAGAAAAAAAAAAAAAAAACAAAACCAAAACCCTTAGCCTCCAGTGCGTTACTGTGATATGTTCTGTGTATGCCAAATTCAAATAGCCTAAATAAATGGGGTTTCCCTCCCCTGGGTCAGTGACTGATTCCTCTCCAGCTCGGGATTAGCCCTCCTCCAGTGGGGTGGGTGCTGCTGGCTGAGCAAGCCAGTGCTCTGCCTAAGCTGGGCATTCAGGGAGCTGGTACACCTTCTGCAGCTGCTGTCCTGTGCTGCTCACGGGGAGAAAGGAGGGGGGCAAACAGGCTGGAAGGAAGAGAGGGAGTGGGGGGGAAGTGGGTGCATCTGTCTGCAAAGCGTGCTGCCCTCCCTGGCCCTACACCCCCCTCCCAGCTGGGTGACTGCCAGCCTGCTGCAGGCTCAAGCTCCCTAGCAGCACCTTGGCTCTGCCTTTTGGGCTTCAGACCCACATTCCCATGGGTTGGGAAGCTTCCTGGGAAACATCTCATATTTGCCGTCTGAGCAGGAGGAACCCAGCACCTGTCAGTTATTTTGTGCTGCTTTCCCTGTAAGAACTGAGGGAGCTTTGTCTGGCCAGCCTGATGAAGTCCAGGCAGTTACAGGCTGCCCCTTCCTCTGTGAGCTCTTGCCAGATGTGCAGGGACAGAAAGCTGTACTGTCCCTGCAGCTCCTTGACAGAGCAGTGTGCTGTGCTGGTTTATCTGTGGGGCCAGGGAAATAATGGTCCATTACCTAACTCGGCACGTGCCCTCTCTGGCCATGCTGCATGGTTAAAACCTTTAATTAAAGGCAGGCATTGACTGCTTGCTCTAACTTGGCACCCAGATGGGTCACAGGGTTGGGAGCACAAGGTTTTCTGATGCAGAGATCCACCAGAGCACAGCTTTCTGCTTTTGAGAAAAGCAAACCGGCCTGGTTTCTGCTGGGGCTTTTTGACTGTGTTTCAGTCAACTCTGAGTTTGCCCGAGCAGATAATCATCCTCATAAACATCTCCTTCTTGCCTATGTGTCTGCAGTACTGGGTCTCTGTCCAAAGTCCAGGCTGAGATAAGGAAACTGGAGTGACACAGCGGGAGTGGTGCTGCCTGACAAACAAAGGGAACTCCCAGCCAAGATCCAGCTGATAACTAGCACCTCCAGACTGCAGACATCTTCAAAGAGATATCCAGCCCAGGTGGCTCCCTGGTGGGCTTCTGCCTGTGATTTCCTTCCTTGGTCAGAAAAGGGAGCGGGAGACCTTGCAAAGGGGGAGGGATGTCAGACCTGAAAGGTAGGAGGGCGGTTCCCACAATGTGAAAGCCCTCAAATCAGGGTACAGAGTGCCTTAGTCCCAGGACTTTGAGGGATGAGAGGGTCTGAGGTGCCACTTCAGGCCTTGGCTGGGTGTGGTTCCACAGTTTAAGCTGGTCTAAGAGGCTTTTAAGTGCTTTCAGGACCCTCACAGTATACTGGCCTATCAGGAAGAGCACTGCACTCCAGGGCTGACAGTAATTCAACCTTTAGAGCTGTAATGCATCAGGCTTGGCCACATCATGGAGTTAGTGGGCCAAACTTCATCTCCCAAGGCGGTTTGTCCTTCTGCAGTTGGAGGGGATGAAAAGCACGAGAAGATGTTTGTTCATGTGACTTTCAAACCCTTTCAGTTAGGGTTTCTCCCAAATCACTCAGACCTTCTGAAAAGGCAAGGGAACCAGGGAGAGATGTGAGGAGTGAGCGCTCCTCTAGCTTGGCCAGTTGCTGGGGAGAGAAATTACTTTCTAATAGGACTACACAGAGAAGAAGAAAGTGAAGGGGTTCAGGTGATGGACACAACTCAGAGCCATGGAAGCTCAGCAGGACCGCAGCCCAGTTAGTGCAGCTTGGCTGCAGCAAGAGCAGAGCTGCTAGAAACCTTTTCAAGTCCATGTGCAAGCAAGGGTTTGCCAAAAGCCACTTTTGTCCATTACACTGGAGAGAAGGTGGGGATGGGAGATGGAGACTGGTAATTCAGGCTGAGCTTGAGCAGCAGATGGTATAAACATAATTTAGCTTCTCCAGCAGAGATGAACTTGAGGGTCTAAGCTGTGGCTTGATAAGCTCATGCACCCAGGCTGAAAGGTAACTCCAGCCGTGGCTGAGATCAGCAGAAGGATCCAGTATTCCCATCCAAAATCACCCCAGCTGGGCGATTGCTTGATCTTTATCAATAAAGTACCTGCCTGCAGCACCCCAGCACCCAAGTGGGCAGCATGGCTTGCCTGGAGGTAAAGAGATAACCCTCAGCATGTTGTCAATTCCTTCCAGCTGGGAGAGCAGGGGCTGGCCAATCCTCAGCCCTGCATGCTGGTGGGCAAGGCCTGGGTTTCTTCTAGCCCCTCAGGACGTCCTTCTGCTTCCACCAGGGTGCCATGGGAGGAAAAAATCCCAGCGACACCACTCCAGGTATTGAAAATAAAGCAAAACATCTTTCCCCGAAGAGACGTGTTTTAAGCTTTGCTTAAAAAGATCAGCCTTTCTCTTTCTTCCTGAAACAGACAGCTTGGAAACATGCCCCCCCCCACTGGAAACCTGCTTTTGGATGGCTTTTGGGGCCCCGTCAGAGGCCACCTGCCCCGTAGTGCACTTAGGACATGACCCACCCTCCTTGTGTTGGGTGTTGGGGGCTTTGTTACTGCTTGTGTGTTAATGCCTGGGTATCTATCATCTACTCTGTTTTGCACAAGAGCTCACAATAAAGGAAATGGTTGTTGCAAAAGCAAAAAACTGAAAAACCGACGGATTGCATCACTTTACTGCACCTGCTGCTCTGGGGCCTTTCCTATTGGTGGCTCTCTGGGGGTGATGGCCACCCTGATACCCCCAACAGCTCACTCCGGCCTATGGGCTGGGTGGGGTGGTTTTTTTTTTTTTTCAATCCTGGTAAAATCCAGGCCTTCCCTCACTTTTGGAGAGCTTAAATGCCAAAAGGTGACAGGCCAGGCGTGCTGCTTTGCGGCGAGAGGCGGTGCTGACAGCACTGAGGTTGCTGGTGGTCCTTGGTTCGTGAGGTCCTCCCCGTGCATCGCAAAGCCCGGAAAGAGAGACCGAAGGCTGTTGGTGGCTGCTGGGCAAAGGTCTGCTCACCGCCAGTCTGAACCGCCATTGCGGGGAGACAGACCTGCCAGAGCCTGGGGCACTGCAGGATCTGCCATGGGGGAGAGGGCAGCAGCCGGCCCTGTCATGAGTGTGTGGGGTCTCAGCTGCCATGCGAGAGGCTGGGGCTCTTGCTCTAGCAGCTCCCATCCTGCGAGCAACTGCAGGCAGGAGCTGGCAGGGAGCAATGGAGAGGTGTCACCAAGCCACCCACCAAATTGTGGGGTGGGGAATGGAGCGGGATGTCCCTCCTCCTCACAATTCAGCACAAACCCCCCCAAAGATGCTCAGCCCCTTTTTTGCAGAGAGTGTTGGCGGGCTTGGCCCTGACATGTGCCCCGACTTACGGGTGCAGCAGCCCTTGCTCAGCTGCAGCCAGCAAAGCCCCAGCCATTGCCAGATGAAAGATTCCTGTGGACAAGGGGGGTGGGGGTGTGGGGTGGTGTCCTTGCAGCTTGCCCTTTCCTCAGCCAAAAGTCACCAGGCCCCCCCTTCCGCTGGGTCACACACACAGTCACACACACCCTGCCCACCCCCACCCAAGTGTGTGATTTGCACATGCCATCTCCATCACAGCCCCAAAAGACACAGTGCTGAGGGGGAGTGGGTGGGGGCAGGACACATGTCCACCCAGTCATGCCTGTTGTCTAATACAGAGGTTGAGAGTGCCTTCCCCAGGAAGAAAATGGGATGTCCCTCATCCCCCTTCCTGGCCTTGGCTCTTCACACACCCCAGAGGGACCAAACGCTCTGCTCTGGGGGCCTTCCCCCCCCCCCCCAAAA
>NW_020799097.1:110932266-110959624 GCF_003259725.1 Athene cunicularia | reverse complement strand
AAAAAAAAAAAAAAAAAAAAAAAAGGGAAAAAAAGAAAAAAGCAGGGGGGTGTGTGTGGAAAGATGAAAAAAAGCTAAAAAGGAAAGCCACAAGAAGGGGAGAGCAGAGGGCTGGGGAGCCCAGCAGTGACCAAAGACCACCACCATGCAGCACCCGCAGGGACAAAATTACAGGGGGAGTGCTGAGGTTTAAGCAAACAGGAAAGAATGGTCCCTGCTGGGCTGGCATGGCTCACCCCACCATGCCCTGTCCCCACGGCTTGGCCTGACCCTGCAGCAGGGGAGCAGCTAACCCCACGGCAAGACCCTGCCCTGCTGCCACCGTGTCCCCCAGCGCCACGGCACGCGTGGTGCTCTCTCCGCCGGGCCCCGCACGGGGAGCTCGGTGTGCACCACCAGCGCCGAAACATGAGGCAGGAAGGAAAAGCTGCTCTCCTTTGCTTGTATTGGAGAAAAAACAGAGGGGATGCTTTTGCAGCACAGCAAGGAGCAGAATAATAAAGGATCTGCTCCTGGTCAAAGCAGGGCCCTTCTTCAGGGACTCCCTGCCTGGCTTGCAAACTTATAAAAAAATAAAAATTAACCAGAAAAATAAAGCAATGATAAGCTCTTTTCACTACATTTTAATTGCATCAACACCCAGAAATACACAAAAGGATACGTGCCAAGAGCCACCCATCAGAGAGGCTTCCTTCCATGGTGGGTCTTACTTTCACACTTCTTTCACTCAAAAAAAAAAAAAAAAAGAAAAAAAAATTGCACTGGTTGATGTACAAATGCAGTCTTCCCTTTTCACACATTTGTGGATTCTGCCGCGACAGAAGGGTGAAGCCCCAGCGCCCACCCCAATGCGGCAGGCGCGGCTCCCCGTGGAACAAACAGTTGTACAAAAGAGTATGAAGATTTTCTTACAAACATATGCCTGCAGTGTTTACTGGTTGGGGGTTTTTTTGGGTTTTTTGTACATTTTTTTTAAAGTTTCAAAACTAGGA
Source organism: Athene cunicularia (assembly GCF_003259725.1). Classification (NCBI taxonomy): domain Eukaryota; kingdom Metazoa; phylum Chordata; class Aves; order Strigiformes; family Strigidae; genus Athene; species Athene cunicularia. Next base: position 110,958,632 of record NW_020799097.1, on the reverse strand, counting down.
TTTGGGTCACTAATGGCTTGTATCTTTTATCTACAGTAAATTCAGATATATTTTTATTTTTAGGAATGTGTAAGGCATTTTGGTAAGTTGAACCGTAAGGTCTAGGTCACAGACTTGTCAAACTGAAGTCCCTTCCTTTGAACTGTCCTCTTCCCCCTGGAGATGAAAAACAGAGGTAGGTTACTCAACTGGGTCCCAACCTTATTCTCATAGCAGCTCAAGCATCAAAGCATTTCACAGATGGGCAAGTTCTTGCCTTCTGGGCAGGGAGAACCATGACCACCATCTCAAGTGGTCCCAGGGCTTCTCAAAGGCCACCCAGATGGTTTCAGGGTGCCACCTTGCCTCTGGTTTTAAACCACTGCCTGACGCTTGCTCTCCCCCAGCCTCTGTCAAGGGGAGGGACAGCCGTGGCCACAAGTACCGTTTCCTGAAGCTGTTCTTTCAACTTCTTCACCGTTTCTCTCTCTTTGGCCAGTTGGTCCTGGGTAACCTTCAATAGCTCCTGTAGTTTGGTTGCTGCCTGGCCCAGGTCCTTTGTTAATTTTTTTTCTTTTTCAAGTCTTTCCTACATGGGAGTCAAAAGAAGGCATCTGCCTGAGCCTCCCTTTGCCATCTGGCAACCTTCCCCCCTCCAAAACACCTCAGGTCACCTCGGGTCTGCACAGAGCTGACTCGCTGGCCATAAGCCAGAGCAACCTCCTCACCAGAGGAGCCAGGCATCACCCTACCAGCAGCAGCTCTCTCTGTCTCCCTGGAGATGCCATGGGCTGAGACAAGCTCATGGGAGCAGAATGGTTTCACAGTACGTGAAAAGCCCAGCCTGTGAGAGTGTTTGCTCAGAGCACTGCCCTTATCTTGGTCAACAGAGATGAAGTAGCTGTGACTTGCATCCTGCTGTCCTTCAGCCACATTGGAGCCCACAGCCAGCCCTGGGCAGGGAGCTCCCTGCAGGGGAACTATCTACCTTGCCCCTCCACCCCCAAGAATGATAAATCATGCCCTTAGTCCCACTCTGACATGGCTTTTACAGTCTTGGCTGAACACTAAGCACAAGAGAGAAGAGCAGCCAAATCACCTTGAGATGCTGAGTGTCCTCCGTGTCTGAAGCTGCTGCATTTTCAGCCAGTCTCAGCTTTTCCAGCTCTGCTTGCAAACTGCATGCTGAGCTCTGGGCCTGGAAGGGAGACATGTACTCTGTAAGCACACAAGCTAATGGCACAGGCACCTCCCGCATCCTGCCCCGTACAGCCCCTGGTGGGTCTGCCTCTGGTGAAGAGTTAACTTACACAGCCACTGTCAGACAGTTGGATGCTAAACACAGTGCACTGCTTCTGTTGATCCAGCTTCCACCAGGAAGATGGCATTTCTTGCTGCAAGCAGCATGAAACCCAGCTAAAGCCCTTAACCATCAAGGGAAAGAGCTCAGAAAAAACATGGGGGGACTGGGAGAGGGGCAATTCAAGGACCCAGCAATGCCACATGGCTTTAGCACAGCTGCTGCAATAAGTTCTTCAGACATATGATGGAATGTGGCAATGTCTGAGATGCAGACAGGGATGGGGAAAAACCTTCAAGTTAATTTTTCAGATTAATTCTTGGGCTTCATTAGCAGCCAAGAACCCATGAAGGCTTTGCAAACCTCGTATCCTCCTCACCCGCACCTACCTCCTCCAGCTCCAGCGCCAGCTTTTGCCGCAGCACTTGCTCCTTCTCCACCAGTGTTTCATTCTGCTCCAGCTGGGTTTTTAACTGTGTGGAGAAAAGGGGATAACATCCAGAAATAAAATTTTTTAAAAAGACCCAAAGGATGAGCTAGCGGGGACATTGCCAAGAAAGCCAGGCTAGACAGAAGAAATAAAACTGAAGCTTTTTCCAGGGCACCAAAGAGCAATAGGTAACAGCATCCCCTCTTCACATAAAAGCCAGGAGGATGCCAATGGCAAGCCCAGGGCTTGGCCTTGCATTGCCAAATTTTGCCTCTCCTCAGGCAGCTTCAGTTGGGACCTGGGATGAGAGGCACCCCATAGTGGAGGATGTGCCTGGCAAGTCCTCATGCCCAGGAGAAGGCTCCACACTTAACAAGATTCAAGGAGAGAGACAAGAGTCTGGCTCGTGGCAGCACTGCCACTGGCGAGAGGTGTTAGCCTGAAAGGGAACAGCCACTGCTAATGCCCTCAGCCCGGCTCCAGCAAGATTTACGAGCCTTGGTAATCCTAATCCCCACTGGCTGGGAAGAGATCCCAGTGCAGCTCTGTTGCGGTGTCCCCTTCGTCCAAGGAGACCCAGGCCCTGAACCCAACAGGCTGGCCTAGGGCTTGCAGCATCCCCTGCCTGCCTCCCCCCAAATCCTGCCAGGCTGATGCTGTGATGGGAGGGCTCCCACGGGGAGCAGCCTGGCTAAAGCTGGCTGGCAACGTGTTCCCAGCAGGAATAGGATGCATGGCTGAAGGGGTGGGGGGCTGGCTTCCCCCCAACACACAGAACAAATGACACAGCTGCGACTGAGCAAAGCCACGTGTGGTTCTCCATGCGGTTAGAGACAGTGAGACAGGACAAGGGACACAGTTAAGGGTCAACACCTCCATGGGCAGCAGTCTCACCACCCTAACCTCGAGGGGCGCAGGCTCACTTGGGTCATCATGCAACCCCACTACTTGTCCATCCTGTACATGGCTCTTCATCTCACTCAACTGCTGCCTGACCTGGAAGGAGGACCAGCAAGCCTGGCTCAGTTATACATTCCTACACCGCAGCCATTACAAGACCCACAAGGATCTACAGATAAAGTTTGCCAGCTCTTGTGCTTGCACACGAGTTGAAATGTTTGGAAACCCACCTTAGATTCTGCTAGACACAGGACAGTGGTACCTAACCTGGGCAGCCTGAGGCACAACAGCTCCGAGGGGTACAGAGCACATGCTCGTGCCTCGTCTGCTCTCCTTTGATCACTCGGCACCTTGGTTTAAAGCCACTGCTGCAGGTTTGCACTAACATAGTTGAGGCATTAAATAAAGCAGTCCAGACAGGGTGGTAGGTCCCATTTCGCAATCGATCACAGCTGGGGTGGCTGGGGAGGCAGTTATTTGAACACCCCCCCAATTAAAACCTCCATCTAGCAGAGCTCCATCCTGCATCGCAGCAGCACCAGCAGTCAAGCTGCAAGCTAACAGCGTGCATTGGCCAGAAGAAAGGGAAAGGTCACTGGACGATCACAAATGTGTGTTGGCTCACTGAGCGAGCTGGACAGCAGTGGCTGCAAGGCGGGGAAGAGTCATGGCACCCAAGTTCCCGGCTCACTCCCTTCTGAGCAGCTAGCAGTACTGCCGAGGATTTTAAAAACAATCTCCTGAGCCTCTCACTATCAAAGTATGGATTTAAAAACAAAAACCCTCATGGTTTTGGCATGTCTGTTAGCTCTCCTGCCTCTATATCCCCATCCTCTTCCCCACTTACCTGCAAAAACGCAGCCCCACCATGCAGCTCCCCAAGCAACTCCTACCACAGGCTGTACAGCCTTAGGCCTCCTATCTAGAGATGGATGGATGGATGGATGGATGGATGGATGGATGGATGGATGGATGGATGGATGGATGCTTAAGGCACCCAACCCCCTGCCCCAGGTTGGTGCTGGGGTAACACCAGCGTCCAGTGCTGAGGCAGTTGGGTTTTTCTGCTACAGGCCAGCTTGCGCAAGCCTTGGTGCTCTCCCTTCCTTCCTGCCCCCACCATGGCAGGAAAGGCTGATGAATAAAAATCTCCTGGCTCTCAAAACATCCCCTCTGAAAGCTGTTTCAGTCTGGTGGCTGGCAGCACCAGGTTTCCCCATGTGCTGGCTGTGCCTTCCTCCCCTCCCTGAACCCGCATGGAGGATGCCAGCCCCACAGCTGGGTTTGCAAACCAGCCCCAGGCAGCTCCAGGTATCCTCCCTTACCAGGGCCAGCTCCTTGCTCTGCTTCTGCGTTTCTGTCTTCGCTGCCTCCAGCTGCTCCTGGGACTCTGACAAGAGTTGCCTCAACTGTCAAGCAGGAACAGAAAGAAAAGTAAAAGTCCATTCATGCATTTGGTTTTAGAGCCCTCTGGCCCAAGGAAGCATTTTTATGATGCAACATCTTGTCAAAGAGGCCACGATGGCACCACTGCCTAACCTGACTGTTGATGCCTGCTCAGAGAGAGATAGGAGGAGACAGCTCTGTCTCACCTGAGCCACAGAAATCCCACAGGCCACCGAGGAGCAGTGGACAGCATCTCCACACAGATCTCCCTGTCCCATCACCTTGCCAGTGGATCTCCTGACTTTAAATGTCTACAACCCAGAATGGAGCAAGTGCCTCCTTGTGTTTTCTCCTGCTTTGCAAAGCTGCAAATCCCCGGGGCACACCCCAAGTTCCCAAAACATGGATAGGTGGTGAATCAGGCTTAGAAAAAAGAAGCATTTAAGAAGGTAACGGCAGCCACACTTACGACTTCAACTTCTTTTGTGTAGTTTTGGCGTTCAGAGCTGGCTGTCTCCAAGTGATTTTCCAGTTGTGTTTCCAGAAGAGAGGTGTATTCCTTTAGCTGTATTAAAAAGGAGGAAAGCAGGAGGGAGTTGATTGAGGTCCAACACATCCCAAACATCCCATGGTCTAAGCCTGCCTTCCCCCAGGGCAAGTCAGAAGATGGGTCCCAACTCACCCCCAACACAGCATGCATCTCTGGCACCTGTGAGGGGACCCTCCCCTGTACCCAAAAAGCCTTACTTGATCTGTGCTCTGCAGATCTGCTCTCAACTTCTCCACCATGTCTTCAAGGGATTTCAGCTGGAGTTGCGACTAAGCCAGAAAGGATCAGAGGTCAGTGAATGGCATCTCACGTTGGACACTGAGCATCTTTCATTCAACCAAAAACTGGCCAGTGTTTCACTCCCACCTCTCCCATTTCATCCTGTACCCAAGTGCAGAAGAGACCTGACACCAAAGCAGAGCTCCACAGCCTGCAGGGCAGGAGCTTCTCTTTCCATGGAGGATGAATCCAAAAAGCCCAGGCTGTAAATCATGGAGCGAGGTTTTTGCCTGCAGGACTTCAGCTGGCTGCAGTCAGCTTTCAACACATGAGAAACTGGCACCAGGCTCGGTGCGAGTTTCCTACCGAAAGTGCCTTTGGTTTGGAAGCAGCAAGGTAGACTTTCCAATGAGGTGTCATGGGCTTTGCTATTAAGAGAAGCCAAGCTATCAGAAAAAGCATGGGGTTTGCATTTAAACCTGGACTGATTTTTGAAGAGGACTCCATGGTTGCTGAATTGTTTGGAAAGGAGGAATTCACCTTTTCTCCGCAGAGAGGCAGGACTGCTCTGGGACCTGCCCGAGCCACCAGACGTTCATCCCATCACGCACACCCTGCTGCCAGCACACCAGCAGCAGCCACGTCATCCCTGTGCAATCCTACACCAGCCCTCAGCAGTGCTGGCGCTGCAGGAGCCAGTAACAGGCTGAGAAATCAAAGATCTCTTGTACAAGAGCTCCCCCACCTCCCTGCAGCCCCAGTTAACTTCAAAACCCTATGTCATGGGTGGGGAGCAGCCAGACCATGGAAAGTAGCTTCATCTCAGTTCTGAGTTCAAGAGGGAGAAGATAACTTAAGTCTGCTTTACAGAATAGACATGGCCAGCAAAGTTCTCCTAGACTCCAGCTAAGTCACGAGAGCTTATGAAACACACTCCCCACCAAACTCCTGGGCAACAACAGTTCTTTGGCAGCTGCCGGCTGGCTTTTTAACTGGGAAGAACAGTGCCCGAAGCTAGACAGACAGCTGGACCCAAAACTATGTGCAATACGTGGCTTGGACCTCAGCTCTCTTCTGAAGGCTCAGTGAACGCCAAGGTCAAGCTGGGTTTTGAGACCAAGCCAAGTTCTGCTGAAAATGGGAGTCCAAGAACCCTGCACGTGCTCTACTCCTGTCAGGCCAGCTCCCACCAGGAGGGCTCAGCCTGATTTCCAAGCATCGGAGCTTGGATTACTGAAGTAGTGATGTGGTTTCCCAACTGCCATGCCTTAACCAGGGAGCTGCAATCATTCCTCCAGCTCCACTGGCAGGGTCTAGGCACACACCAGGCGGGGAGGTGGGATTCAGGAGAAAGAGAGGCTTAGCTCCTACATGAACTATGCTGCTTCTCTGCTGGTTTGGTGACAGGAGGGGTGGATTTGGGGAGAAGAGAAAGTTCCCATGTCTCAGAGTTCAAGGCTAGCAGGAACAGTTAGGATCAGCATTTGATTTATAGCCAACAGCCCCTCTGCTCCTGTAAGTCCAGCTGCACGAGCAATAAACCCAGGTGTGCTCCAATCGTGTACCTTTTGGAGTTCCTCTTCAGATGCTGTGAGCTTTGCTTTCCACACCTGCTCCTCCTCCTCCACACTCTTCTGCAGGTCTCGCAGCATCCCTTCCTGTTGGCAAAGCCTCAGCTGAGCTCATACCTCCCCTAGCCCTCCCAAGCTGAGCAGTGTTAGGGCTGGAAGCCCTGGCACACCCAACGCCTCTCCAAGGATTTGGGCCAAAGAACAGGTGACAGAATTAGGTGCCTCAGGTGGGGCTAGGGGCTCCCATTTCCTAGGCTGGCTCAATCACCCCATCCATCAGAGCCCTTGCTGTGCCACATCCCACCACCACCACCAGAAAGGTCTCCAACATAATTAGGCTGAAGAGGAGCTCTAAAATTCAGGTTTCTCCTATTTCCCTGTCTTACTGGCAAATAAGTCTTCCACATGGCAGTCCCTCAACATACTGAGGGGTGCCCACCAGGAGCCCAGGGGCAGCCTGGGATGCCAGCAGACCTCTCAAGAGGTATTTCTAGTAGAAGACCAACACAGTGCAAAGGGCTGCAACTTACCGTCTCTGCAAGGATAGTTCTATACTGCTCACATTCTGCTTGTAAAGTGCTTTGCGCTTCCTCTGCCTCTTTTAATTTAAGTGCTGAATCCTAAAAAGAGAGGGAAGGGATGGAGAGGTGAGACAAAAAAACAAGTGACTCTCAGGCACTCCCTCGCCCTTCCACTTCCCAGCCCCTTCGCTTACGGGGGGCTCTGTTGTAACCGTCTGCTGCTTTAGCACATCCACAGTCTTCTCCTTAAACTCTTGTAGCCATGTGTCGTAATCCTGAGTTTGAAAAAAAAGAGGACAAGGAAGAAAAAGAACACTTAGACATCTGTCCTTCCCATGTGGTGGAGGCTCTGCAGGGGTCTGAGAAAGCCCATGCCCACCTGCTGCGAGGACACAGCGACTCCGGGGAAGGCAGACAGCAGCGTCTGCTTCGTTCGCGTCTGGAGCACATCCAGCTGTTGGGCCAGCTCCTCCTGCAAGAGGAACAAACTGGCATGGGATGAAGGTCTTGGGCACCTGCCGGCCAGGCTGCCAATACTGGTCCTGCCTTTCTGTCCCTACAGGGGTGAGCCAGCACAGGGGAAACCAGCCAACAGAGAAAACTGCTGCTGCTGAGAACCATGAAAATGTCCCTTCCAGTTCACACATCTTCCCAATTCTGACCATGACCTGTACTAAGGACACCACGGCCCTCAAGACAAACTCTGGAGAAGCCGGCAGGAGGGTTGGGCCTGCACTGCTACCAAGAGGAGGCAGGCAACCCAGGGCAAGTGTTGGAGAATGGCTTGCAGAGAGCAAGGCCATGGGTCTCTGCAGAAGCTGATTGCAGCCATCTGAGGTAAACAAAGGAAAAAAAACAGGGTACAGTTATGCTAACAAAGGACTGTTATGTTAACAAAGAGAGAAACTGAGGTACATTATGGCCTTGTGTATGATAAAGGAACGGCCCTGGGAGAAAAACAGGTTCAAAGGAAGAAAGGTGTTTATGCATACCTGAAATACCACAAGGGGCTGGGATATTATAATGTAGCCTTTTACATGTATCCAATAGATTTGTGAGTAGTATGCATGATTATTGTAGAGTGCTTATATAAGGTGTGATTTCTTTCAATAAAGTTGAAGCTTGCTCTATCATTCACATTGAATCGGCTGCTTGCTTCCTCCGTCTGCCGCAGGCAAGCATCTTTGGTGGCTCAGGGAGGCTGAATGTTTCCCTTACAACATCAGCATCATGGCTAAAGAGAAATGCCGGGCTCACCTTTGCTTTCGTAGCAGCAAGTAGTTTTTCCTCACACGCCTTCTCCATCGTGGTCAACGCTTCCATTGCTTTCCAGTTCTTCTCGCGAAGATCCTGCCGAGACCGCACACAGAGGGCAATAAGCCACACATCATGCCAAAGGCCACCAAGCTGCTTGTTGGCACTGTGGAGGATTTCAAAGCCTCCGCTTAGGAAAATAGGCAGCAGCCCATTGCTTTTGTCAAGGGTCTTCCAGCCCACATGCACCCTTTCCCCTCCACCCTTGCAGCAGCCCAATGCACGGCGTCACTCAGGCAGTAGCCTTAAGGGAGCAGAGCTGGATGGAGGCAGGAGCTCCAAAAGCAGCCCTGAGGACGCCTGGAGCTGCCCAGAGAGGACATAGGCCAAGTGGAGGGCTGTAAAGTTGCCTCCACACAACTGATACCACCTTGTAGCAGAGGGACAAGGAGAAATGAGGTGTGAGGGACCCTCGCTCAGAGATTGCCTTGACTTGCTGGGGTAGGATGTCCCGGGCTTACCAGGTCTTAAACCTCCCACGAAAGCAGGGGACAGACACCTCTACCCAGGCAGTCTACCTCCTGCTGCAGCTCATCAGCTTGAGCTGTGCAGACTGCCAGGGGGGATTCCTGCTCTCAGTCAAGGCAATGCCTCCAGTGCTCTGTGGGGCTGGAACAGCCTCTGGCCACACCAGGGAGCCATCAGTAGCCAACCATGATGGGTTGTCATTCAAACCCCAGAGACCTGCATTTTGGAGGAAAAAATGTTAGAGCAGCAAAAGCTGAGCCCAGTTTGCTCACGTACATTGTTTTTTGTCTTCTGTTGCTCCACTGCCTCTCGCAGCTCTGTGGCTTCCCTTTCCAAGGATGAGAGCTGATCTGTCTTCTCCTGGAGCCTGGAAGGGCAGGATGCAGAAGTGAGTCTCAGCATCCACCTCCCTGCCAGGTAGTGAGCTGTCAAGAAGGGGATCGCAACTCTTCCTATCCCGGTCTGCTCCGGGATCTACACACAGCAGGAGGAGGAGGGAGCAGGACTAAAAACCATGGCCATGGCAATGCTGGAGCAGGACCTCATTTTCTACCAGCTTTTCAGCAATAACAAGCCTAGGCAGGGATTCCTGCCTGCATCCCTGCTTAGCCTTCTCATTTTCTACTAGCTTATCAGCAATAACAAGCAAGCAAGTACAGGCTGGCTGTACACCCAGGACAAGAGGAAGAAGTAACCTGATTCAAAGGCCAGAAATTCCAGCTTACACAACTGGGACTTCTCCCGACACAGTCCTGCCCATGGCTCGTTAGGCTGAGATAGCCCACAGCTCTGCATTTTGAAAGCATCATCCTACTATCTTGAGTAAGCATAAATCAGGGCTGCTGACTAGGTGCCTGAGATCCTGCAGCTTCTGTCCACACCTTCAGATACACCATCTGCCCTGAAGGGAGCTACAGTTTGAGCAGACCCAGGTTCAGATCCTTGACAAGAACCACCCAAGTTTCTTGGGGTCCCAGGGCAACTGAACAGCTGCCCTCCTTTAAAGGAATGCTGGATGCTAGCTGGCAGTGGGGACATCTGAGAAATCCTCCCCCTGTGCAGAGCCTCGAGCCTTCTCAAAGGTGCCCAGCACATGGACAAGGGGCAACAGGCATGAGTTATGCCATGGGAAACCAGTTAAATGCCAGGAAACATTTCTGCACCAGGGGGACAATGTTGTCAAATGCTGGAACCCAGAGAGGTGATAAATCTCCATCCTTGGAGATACCTGGAAACATCCTGGAAAAAACCTGCTCTGGTTGGCCCAGCTTTGAGCAGGAGCTTGGATCAGGGACATCCTACCCTCAGCACCAACATCCCCAGAACCTTCTATTCTGCCGGACTGGCCAGTCTCCATGTGCCTGCCAGCAATTACACTTTCACTTCAGAATAGACTGGCTGTTATTCAGGGACAGAACTGGAGCCAATTAATATTTTAAACAGCTGTGTTGGCCAGGATTGACCTTCTCATCCCAGCTTCATAGATCCCAAGCCTGCCTAACGGAGAGGGCGGGAAGCCTTCACCCACAGGGCTCAGTGCCCGGGGAAGCCTGGACACACAGACAGCAAGCTGGGGGTGCCATAGCAGTCTCCATGTGCACCCAGACCCACCTTGACCGCAGCTGCTTCATTTCTGCTTCATTGGCTGCCTGGAAGAGAGGAAGAGCACTTTTGTTATCTGCCCTGAGGCATATGGTGCAGGTGAGCCCTTTCTGCAGCACCCCAGAGGGGATCCCAGAGCAAAGATAACACAGGTACTGTGTTAACACAGTGCAAAAACACCTACTTGAGCAGTGTAAACCCCTCTACTCCTCCCACCCCAATTAAACAAGCACGCAACCTGCAAGTCTCTGTCTTTTTCTGCTTCCCTCATCTGGCCTGCCTCCAGCAGGGCTTCGATGGATTTGAGCCTCTCCAGCAGCTTTGTATTCTCTGAACTGGCATCCTGCAGTTTTCCCTTCACGTTGTCCAGCTCCAGCAACTTGCTTTTAACCTCCGCTTCAGAGCTCAGCAGCTTGGCCTGCAGTTCTGTTGGAGGAAGGGGTGAGAAAGACAGTAAGACAGGTGCAAATAAATTTGGAGACTCCCCACCCTGTCCTGCCAAAGCAGTCTTGGCTGGGGATGCTTTCAGGAGGCACAGGAAGGCTAGGCAGGGATGCAGAACAGCACATGAGAGAGGCACTGGAGTGTCATCCTAGAGGACCACGGACCAGTCCCACATCTTTCTCACATTGACGTCAGGCAGCCTAACTCATCCCTGCATCTACCTGTCCTGCCCCAGCCAGCGCCGCCAAGCACCTGGCCCTGAAAGCTCCAAGTCTGCCCCACAGCAATCTCCGTGCCCATCCAAGATCCTCACCAGCAATGCTCTGCTGCTGTCCTTTGGTCTTTTCTGTATCTGCTAACAAGCTTTTGTAGCTGGTCTGGGTTTTGCGGAGTTCATCGCTTACTTCGTCCAGCCTCTTCTGCAGCATCACCTCCACCTCCCTTTGGGAAGCCTGCACAGCGAGAAGAGAAGGCTTTCCATAGCATGCCAGGCACCCCGGCCAAGCAAAGCTCTGTGTGTCGCATGTTATTTTTAAGCTGTGCTTTGGGGGCTCTAAGCCATCCTTCCCCCGTGCTCCCCCTGTGCATGAAGCATCTTGCCTCGTGCTCATGTTTTATCATTTGCCAGCCCTCAAGTGGGAAGCAGACAACACCCGAACGTCTCAGTTCTGGGCCAAGACCATGGCCATCCTCCCCTCCGAAGAGCTAAGCTCTGAAAAACCTCTTAAAGCCCTGGTCTTAATGCATGGCCTCAGCCCAGCAGGGAGAGATACTGCCATGGTGCTTAGCAGGATGGAGACACACAGCCATGTGTTTCCACACACAGGAAATTTCTGTGCGGTTTGGGCCAGAGAAGATTTTTTTTTTCCATCTTAGAAAGCAGCAAGGAAGAGGCCTGGCCAAGGCAGGCGCTTCAAGGGGGAAGGCAGAGGAGGACAAGAAGCTTGCTGCAAACCAGCAGTTCTACATGTATGAGTTGCAGATGGAGATAGAGAAACATTGCTTTGCATGGAGGGGACAGAAGAAGGTAAACCAGCAGCCCCATCTCTGTCTGAGTGATGCTTCCAGATCTACCAAGAAAGCAGAACTTCTTTTTTTGAGGATTTGACCCCATATCCTCAAGTCAGAGCTTCAGGTATTACTGAGGAGCACATTCTTCCTAGCACCTTAAACACACCACTGGCTTTAAAGTCTTCCAGCTAGTACAATTAATTATTACTAAGGTGTGCAGCAAGCTGACAGCCCTGCAGAAGTTCTAAAAGCATGCCTAGAATGTGGTGTTTTGAGCCAGGAAGGTGGTCTCTGCCTTCATGCTAGCTGTGTGCCTGTATCACCCCCTTGCTCCTCGCCTGCAAAAGCAGAAGGAGCCAAAACCAGCCCAATAAAAAGAGACCTGCATCCCAAGGCACCTGAAAAATTAATAGCAAGGATACCGAAGGCCCCTTGCTCTAGGAACACCTCTACAAAGCCATTTTGGCATGCGCAGATAAAAGTCTCCACCACCTCAGCCCCTTCGTAAAGAGGCCAGAGCAATGTGGAGACCACCACATATGCAGGAGGGATACCTCACATCCCTCACCCTGTCTGCCACCCCCAGGGGAAAAAATTGCAAGTTCCAGGGTCAGGGGTACCCGGGATCAACGCTCCCAGCCTCTGGCTTAGCTGAATTCTAGCAAGAGCAGTCAGCCCTCCAGAAGATGCTCTTCCCTGCGTGGGTACAGCCTGGCTGCTGGGAACATGCTGCTGCTCCTCTGCTGACAGTGTGCTCAGAGGCTCTGCTTGGGAGGTGTGCTTTAAACACCCCAAACCCAGCCACACCCTGGTGACAACAAAAAAGCCACAAGCTCTACCTCCTGCATTAAGGAGAGAGAGCAACGGGCTTAAAACCAGTGGTGCTGAGAGAGAGCATCCACAGCTGTGTGAGCACAGGCTGGTAGGGGCCAGTGGGTTTCCTCTCTTGCCTTAGGGTATCACCCAGCAGCATGCACCATCTAGGCGTAGCACACACCCCTTCACACCAGGCTCGTGAGCTTCACAGGTGAGCGAGAAGAATGGCTTCAGCCAGGGCATCACGCTCCCTGGGCTTTGCTGGTGATGCTGCACAAAGAATGCGTTGCATGTGACAAACTAATGGGGGGGAGGCAATTAAGAGGTCCACAAGGCAGCTTGCTTTCCAACTGTGGATGCTCGTCTCCTTCCAAGCTCTTCCCATGGCCAAATCCATGGATCCCACATAATTTAGCCACCTGCCCCATCTCTGTGAGGGGACAGGGTTTGCCAGCGCCTGCCTGACCTGCAGCTGCTCGATTTGCTTCTCTGAGGCCGCTGCTTTGATCTCCCAGCTCTTCCTCTGCTGCTCCTCTTGCTGCAGCACCTCCGATTTGTCAGACAGCTCTTTCATCAGCTTGTTGCACTCTTGCCGTAACTTGGCCAGCTCAGCGTTTTGCCTGCACCAACAGAAGCAGGGTTATTTTAGCCTGCAGGCCAGTCAAACATCCCTGATGTTACCTAGGGGGGAACACATCCTCCTCCTGTGGGCCTGATACAGGACTTGAAACATCTCAATGGTTGCATTCGCCTATTTCTAGGACACGCCTGGTCCTTCAGGGAGGGGGTGGAAAGAGCTGACAAAATCACTTTTCAAAAGCTGCATTTCAATCACAGGAGACATTCCTTTCTCATGAAGTAGAGGACGCAAGGATCTGTGTTCCCAGACACAAGAGGAAGTGCTCTAAGCAGCTGGAGTCCGCTCTGTAATTATTTGACCGCTGTTAATCACCAGCCATTTCAGACTTCCTACAAAAAGGAGTGTGAAATTCTTATACCTAGCTCCTATTTGTTCTGCATGCACCAGGTAGGTCTCAGTTCGCTGTAGCATCACTCTCATCAAAGAGTTGGATGCATTTTTCTGAAGTTTGAGAGTACGAGCTCCCCTAAAGGGGGAAAGTGCCACGGCACCTTCTGGTCCCCGCTCCCTGCCTCTGCTGCCTGTTGGTTTTACCATCAGCACAGGTGACTCCAAAGCAGAGAGGGTTTCCCCTGCCCTTTCACTTGGGAAGAACATCCTTGTTTTCCCTGCCAGCCCCAACAAAAGCCATCTGGCAAGCTCTTCCTTGCTCCCTCCTCTACCTCCAGCTAGTCGGGGTGTCGGTAGAAACACCTTCAAGAAAGGCAGTGGCCAAGTCTAATTGACAGCCAACCCCAAGGTTTGCTAGAAGGCAGCCCCAGGCTCTTCACCCCACCCCAGCCTTACTTGCTCTCTGTCTGGCTGGTGGCCTGGTTGAGGGCATCCCTCAGGATGGAGTTCTCCTGCTGCAGGCGAGCCAGCTGCGTGTTGGGGCCATTCTCCAGCTGCTCCTGCAGGGTCCGGATCTAGAGGAGCCCAACAGGGGTTAACACCGCTGCCAGCCCCTTTACTCTCCCTGTGAAGCCCAACTCATGAGCAAAAGGGACTGGCAATATGGGGGGCTGTCTACTGATGCTGACAGCCCCCAGGGATGTGACATCCCATGAGGATGCTCCCACGTGCCTCTTCTCCCATGAACACCATGGTCCAAGAGCATCACAGGGTCTCCACCCCTCTCCAAGGCTCTGGTCCCCCTGCACATCCTCAGTCTTCTCCAAAAGACCACGCATCTCCCACCAAAAGCCACCCAGCAGCCAGGGGAGGAAGCTGCAGAGCACAGCATGGGGCTCACCTTGCCCTGGAGCTGCTGCGTTTCGCTGACGTGGTCCTGGTAGCTGGCCTGCATGCGTGCCTGCACCGCCGCAATCTCCCGCTCACGGGTGAGTAGCTGTTCCTTCAGCTTGGCCTCCACAGCCGCTGCCTTGGCTCGCTCAGCCGCCAGTTCCTTCGAGAAGTCACCCAGTTAGTCCTCGGCATAAAAGTTTCCCCACTTTAAGGGGATGTAAAACCAGAGGCCTCCTAGCTCAGAAGACTTAGAAGAAGTTCAGCCCTTTCAGAGCTGCCCCCATGCCCAGCTACACCGTTTAGCACTTACATTTCCTCCTGCATTTTGTTTTGGGCTCTGTGGCCACTGGATGCCACTGTTGTTCCACACTGGGCCAGCTAAGAGAAAGGAGTAAGACAGCCTAGAATTTTATTCCACCCCCCCACCCCGCACAGGATCAAAAACATCGTATAAAATTTGGGGCAAAGCGGAAAAACTAAGAAAAAAACCCACAAAAAAACCCCTTCCACTCCCTGCCAAGGCAGACATGCTCCACTGGCCGGCTGGGCAACGCCATGCCACTGCCCTGCGCAGTCTGCACAGGCAGATGTTGAGCCCAAGTGCATGGGATGGCTTTGCCCTCTCCTCTCCTGCCTGCAGGCAGATGGATTCAGCACTGCTGGGTTCTGCCAGCTGCAAGGCAGGAGGTGCTGAGGAGTGTGGTGAGGGTCTGTTCTGACTTCAATACCCAAAAAGAGCTGGACACAGGGCACTGAGTCAGGGAAGGGAGCTGTAAATAGTCCTTTAAAAAGGGACTGATCAGCTCCTTCCCAGCTCGGGGGATCCAGGCAGAGATGAGAAGGGATTTATTTTCCTCCCTAAAGCAGCAGAAAGGTGCAATCTCTTACAGGAAAGGCATTCCTCTGCTTCTCTCGTGGCTGCCAAGAGGCACTACCCAGCAGCTCTCTGGGCTGGTCCCTCCCCAGGCTGGATCAGGCCCAGGAGACAAGACCAAGTGGGGATGTCCTCCCCTTTTTGGGGAACAAAAGAGCAAACGGGTGAAGGGCCAAGAGAGCCCCTGAGCTTCACCTCCAAAGGGGATGAGGTGCAGTGAGCGGGAGGCACATGGCAAGCCACGACGAGCAGAGCCCCTGCCAGGGATGCCAAGAGGGCTGTGTGACTCTTACCTTGCTCAGCTCCCGCAGCTTGTTCTTGGCAGCGGCCACATCCTCCTGCTCAGCGGTGAGCTGCTTCTCCTTCTCTTCCAGCTGGCGTTTCAGGACAGCGACCGGGTCACCCTTCTGCGTGGCCTGCCAGTGCAGGGTGGCACATCAGTGAGGACCATCACCTCTAGACCCATCCCCTCCACCCCACACGTGCGGGATTCTGCCCTCTGCTCCAGGGGAAAATTCAGCTGAGGTCTCCAAGACTGACCCTTGGGACCAGCCTGCCTGCAAAGAGGGTGCCTTCCCTGCCCTCCGCACCTCCCGAGGCTTGGCAGAGCAGTAGAGCCCTGGCGGCAGGCGGCCACGACGGCACTGTCAGCCATACCGTGTGCCACGTGTCCTGGACGATGCCTGCTTTCTCCGTCAGGATCTCGATGAGCTGCTGGGCCTCCCCCTCACTGAACATCATGCTGCTGACGGTGGACACAAGCGTCTTGTAGGGCAGGTAGAGGGGCCCATCCGAGTCTGCAGGTGCTAGGGAGGAGAGAGGGGGAATTGAAACTGCTCAAGCCAACAGCAGAGCTGAGTAGCCTCATCTCAGTTGGCTTCAACCCCACAATTGCCATTTCAAACCAGCATCCACCCATATTTCCACAGTCAAGTTTGATACCTCTCTAACTGAATGAAATATAAGAGTGCTGCTGGAGACAACACCCATCAGGCACATGAGCTTCTTGAGCCAGCTGTCGCCTCTGCCTGGCTCTCCTACTGGTCCCACCACCCTGCCACCATCCTCCATCAAATGGAGTGATTCGCAGCTGGACATGCTTTGCTGATGCCAGGGAGAAGAGACATGTTGGGCATCAGAAGCTGGACAGCACTGTGATACTACCTCGCTGGGGGACATCACTCCATGGAGCAGTGCCAGTGATTCAGAGCGCAGCAAGGTCATCTCCTGCCTTTCACCAGGCAGGTTTGTTCCAGCTTTTTGCTAAGGGAATGACACAACTTCAGTTCTTCCCCCACCCCTCTGCTAACCTGGGAAAGCCAAGGAGCATCAGGGATGGTGATACAACAGTCGGACCACAGTGCACATGGTCACAATGGATAGAGGGTGGAGGGCATTGATTTAGGAGTTCCTGCACAGTATCTATAGCCCAGTGGGCTTATTTTCCAAAAAACATCTCAAAAGAAAAAGCAGTTTGGACCTGGTTGATCCATAAACTCTAAAGCAATCAACACCAGGGTCTCTTGAATGCAGAGCTTGGACCCTCCAAGCAGTAAGGTCAGAGAAGAAGGAGGAGGAGGAGGAGGAGGTGCTGCAGGCGTCAGATCAGAGACTCCTCTGCAGCACCTAGCAAGGATCCCACGCTGGAGCAGGCTCATCCTGAAGGACTGCAGGCCATGGAAGGCCCCATGCTGGAGCAGGGGAAAGGTGTGAGGAAGGAGTGGCAGAGAGGAGCTGTTACGGACTGACCACAGTCTCCATTCCCCTGTGCCGCTCAGGGAGGGGAGGCAGAGGAGCTGGGAGGGAAGGAGTGAAGTCGAGACTGCAAAGAAGGGCGGCAGGGGAAGGTGTTGTTTTAACTTTGTCTCTCTGTCTCATCTATTTTAATTGGCAATAAATTAAATTAATTTTCCCCAAGTCGAGTCTGTTTTGCCTGTGGTAGTAACTGCTAAGTGATCACCCTGTCTCTATCTCAATCCATGAGCTTTCCCATCTCATTTTCTCTCCCATCCTGTTGAGGAGGGGAGGGAGACAGCAGCTGGGTGGGTGTCTGGCAGCTGGCCACCATCAACCCACCACATCAACAGAGTGGCAAAGCCCAGGAACGCCCAGCAACTCCGGCACACACTGTTTGCTCCCAGCTTCTGGTAGATGTATTTGGGATAGCAGCGCGGAGCCCTGGCAGCAGCAAAGTCTGTCTCATCAGCAGTGGCCACTTCCCAGCAGCGGCAGCTGGGGCAGCTCCACTCTCTTGTGCAACTGGGGCCCAAGAGCTTGGCTTACACTTTACTCACACTGGCAGCAGCACAGAAGCAGGACAACACATCACCTCCCCTGGCCCAGTCCCGCTGGGTGGAGGGACCCACCAAGTGAAATGTTGCCCATCTCCTGTCAGCGTTGCGCAAGCGATCCTTGCACAAGGCAGGCACGATGGAAACCCCACCTTGCAGCTGGCAAACGGATCCAGGGCAGCCTGCCAAGCCATGGCAGAAATAAGCCTACGCCGCTGCCTAGCCCACTTGCAGAGTCGGAAACCTCACACCTCACCGAGGGAAGCGTCAAAACAAGAAGCAGCTACACAACAAAGCTGCCATGGGAAAGCACAGCAGGAACGAGGGGTCCGAAGAGCCACTTCTCAAACCCAAGGAGACATGGGCAACACGAACGTCCCTTGCGTCAAGCCCCACACCCCGGAGCCTGCAGCCCAGATCGGGTACCCATGTGTGTTTCATGGGAGAGCATGGCGCCTGCCATCACAGATAAATGACCTGGGATCCAAGTACACACTAACCACTTGCAAGCAAGTTTTTGTGTGATGCAGGAGGCTAAAAATGAACCACACGAGAAAAATACCCTAAACTGCTCGTCAGGTTTGCCATCTGTTTCGGTGCCAAGCACGTGTCTTTGAGCACTCTGAACACCCACTTTTATCTGCCACAGGATAATTTGTTGCTTCTGCCTTAAAGGAGGAGAGAACACAGCTGCCAAAAGGCTGCCCACAATACCTTGGTCAAACTGCAGCCAGCTTTGTTGCGCAAATACTGCTAAGAGCTTTCCTTTGAAAAACCCCACAGGAGCAGCTAAGACATCACTCTTGGCTTTTAAGACACAAAGGATCGGCACTTCATACCCAAAGGACTGGATTTTCAGAGCAGCCAGAAAAACTCCCAACTTGACAAGTGCCGAGAGCTCCTCTCCCATTCACATTTCCTCAGCTGCTACAGCTTGGATTTTGGGCCATTTTTTTCAGTGTTAGAGAGGTGCATCCCTGTGTGCACATGACAAACCAGCCACCTCCAATTTCCCCAACAGCACGGCTGCAATATCTTCCAGTAGCAGCTGTTCAAACCATTTCACACCTCATCACCATGTGGAGATGGCCTTTAGTAAAATCCTTTCCTCAGAGGAGCAGATACAAGGGTTTTAATCCAACCTTGGAGACCAGCAGCTGCAAAAAGACCTGCTGAGTAGCAGGCCCTCTTCCAAAACATGGGTATGGAAACTGTCAGGTTACACAGCAGTCTAGGTTAGGATGTGCTGGAGAAGGCTTGCAAGTAGGGGTGTCTTTTTGTTTGGTTAAGTTTTTTTTTGAAAGAAAGAAAGAAAAAAAAATGAAACCTATGTGCACCACATCACATCTCTGAGAACACCTGAGAGCCTTCTCCCATGTGTCCATATAGGAACACTTCTACAGGTCTGAAAGCACTCACACATTTTTAGTGCCTGCAACTATCACTTAACCAAAAATAAAACCCAAACTGTTCACGTTGGTGCAACAAGAGGCAAGAATCCAACTACAGAGCTGTTTCTCCCCTTCCTACACCTATTTACACCCTGGAGAGTTCAGGACCACCTTCTTAAATCTCTTCCACCTCCAAGTCAATCAAGTAAGGCATGAACAATGACAGGCAAGTTTCTCCTTGCCTGTGACATATCTAAAGGTACTTCCCTCTAATTATCCTATGATCGATCCCTTGAAGTATAAAACACCCTCAATCCTCTCTCCTCCAACAGGCAGTTTTACATCTCCACTGAAGAAGAAGGAAACTCTAGCACCTCCCCATAGAAGAGGGGTAGAGCTCCTGTGTGCTTTTAATAATCAGAGGGGGAGGGGGAAAGACACCTCATCTTGGCTTTCCACCCAGATGTCCAGCACCTTGGCAGCTGCCCCCTCTCCCAGGACAGGTACAGGCACCTCCTGCTAATTCTCGTCATGCAGATCTATCAGAGACCTGCAATGCAACAGAAAATCCAAGATGAACCTGTAACTCTCCAACATCCATGTGCTGGACCAAGGAGCTAAGGACCAAGCAGGGGTTCCTGATGCAGGAAGCAACACATTACAGAGCAAAACCAGGTCGATAAACTCCGTCTCACCAGAGACAGCCTTTCTACAGCTGCTCTGAAGAAGCAACACTGAAGACCGAAGAGATCTCAGAATGGGATAGTTCTGTTTTAAACAGCACCAAGATGCCCTGCTGGGTACTCAGTGGGGATATATGCAGAGGAATTTGGCCTTACCTGGCTCACTCTTCTTCTTGGATGCAGCCTTCTTCTTGACAGGTCCATCATGCTTCTGTTCCTCGTGGGTTGGGAGAGCATCGGTTTTCTTGACGGCGATAGAGCTGACGACTGGAGCACTTTGCTGCGTGCCAACTGGTGGCACGGCCACAACAGGCACCTCCTTAGGTGTCACCTCCAAGACAGGAGAACTTTTGGGGACACTGACAGGAGGCGAAGCCAACACCGGGCTAGGGGCAGGCTCTACCTTTGCCACCTTCTTCTCCTTCTTCCTCTTCTCCTTAGGTGACGGAGCAGGTTTCTCCTTTTCCTGGGGGGCCACTGACACCGCTGTAATCGGAGACTCAACAGTTACGGGATCAGGCACCACAGAAGGCTCAAGAACCACATCCTTGGGAGAGTCTGTCACTTCCTGAGGCAGCTGCTGCTCTGGGATCTTTCCATTAGGCTTCTCTTCCTTTTTCTTTGCTTTTCCTTTTTTCTCAACAGGTTTCTCTTTCTTCTTTTTATCTATTTTCTGCTGCTGGGTCTTCTCCAACTCTTTGCGTTGCTTGGCCAAGGCTTCCTCATAAGAAGTCTCCTTCATGGAGAAGGTAGACACCAGGAAGATCCCAATGGCTGATATCACCATAAAACCTCCAAAGACCATAACACCCAGCGTCTGAGGGTCATACACATCCATCCTGCCTTATTCTTCTGTGCCTGCAAGACACCAGAACAACAGTTAGTGGGGGGAAAAAAACAACAGTGCAACAGTCTCTCTGAGCAGGGTTCTTCATATAGACATTTGTGTTGCCAGATGGCACTGTGCATCAAAAAGACAGATGTTCAAGATTCACACACCCCTGGTGAAGGCCACTTGCCTACACACCCCCAAGTCTGTGCTCCTCTGCTCTGTTGCCTATGCAGTCCAGCCTTACCACAGTGACTAATTTCACTGGCTGCAGGAATCTCCAGAAGAACCAAACAAAGGGGGGGAAGAAAAAAGAAGGGATGAGATCACAAGACAGCTGTGACCAACTACTCATTACATGTCCAGTGGAATGGCTTTGCACGACCGTTGCATGATGCTGCATCCCCACGGCAGTAAGAAAGCCCCTTCTCAGACTGGTGCAGGTTGGCCAAAAGCTGGGCTCCCCCTGGAGTACCTGGCCTTTTCACTGCACCCAGATGCACATTTAGCTCTCAACTTTGGAATAAAACACCCCCTGGAAGAAGAAAACATGCACAAGAGAGCTTTCCCCAGCTTTGCAGCAGCCCTGTCCGCCTCCCTTCACCACCGGCACCCTGCGACACTGCTGGTTTCGCCCAGCCCAGCTGGGAGGACACACAATGACTGTGTCCCGATGGGCAGCTGCTCCCAGTTCACAGTGAAGAGACACAACCCAGCAATGATGCTGCCTGCACATACACCACACGGAGGACCAAGTCACGACCACTTCCTTGAGATGCAAATACCAATAAAAGTCATAAGTTCAAGCTAAAGAGAAAAAAGCATGGTCATTATCTCATCTCCCCAGCAGATGCCCACAGCAAGAAGTGAGACTTGCAAATTGGGCGTTGGATGTGGCACTTCTGTTTCCACATCTACTATAAACTGGCGCGCAAGCCAGGCACAGGGTCCTTCTCACCCTCCTCTCCAGCCTCAGCAACGGAGCGTCAGCAACACAAGGAGCAGCAATAGAGACCGTACTGCCTGCTCTGAGATCTGGCAGGCAGGGCACAGCCACACATGGAGAAAGGCGCTGCTATCTCCACTCATCTTAATTGCTCACTGAACCCTGTCCTGAGTTTCAAATCTCCCACTCACGTGTTTCTCCCATCAGGGCATCACCTCCACGTGGCTCCGAGGTGGCTCATGAACCCCCAGATGCTGAAGTCAGGGAGTTAATCTGCAAAGGGGCACTCTCCAGGAGGTGTCAGGCTGCAGTTTTTCAT
This sequence comes from Athene cunicularia, assembly GCF_003259725.1. Classification (NCBI taxonomy): domain Eukaryota; kingdom Metazoa; phylum Chordata; class Aves; order Strigiformes; family Strigidae; genus Athene; species Athene cunicularia. Next base: position 110,936,924 of record NW_020799097.1, on the reverse strand, counting down.
CACTGTGCCTCAAAACATAATCAGGAAAATGCAGAAAGTCCTTGGCTATCAGAAGTCCCCATCCCCACACTTAACTGTAAACATTATCAAATTTCCTCTTTAGGAGATTGCGGGTTAAGGAGGGAGGGGCTGGAAGGGGAGGAGGCAAAAATAAGAATAAAACTAAGGAGATCAGCATCTCTTCAAAACCTCAGTCTTGCAGGGAGAGCTCGGTGCCTTTTACTTTCTAACAGTCGGAGCAGCAAACTTGCAGCTGAATCTGAATCTCAAAGCTGCTCGTGCTTTGAGGGGGTGACAGTGCAATGAAAAACTTTCCTCCCAACACCCAAGAAAGGGGTGCAGAGCTGGAATGAGATGCAAAGCAGCCATCTCCTACTGATACCCACCTGCCCGGGAAAGGATGTTTTAACCAGCAGCCAGCTCTCCTGCCTGCCTCTCCGAGCATTCCGGGTGAAGCAGGAGAGAGCTGGCAGGCATGAGGGCTGCCAACGCCAGCTGGAACCAGCCTCCCCTGGCAGGGCCAACTTTCTACCCTGGGGCACCACTTGAGATTCCAACTGATACTACAGGCATCACTATTTCATGTCCGCCACAGCCGTTTCGGATTCAAACAGCCTCAGCTCACTCTACCCCAGCACATCTGGTGCCAAGTCACTCCCTTCTGACTAGGTAGCATTGCTTTGGGATGGTCCCTACCAGGACAGACAGATTATTCCTAACCTGCAGGGTGAAAAGGGCTGGGTTTCCTCTCTCTGGCAGTAAACAAAAAGTAGAGCTGGAGAACACATACCCATGACCTTGAGCTGGTTTTAGGGCTACACTGAAGCACCCAGGAGCTGTTTTAGGGGCAGAACAAAGCGACCTGCATTTCTCGCCTAGAAACCCTGACACTTTGGTAAAAATAAACCCTTCCTGACCTCACACCCCCACAGTTTCCTATTTAGATAAAAACTTGCCATTCCAGCTCAGGGCAAGGGCATCACCAAGGGCTGGCAAATGTACTCCAACCCCACCAGCTGCTACTGCCACCTCCAAAAGCAGCTGGATGGAGCCCACAAAGGATGGGAACAGGGGAAAAAACCCAAACCTCCACTACAGAGGCACGCAGCACACAGAGGATAGATGAGAGAAGAAACGGGGGCGGTGAGGTGGGCGAGATGGCAGTGCTGGAGCCCTCTGCCTGCACTGCTGTCCCCCCAGAAGCCCTTGCAGGCAGGGTGTTTCAGCCCCACGCTCCCTCTCCCCCACAGGCAGCCTCACCCAGCCCTGCTGCAGTAAAAGCTGCCTGTACCTTGCCTCCTCTCAGGCTTTACAGCCAGGGTAAGATAACGATGCAGATTAGCAGTAAAGTCCTTCCTAGCTAGACCAAAAAAACACCAAAAACTCCCTCCAAAACAAAACCAACACAAGAAAAAAGCAGCCCAGAGCACCAACCTAGAGCAGCTGTGGACCTGCTGGAAGAGCCATCGCAGCAGCCGGAACTCGTGAAAGCATCTGAGATGCTCGCGTGGGCCGTTCGCAAGCTCCCACTGCTGGACCAGAGAAATCCTGTGATGTTCCCAAGGACAGGTGTGCCAGAAGAAAATCCAAAATGAAGAGTGAGAGATACCAACTGGGCAGCAATTACTCCCAGCAGTGCTATCTCGGCAAAGGGAAACTCTGGTGCTGTCTCAATGCTCATGCCCCGCAGCCTGCAGCGCGGGGCTGGTCCTGGCAGACCTGGCGCTGACTCCAAGGAGCAAGTTCTACCAGTAGAGTTCCTCCTGCGGTCGAGACTTGGCACAGACCAGCCCAACAACTCATTCAGGGAAGAGCCTATCACTCCAACGGCGCAAAGCAGTGGCAGGCTGTATGCTACCACGCTTGCTTAAATCAAACCAGGCTAGCTTTGGCATTTGGGGGATAAGGAAAAGTCTTCCTCTGGGAACTTCCTGATGCATAAATGCAAGAAGCAACGTGGTAGCATCAGTTGAAAAGCTCTGCTTTGGCATTTCCTGTCCTCACTGCCTTCGCCCTTTGATGGCTGGAAGTTTGCTCCTGGATTTGCGAAGCAAGACACAGTCCCCCTGGTGAGCAGGGTGGCAGGAGCGTGCATGCCTTGCCCTTCAGCAGGAAAGCCCTCCGTGCTTCCCACCTGCACAAAGCCTTAGCCAGGCCATGGAAAAATAGGGCACTGAAGGTACCACTGCTTGTGGATAGTTTTGCACAAATAGGTTCAGATCGACAGCCAGGTTCTGGAGAGGCTTGAAGGCTTTGGCATCCTCCCCTCTGTACCTTCTGGTCGTCCATGGGACATTGTCCCTATGACAGCATTTTTCAATCTGATGTCCAGGCTGCTTTGGGAAAGGACTGCGTGCCTAAGGAGTGCAGGGGCACCACCAGCTATTGGAGTCCACATTCGAAAATCAAGTTCACGTCCAACACTGAGCATATTTACCTGGGTGAAGTTTCTTGAGCACAATCATCGTCTACTCCTCACCCAGCCAAAACAGTAGAAGCCATCAAAAATCAACATATCCAAACTCCTTCCCCAAAACAGCTTGTCCAGTTAAAGCTTTTTACCACCACCAGAGCAGGAATAAGATGGACAACTGGTATTTCACTTGTCCTTCTCACATAAAGGAGCCAGCTGAAATGCTGTGCTCCGACTCCTGTTCCTGAGGCTTTTTCTCATACTCCATCAAAGTTCCCAACATCCCAGAAAACAGCCCAGGAGATCTGACCTCCCTTGCCATCCTGCACGTGCAGTCAGCTGTTTGCCCTGAGCAAAAGTTCAACTTGCCCTAAGGAAGCAAAACCAGTAAAGCACTCAGCCTTGCTGGTTTTTCAGCACCAAACAATTTCCAGGATGAATCAACCCACAGACATACGGTGTGACGGCACCAGGGCCAGGCTCAGTGTCTTGTGGTTGCGTTTGCCAGAGACAGCTAAGTGCCAAAACCCAGGTTAGAGCCTTCCCCCTTGTTCAGCCTTTCCTATACTTTGTGACCACTTCCATGAAATCCACATGAATTCAGTATCTTTGTGACTTGGCCCTCCACCAACCCTAGTTTAAATCAGCCAGGTCAGTTGTCAGGTGGGCAAAGAAGAGACAGGTTGTGTAATAACTACAGAAACCTTATTTCTTTATGCAGCCAAAGGAAAATCTGTTATCTCCTCCTGGACTGGATGGGTGCTGCAGGTGGGAAAAGATGCTCTTTGCAAGCAGGATGCTGCTCCCCCTGCAACCCAAAGCCTGCACTTTGCCATGGTGTCAAGCTGGCATCTCAGGTTAGAGCAATGTAGAGAGATGTTGGATGGGAGAGAGAGAGAGAACTGGGTGGTGCACCCAGGCTCTGCATAGCCACAGCAACGCCTGCAGGCTAAGCGCTTGCAGCTCCCCTTCCTCTACAGCACCTCCAGCAGGTTAAAAACAACCACAAATAAAAAGGTCTCCCCTCCCTAAACACTCACACACAAGTCAGTCGAAGCTGGCTGACCCAACACACAAGTTTCCAGGATGAGATTTCAGCTTTTTCTGAAATGCAAAATTATCTCCTGGGCCATCAGGGCAAAAAGCAGACAGCACCTAAAGGACTGGCCACTGTTTGGGGAGGGCACTGCCTGGCCTCTGGTTCAAAGAACTAAGGTCTCGTCTCCTTCCCTGCCCCTGGTCTGCAGCTCCCCTTGCCAAAAGGCAGCACGGGGCAGAGACACGGCCGAGAATAGTGTTCCTCCAGCACAAAGGATGGAGAGGGTGAGGGAGAGAGAACTAGGAGGCCTGATCCTGCCGATAGCAGGGCAGCCTGGCAGTGGGAGAAGGCATCCACTCTGCCAGCAGATAAAAGACAATCACCAGATGCTTCTGGAGTTTCTCTCTCCTCCCTGCTGCAATAGACAAAAATTAAAAACAAATGAGAAAAGCCCATGTGCCGTGAGCGGATCCTGTCCATGTCCCCAGCAGCCACTGTTTAAATACATTTTCTGCATAAGTGACTGTGCACTTCCAGCCTCCCGGCAGCATGTGTTACTCTACACAGCAACTCCAGATCAGCTGCCCCACCGATCGTCAACAGTTATAGCTCGACTTAATTGAACGTGTCTTAGCGCTCCATTAGCTCTTGCAGCAGCCAGGGCCTTTGGCAGCGCTGCTAAGCCTCGGAGTGAAAAAAAAAAAAAAAAAGCAGAAAAAACATATCTACACAAGAAGAGCGTAATAGCACCGTAACACAGCTGGAATTTGACTAATCACTGCCGGCCCTCATCAGCTTCTGCTTGGGGTTCACACCCCAGGTTGCTTCCACCTCGCTCGCCTCCTTCCAGCCCTTTCCGGGCAATGCGGGCGAGGGGAGGCCGCTGCCATCGCCGCTGCGAAGAGGAAAGCTGACATTTCAGGCGGGAGGTTCCTCGGTGGCGCCCGGCCACGTGTGCAGGCACACGCTCTCCCCGCCGCCCCGGCGGGGTGAGGAGCGGGGTGTCCCGCCGGGACACCCGCGGGGAGGCTGGGGACGTCCACTTCGGAAAAGACCCCTGAGTGGGGAGGGGGGTCTCCGCTTCTCGCCAAACGCTTTGGGCATCGCCGGACCCCGCGCTGCCGGGGGTCTTCCAGGGCTGGGAGGGATTTTTTTTTTGGGGGGGGGAACTTAGTTAAGGGAAAAAAAAAAAAATACGGAAAAACC
>NW_020799097.1:110861783-110932216 GCF_003259725.1 Athene cunicularia | reverse complement strand
GGATGCGGGGCCGCGGGCTGCGCCCCTCTCAAGGGCCGGGTGCGGACACCGCGAAGCAGATCGCACAGGAAAGACGCCCGACCCCGGCGGGAGACTTTTCTCGGGGTTCGCCAGTTCTCTGTGGTCAAACAGCGCAGGATCCGGGCCGTCCAGCTTGTGGGTCCCAGGGTGGGGGCAAAACCGTGCCCAAAGCTGTCCACAATGGTCAGTGCCACCCAGCGTGGGCGCTGTCCTCCGGGCACGCTCCTCTGCCTGCCTCCCCGCCCGGCCGTCACCTCCCGTGGTGGGACGGAAGAAATCAGAGGGGTCTGTGTGCGCCAGAGGGAGTTAGCTATAGCGATCGGGGAGTGATTTGGGTGCCCCGGCACCTTGGAAAGGGAAAGGGAAGGGCTGGAAGGGGCTAAATGGTGCTGAGCTGTTGGAGAAGAGCCAGGGCAGCCTGGGAGACACTGTGCCCTGCTCGTCTGTGCCCCAGGAACCTGAGAGTCGTCTCTGACCCTCTTCCCTGGAATGTGCCTCCAAAACCAAACGAGCACCCAGACACCCAACCAAGCAGGAGCCATACGCTGATAGAGCAGAGGTTTGCTGCCTACTCGGTAATTCAGAGATTGCACTGGCTACACTTTTCACCCAGAATCTCACCAAAGGTCTGCGCTCGGGTGGGAATGTGTCTCCCATGCCTCCATAACTTCAGCCAAGCTAAAAGACATCCCTCCCCTGTTCCTGTTCCTCCCTGGCCACGTTGCGGTGCACACTCTAGCTTCTGCACTTGCTAGGCACTGATGTGTAAGAAATTAATTTGCTATAAAAGTGGCTGGGAGGCAGCAATAATTTGACATCACAGGCCAGGCTGTCAGGATCTTCCAGCGTTCTGCCATCTCTCCTTGCAGCCTGTTGTAGGTGCTTGGGGCACCTGTGCTCTTGATTTCAGTGGCTAGACCTTCTCAGGGGGTAGCAGTCGTGGCTGCTCTCAGCGATGCCCCTGGGATTTACATCAGCTGCTGCCACGTTGTCACCCCTTGCACAGAGAACAAGCTGTGCTATTGAGGCCGGGCTGGGGATGGGCAGCAGGTCCTGCCCGCAGCCTGGTACATCTCGACACAATGGCAAGGAGAATAAGTGACTGTTTCATGCAAGCTGGTGTGATGGAAGAGGAGAAAAAAAATACACTAATGGAGAAACGTTTGGGCTGATTATGATAATACAATACAGCTTCTGCAGAGAGACCTGAAATAGGCAAAAACACTTCTATTCTCAGCACTCACGAGAACTTGGAGACTTTCTTGTGGTTTCTACATGCTGCAGGCAAACCAGGCAGGGCAGGGCTCCCCACCACAGGCAGGAGCTGGACTGGCAAGACCCACAGATGCAAAGGATGGCTGTAGGCAGAGAGTGATCCAGCATTCAGCCCTTCAGGTAAAAGCACGGAGGTTCGGGATCCCTCCCTGTCCCAGTCCTCCCAGGAGCATCAGCTCGTTAAGCCCATGAAGGAACATCTCAAGCTGAAAGGCTCAGAAGCAGGAATGTGGTGTCTGAACAGCACCAATGCCCCAAGCCCTGGGGGTCCCCGTTTCCCCAGCGGCAGCCACAGTGGAGCGGGCAGCTGGGCCCCCTGCCCAGCCACCGGCCTTGTTGTGAGCATCCTGGGGAGCCAGCAGTTATCTCATGCCTGCAGCACATGGGACATGAGGAGCTGGGCTCCCTTGAGCTCTCTTAGTGAAGCTTTTGAGGTTTGCCCTGAGTACTTCATTATTCACCGGGGCAGGGACTGGCATGCACTGCCCTAGCCAAGCACCTGGACAGAGCACAGGGCAGTGGGCTCACTCTTACCATCTCTGGCCAAATGAAACCGAGTGTCTGCTTCAGCATGGAACAACAATGAGGGCAAAGCGAGGGACATGCCTGTGTGGAAATGTACAGCATGGGATGGAACCCCGGGCAGGGGAACCTGGGATGTGAACCTGGGTGTCCTCTGCCACTGTGGTGTGGATGCGCTCAGAGGATGGCTCCCCCTGCTCCTTCCCAGCTGTGTTTTGGGTCTGTAGACAGAAGTCTGAAACCCTTGCTTGCTCTCTGCCCACTGATACCTATGTGGCTCAGAGCTGGTTCACCCCACAGCACTCCACCCAGCAGCCACGGTCTCCAGTTGGTCTATTCTTGGGTCTTTCTCCCCATCTTTTGAGACATCAAACCTCTGCCTCTTACTATGGTGTTGCCCTCTGATTCTTGAAGTGTGCTGCTGATCCAGGCCACTGGGTCCCATATTATCAGTATAATTTGCTTTCACCCCATATTGAAGAATTCTCCATAACTACTAGTTCTCCCAACTCCTGCCCAGAGGCAGCACCCACTCCAGATCCAGAGGTCTGTGTACCCTCTTGTTAAAACAACCAAAGTGCTGGCAATTATCCATGGTCGTCCTCACCGCTAGAAAGTTTTTCTTGGGTTTGATCTGAAAATCCCTTGCTCCAGCTCAAGTTTTTCAGTTCCTAGTTATTTTTGCATCCACAAGTCTTTGGCTGTTGGTGAAGAAGCTGTTGTTTAGCCCTGGAACGGCTCCAAATCTTTCCACTGGATGTATTAGTTATCCTAAATTCATAACCATCGCTGGGGTATTTTTAGCTCTGCACAGCAGTCGTCAAACAAACCCTGCCACAAGGTCTGCAGGACTCCCTGAGGTCCCTCACAGCCCTGCTCCTTCTGAAGGTCCAGACTCAGTCATGCAAAGATGACGACGAAATCCTACCTGGGGAGCCCACTAGGACTGCGACCAAGTGTATTACCCTGTCCCCAAGCAATTTGCAACCAGACTGTGGCTGAGCATGCAGACAGGCACGACATGCTTTCTTACAGGCGAGTAGTCAGCTTTACCTGGGCTCAGTGGTGCATTTCAATCCTGAGCCCCTGGGGAGGTGAAGAGGTGTCTGCCACCCTTGCTCCCACCATGGGATACTTACTGCTACAGAAATACACTGAAAAACTAGTAGGAACAGGAATGGAGGAGTCCTTTGCTCCAGATTTGTCTGCTGCCTGCGCTATGGACATGATACTGCATTGTCTACCAGCTGGGATGACCCTCCAAGAAGCGCCACATCCATACTTGATCGCTTCAGAGACTCTGGAAGCAACCTCCCCTTTTATATAAGAGCAGGAATCAGTATGTCTGGCCTCCCCTTGGCTCCCCGGCAGTCCCTCCCGGCCCGCGTGCCTTGCCAAGTGCTCGCTGGTCTGGGTTTAATAAGCAGTGGCTCTGCTCCAGCAATGGAAACTGGAGGTGGATGCTGCAGTGAAGCATGGCATAGGGCCGCAATGCGACCACAGGGAGGTGGTAGCAAGAGCTTCTGGATTATTCCTCTCCCTCCTTGCCCATGTTTCTGTAGTGGCAGGGCTGAGGTTTGGATTATAAAATGCACCATGCCACAGCTGTATCTGCTTCTGAGCAGGATACACCCTGGCCTCTCCCTTTTTCAACTCAGCTCCACATGTATTGGAAAATACCACCCAAATATGAAATATGAACCAGGACCTGCAGGATACCCCCACTTTAGTGGGCTGGTAGCCAGAGACCAGCAGGACAGCCCAGTTCCCAGAGGGCACTATACCCCTGTGTCTCAGCAGCTGGGCTTTGCCCTAGGTGTTTGTAAAATAACACTTCTCCAGGAGCAGTCACAGTATTCACTCACCCCTTAGATCCCTATTCCACTGCTTCTCCATGCCCAAAGCTCTGCTCTCTGAGATGCCACAAATACTGGTGGGAGTAGTGCTAGCTGGGGAGTCATGGGATGGGAGGTGGGAGTGCCCCTTGGGAGGTCTTTCCCAGCAAGGCATCCACAACTGTGTTATCAGCCTCCAAGCAGATGGTAGCCACTGAGCCAAGGAGGTGCACCCACCCAGCCTGGCTTTCCAGTGGAAAAAATGCAGTTGCACTGCTGCTAAAATGGGCTTCGTGTTTCTCTAGGACAGAGCTACCATGGAATCAAGGATGGGGTTTGGTGGAAGCCATGTTCCTTGGGTGGTTCCCAATTTGGTGGTTCCCAGTCTTGTGAGCTGGAGGAAAGTGCTGACATGGCATACGTAAACTTTGGAGGTGAGGCCAGAGTAGTTGGTAGTAACGTCCTGCTACCTGCAAATCCACTTGGCACTAGACATGAATCCCAAGCCCTCTCCCTCCAAGATAGGAGCAACAGCTATATAGGAGGAGAACTGCTCTTGGTCAGCTGGGGTGTCATGCGGGACCTGAGGATAGCCATCTTTCTCCTAAGTCACAGAAGGGTTGGATGTCTCATGAGCAGAGTACCAGGCAGACCCTGAGGACAAGATGAAATTCAGTAGTCCCAAGGGCAAAACTGTGTACCTGGAGACATGATGAAGCCCAGGGGAATCCCTGCACAGGAAGGGACTGTGGGAGAGAAGGACCTGAGCACGCTCAGGTGGGGGTGGTCAAGGCACAAGAGAGAAACCTGCAACCCCAGAAGTCCCTCCGGACTCCGGTGGCATTATCTTGGACTTCTCCTGGATGGTGGCTGCAGTTCTAGTTGCTCATGCTCAAGGGAGGAAGTGAATCCCTCCAGGAGCAGCTGCTGAGTAGGGCCCAGGGGCCACTGGTGAATGGAGAGCCAGAGTTATGAAGAAAACCAAGAGTTTAGCTATTCAGTTTACAAAAATGAATGCTGAGAGGCAACAAGATGGGAAGCATGCTAGGGAAAAGCAAAAGATTGAGTCTGTGCTGGCAGGGAAAAGTGGGTACCAAATCACAGGTTTTCAATCTGCAAAACAAGGTACCTGGTGGGGTCTTGTGCTCCTTGTGCACATGGGGAGTGGGAGCACAGAGCCCCTAAACCCAGCTGCAATAGAGTATGTGTGTTTATGAAAAGGATGTCACAGCGCAACCGTCCCTGGTGGAGGAGTCCTTGGCTGCAAGAGCTGGAGGCTGCTCCTACCAACACCTCCATCTAGTCACGAAAAGCACATCTGCACTTTAGCTTATTCTATCCCTGCCCTTTTCAGCCACTCCAAGCTGCAGAAAGGGCAACCAGAAGCCAAAAGTTCAATGATTTTGTCTTTGGGCCCACCAACAATGAAACTATTGCAGAAGTAGATGGCATTGATGAGGAGCTTGGAGTTAAATTAGCTGATGAAGGTTTTGAGAAGGTAACCTCTTTCTTTTCTCTCCAGCTACTTCCCACATTGCCTGCTGGCCTCATCAATAATATCATGTTCTTGTGGCATCCTTTTTCTCCACTCCTGGCTGTAACAGGGCTCCCACGGTGTAAGTCCATCTGAAATCTGGTGGAAGATTGCTCCAGGCCATTTCAAGGCATGCTGACACATGCTTTGCAATGGGACAAGGTCAAATATCCATGTGGTTCATGAGTTTCTCAATCCCTCTTTGAAGATGTTTTAAGCAGAACTTAAACCTGTTCTGTTGGAGAATTTACTTAAACAGACTTATCTCAGTGGAGGAAGGGTTATGAAGCTACACCACCTCCCGTGGCTCAGCCAGTAGTGAATGACTGTTAACCAGCTGATCTCAGACCCCTGGACACATCTTCTGGGGATAAGGCATGACACCAAAGAGACCTGCCAACCAGTAACTTCAGCTTCTCAGTTGCATGCCTGACCAGACCTGCTCTGCAAGCAGCTCCTGTTCTCCACGGAACCCAGGAGTCCCTGATTAATCACTCTGTGTGTGTGTTTGTATGGATCCTGATGGTGCTTGGAAAATGTTTCATATTCTACTCCTAATTTTCTCCCAGAACTTTGCACTGTTTCAGCTCAGAATGATGCTTTGTGGAAGGAAAGCAGAAACAGCTGAGTGACTGGCAGAAGGCTGTGCCAGACAGGCTAAGTCCGAGATACCGAAGCTGAACGCCTGTGCCAGAAGTTAACATTCCCTCTGCCATGATGTCAGGGAAGGAAATGCACCGTTGTTCTGGCTGCTCCTGATCTCAGGCCAGCACATGCCATGGTCCCACAAGCCTCACATGAAAGCCTGGGCTGTTTGAAAGTTTCCACCCAGCTATCCCAGGCACCGGAGAGCTGTAGGGGTGTAGGACCAGCTCTCTGTAGCCCCAGCATCAGCCTGAGGTCACTCAGGAAGGGTAATTGGTAGACTGAGAGTAGCTGGATCCATCCCAACATAAGCTGCGTGCTGCGATGCTGCAGTGGGTGGAAAGCTGTATGGCTGTGCCAGAGCAGGCTTGTAACAGGAAAAGCCAGCCTAAGGGCAAAGCCAGGAACACAAGCTAATTTGAGAACACAATGGTTATGCTAATCAAAACACCTTCCAGAGGAGAAGGGAAGGAAATTACCTAATCCTTCACCATGTAACATGGCCTCCCACTGCCCAGTCCACAAGATCAGGGCTATATACAGCTTGGAAGTATCTGGGCAAAGAAAAAATAATAGGGACCTGTTTCCTCCAGACCCTCTTCAACCACACCGGATGCAGGAGAGTCCCTCTCTTGCCATCCCCAAACTGGCTTTAGGTCCAGATAACTTCATGCCTCTCTTGAAAGTTTGGCTGGACACAAACTCACATGACTTCAGAGCTGGGGCTTAACAAGAAACTTCTTCAGGACCTACGAAATCTGTGAGATGGGTTGCAGTGATTCAGGGACATGCAGCTTGTCTTGCTCCACTGTCGACAGATTGTGATGGGCCAATCACTGGTTATACTGAAGGAACTTTTCTCACTTTTCATGTGTAATCTTAGCAGGGTTCATGCTCATTGCCTGACTCAACATCTGCACTTGTGGAATTAAATAAAATGCCACAAAGTACCTCTGGCTTAAAAGAAACTTACCTCTTCTGGGTGCAGGCTACTCTGCTTGAAGCTCTCCCATGTTCTTAAGCCTCCTCTGCCTATTGGCACCACATCTCAGACGTGAAATTGGTGTAACACCTTTCCTTCCCTGGTTGAAGCACCCTTTGGGGTGAGCAGAGGCATTTGCTTCTGCAGGTACCTTTTGCCTGGTGTAACCTGAATAAAGCACCAGGGGTAGGAAGAGACAGCCCATCTCTTCAGCTGTGCATGTGAGAGGGAGAGGGTGTCCACACTGGTACAGCACATGGATGGCAGTACTGGTTGGGGATGGAGTCAGAAGGGTGACTGGCTGGTGACACCAAGAAATTGCAGTCATGGATGCAGGGGTAGACACTGACAAAACTAGGCTTACGTTAACCTCGCATCTACTTCCCAACAGCAGCTGATCTCCAACCAATCTAGCAACAGGCTGTAAGCTTCAAAATACTGATGCAAAGAGGAGAGGTACCCAGAGAGTGCTTTGGCTGAGTGAAAGCCACCACAGGTTGGGGGGTGGGGGTGAGAGGCTGAACACTGCATGGGAAGAACAGCAGGGGTGGCCTGGCTTCCCACCAGCAAAAGCTGCACAGCAAAACCCAAAGGCCACCAGACACTCCTGAAGGCCAAAGGGAAGAGGGAACTCAAAGCACTGCAGCCATCACCCTGCCACACCAGCACTCTGGGCTGGTTTTGCTGGGAACCAATGGGGAGGAAAGTGTGAACCATGTCCATGGTCGGAGGTTTGTATGCACCCAGGGGAACAGCAACACCAGAGCCAGGAAGGGAAAGCAAAGACCTGAAGGGGTTCCTTCTGTTCCACAGTGCAGTGAAATGCTTGCCTCCAAACAGATGATTTGTTTTAATGTATTGATCTATAACTGTCACATCACCCTGGCACACAGCATGAGTCTCACTCACCTCGGGTTCTGCCCAGTGATGAGAAGGAGGCGAAGCAAATAGCACCTTTCTGAAGTCATTCCTATGCTGGTTGGTGGGACTTCAGCACAACCTCGCAGGAAAAAAAAAAAATTCTCCCCATGGCTTTGTGTCACATCATTGTGGACATGCTACTAATGGCAGTTTCCAGTATGTCACAACAAGCCACTGTGAAGCACTTTTGGGTAGAGGGGCATTGCCATCAACTCCACTTTTCAGGAGGAGAAACCCAGGCAGAGGGAGGATTCTAGGTCTCTCCTGGTGGAGGCATCTCCCAGATCCTAGCTGAAGGTGCTAACTCCCCAGTGGGCACAGCAACATCCCACCATTCATGTGTCTCGATGCACAGTGGCTCCTCCCAAAAAATTGCATTCCACGCTCATATTAAAAAAAAAAAAAAGCATCTTCTTAAAAAAAAAAATGCACCCTATAAGTGGCATATTTTTCTGGAGGACAAAAATTCCTATTCTGAATATGGAATTCCCTTCTCCCCCCATGACCCCAAATTTTAAGGGGCTTTCTATGGGAAAAATTGAACTTACAATTTTTTTCCCTTTTTATTTTTTCCTGTTTGAATGTTTCTCCAGCTGACAGACACCAAAGGGACGTCCGTGGAGCTGTGAGTCAGCTGTATGGGAGGAGATGGGAAGTCAGCAGATGCCTGTGTTGGAGGAAAGACCAGGGCAGGCAGGTGTCCCAGGACCCTCTCCTCCAGCACAGGTCACGAGTGCTCCATCAGCTCCCATGATGCAGAAAGGGCCACAGCCAGGCCCCCCCTTTGTCCAGGGAAGCCAGGGCAGGTCAGGCAGCTGTGCAGACGTGATGTGGGTGCAGGAGTTGGGTTGTATCTGAGACTGGGTGCTGGGTGTGCCTGGGAGAGGTTCTCCGTGGAACCCAGACACCCTTTCTGCCCCTGCCACCTCTCTGGTCTGCTCGAGGGATAGAAACTTTCACCCTCTTAGCTCAACACAACCTGAGCTTACATAGCTCCCACACTGCTTATTCCTCTGCTCCTGTGCATTAGCAAAAAAAAAGACAATCCCTCCACCTGCATTTTGTTAAATGTCTTTATTTCTGTGTCACTTCAAGCCCCTTCCCCTCCACACACACACCGTAGGATGAATTTCTGTTGCCGGGCACAGGAATCCAACACATACCCACTATTGCAAAGGGGGCTTTTCAAAGGGCCAGCAGTACCTCTGCTGGAAAAACCTTGCTTTAGATGTCCTGGGATCTGCCGCATCAGCACTGAAATATATCAGGAGGTCTCTAAACCAGACACACCTAGGGGATGGTTATTTACCCAGAGAAGCTGAACCAGCATAAAGGGAGTGCTCTGAACGTACTGACTCTGTAACGGGACCAGCAAACAAGATCCCGAGTAGAAGAAGTATAAGAAGAAGGAGAAAAAGAAAAGAAGAAGAAGAAAAGAAAGAAAAAGATAAAATAAAATTAAAAAAAATTAAAAAAAAAAAAATTAAGCACCTTTCCTTCTAAAAAATATAGCAGGAAACCTTAGGCTTGGGGAGAAGTTAAATCTGCATGTGAGGTAGCACTGAATAATGCCAAGGTAAATCCTAACTCTGAATTACTCTTCTTAGGGCAGAGCCATGTACCTGTACGCTGCTGTCCAAGAACACGCTGTGCTTGCTGCCTGCACACAACACTTTGTACTCAGGATCCTGTCTCTCAGCAGAGCAGGGCTTTTTTATATTAGCAAATTAAAAAAAAAAAACAAGACCTCTCTGAGTACATACATGATTACACCCAGGTGACAGGCTGACATTTCAGCCGGATGAGGGGTTTGAACAAATGCGTGGGTCAGCAGCAGTGGACCACACAAGCTGCAGAAGCACAGTATGATGGTTGGTGTTGGGGTGTGAAAGCATCAGGGGTCTGGGGCTTGGGGGAAATTTTTGGGTGTGCAGGGAGGAGCTGGGAGTTTTGGGAGAAATTCAAAGTCCAGTTTCAGGTTTGCCAGAGGTATCTCACTTGTCCCCCACCCCGAGACAACAGACTCATATTGAATTAACACACCAGGGTGGCTGCTTGTGCCAGTGGCAGCAGCGAACACTGGCAGGGGGAAGGCAGCCCCAAATCCTCAAATGCCCTACTAGGCTTTGCCCCGTGTCTCCACGGGGAGCTCTAAGGGATGCTTGCAAAACACCTCTTCCCTTGCATGTACCATCGCTCATCTTCTGCAGCTTGCTTGGCTCACATTTTAAGTTCCCCAGCTACTCATGCACCGTCTAACACACCACTGACTTCAACCTGGCCTGAAATCTCAGTGCTGTTACCCTCTCCTTCAGGTGTGCTGAAATGAAAAACACCCTGGAGGGGGAGGCACATCCCCAGCCACTTGCACTTTGGGTCTGCTTTCCTGGCATGGCCACGAGCACTTGAAAGCCGTTGCCTGCAGTTCTCATGAAAAGAGGACTTTTAGCCAACAAGTGCCTTGGAAAGGGGCAGGATTATTTGGTATGTGACAAGGCCCTTAAAAATAAAACCAGAGTGAAAAGAGATTGAATGGGAGAAAGCTGAGGAATAAGGTCATCATGACACTGGTCAGTTTGAAGTGCTCTGACACAGCAGAGCCATCCAGTGGGCCATGGCCTCTGGCATGCTCACACATCCCGGGGAGCCGAGTGCCCAAACCCTGCAGATGCAGCGTGGATCCATCCCAGTCAGCAGAAGCGGTTCCTGTTTCCACTGCGAGGGGCGGTGACTCTCCTAAAGTTAATTAATCTCTTCATACAGCATAATTAACCCGTGGGAATCGCTTATAAAGAATGACATGTTGTAAAACTGAAGCATTAAGATGTGACATAAATGCCAAGATTATCTTAAAAAACTCACACTGAATACCTTCAAGTAATACATTTTGGGGTCTTTCTGACTCAGCAGCAGAGGGCAGGGGGTCACGCTTTCAGACTTTTTCCCAGCTGTAGTGATTAGAAATGATCACATACACTGTAATTTCTGCATTCTGCCGAGCTTCCCAGCAGCAGCCACCAGTGCTAGAACTGCGAGAGGTCCCAGCAGCACAGCAGAAGGGAATGGGGCGAGCATTGACCCAGAATAAAGCCAGCATACTCACTGCCAGAAAGCCATGGTTCGTCCCCAGCTTTATAGATACATTGCAAGCTGTACTTCGACTCTGTGTACTCAAGGGAAATATTTGCCTTGAGAGCAACAATGTAAAGCTTGTCTGCATAGCTACCTCTGCTCCTAATTGTATACAACCTCATGAGCCTTTGAAACATAAATCACCATGCTCACACATGAACACTTTCTCCAGGAAATAAATGTCATATGCAAACAGGCTGTCCCTCACACGGGAGTGAAGGTCTACTTGGAGGGCTCAGAAATGCTCAAGGGAGAGAGGGGCCTGATTTAAAAGCTGGGGTTTTTCCACTTGGTTCCCAAAATTAAAGGACTGTCTTCACTCCTGGGTGAGACACATTTTCCTAAAAACCCAAATTTCCATTAACACCTAAAAAAAACAAGAATAGATATTAGTCAACCTGCCCTAGTTCGAGTGGAAAAGCAAGTTATACACTTGTTTGCAAGTTTATCGATATTACTGAGGGCACTTTGTTCCAAAGAGCAGCTTTGGGATTAAATGCACTTTGGTAGCAATTCAGGCAGGATCAGCAAAGCCTTGCTCAACCATCAGCACCTGCACTCCTGGGTAAGAGGCTGGAGGTGACACAACCACTGATGGCTCTCCCTCATCTGCTGGGACTCCAAGGAGGAGGAGCCAGGGCAACACCGTAGCTCAGCCCTGTTCCTCCTCAGTCTCTGCTCTCCAAACCACTCCCTCACTTTGGGTTCCTCTATTTTTAAATGTCAGGCCACATTTTCTTCAGCAGATGCTAAAAACTTACAGCCAGGACTTTTACTAGAAAATGTTCCTCATTTATTAATATTATGTTACTACTAGAAAAGGGAGGGAAAGTATGGACTGTGCAAATTCAGATCCTTGTTGCTTGTAAAATGGCTTCTCACTCTTACCTGACCAAAAAGCTGTCGATCACTCCAAGCAGATGACAGACAGGTCTCCATGCCTGCACTGCCACTGAAAACCACAGCACCAAGCTGTACACAAGGTCATGGGAGGGCCTGACATGAACTCTCCCATCTCCTAGCCCAAAGGGCAGGTTTGTGACCACATGCTATGCTTCCTCCCCAGTCACCTAGAAGAAATACACCATCACCCCAAAATTTATCTGCATCACCCTGCAGCATTTCAAACAAATCCTACATGAGAAAATCAGAAAGTTTGATTTATCCATGCTCATTTATTGAGTGGATTGATGAAGCCACACTAATTAATCCAGCTAACTAAATGTTCTGCCCTACTCATGCTGCTGCTCAGGAACAGGAGTTTTGAGCTGAGGTATACCCATTTTTCCAGAAGAAATGCCTCCCATTATGCAGGAAGAGGCAAGGCTCACGTGGAGATCAAGGGCAGTTACAGGTGCAGGCAGGGATCAGGCACAGGCAGTGATGGGGAGGATCCAGCTGGTGCTGTGCCTGACTGTGACCAACCTAATAAACAGGTAATAAAGTCAGAGCAAACATCTCTTCTGGAGAGCCCATGCCTTTGTGAAAGAGTGTCTGAGGCTCAAAAAGAAAAGAAAAATACTAATAATGCTGCTTGGCACTCCTGAATCTTCTTTAACTGCACCAAATGGTTTGCAAGATGCAAGCTTGGAATGGATGTTTTAAGAGTTACACAGGGCCAGCCAGAGAAGGGGACACCCAGGGACAGGCATGGCCAATTTTGAGAGAGCAACACTGCTCCTGTAACCAGCAGCTAACTGGAGCTTTTTGCAATCAAATGGCGGGAGTTAAAGAAAAAAGCAGCCTGGCAGTAAATATACTTAGCAAATTCAAACAGTGAATGAGTTCCAGGAAATTGAGATAACCCTGTAGGCACAAAGATCCTGATCCAAAGCCCACGGAAGTCAGTGGAAAAGAAAATCATGTTAGCTTTTAGCAGGCTTTGGATGAAGCCCAAGGAAAGTCAAATAAGCGATTCAGTCCAAATGACTCTGTAATTCTTCCCAATTAAATAGCCACCCAAATCTCACACACCTTCCCTGGTAGCTCCTCACTTGCAGCTTGGCCCCCATGCTGGGAGTTTGTACTAAAGGTCACCTATACGTACTGGTTTTTTACTCACTAACTGCTACTGGGTCCTGTTCTCCTGGCAGTTCTCTGGTGTCTGTGGCTTTGTCACGGGATTGAGCATTTGGCATTTCTCCTTGAGCCTTCTGTAGTTACAAGGATATTTGAAGATTTCAAAAGGCAGCAAACAAAAACTGAGCAGCCCCAAAAGCAGCGAGTTTCCATGTAACTTCACAGCACTCAAATCCAGGGTGTGGGATCCACAGGTCACCCAGCTGGGACCAGCATCCCATGGCATGGAGAGGATACAGGACAGGAGCAGCCAGTCACCTGGCAGGCTGAAGAAGATGCAGCCCCAATCACTCTGCACCCATCACAGGCTGGAAGCCCCCAGCCTCCCACAGGCACCGGTTTCCCAAGCAAAGATGAGCCTGAAGGCATCTGTGAGGAGCAGCAAAAGTCAGCTCTTTGTAGACCATTCTGAGCTCTGGTTACACACTCTGCCAACAGGCTTTGCCTTGTGCTTGTTGGGAAGAGCATCGCATGCAAGCTGGCCACTGTCCAGAGGTCCACAATCCAGCAGGCAAAGGAGAAGACCCAACAACTCCCCCCTTCCTAAAACATTTAACCAATCCACCCGTTTTTAAGCCCGCTGGCCCTGACTCAACCACATCGAATGCCAACGGTTGATGATGGTGAATCATTTAATGTCATCCACCCTCCAAGATAACAACGTGGCCGTGAGTCAGATTCTGAGCTGAGGTGGTAGACTGGTGCCCCATCCACACCTGCAGAGCTGCACCCTTCGCCACACTGGATCTGGCCCTCTCTGCCTGGGGAGTCACACAGCTTCAGCCATCCCAAAATGCTGCATCTCTCATCTAACCTCACTGTTCGGCTCCTGTTGGTAGCAAGCAGACATCAGCTCCTTCAAATAATAGCTGCTCATCTTTAGGGGGGATCTTACTGCTGGATTTCCCACAGCTGCATGGTACATGAGGTTCAGCTGATGGCATAGACACCCCCTCTAACACACCCGTGCCAGATAAGGTTGCAAAGCAGTAATTTGGGTCTGTCAGTAGAAACATCCTTTTCAGAGTTTCGCTGATCCAACCTACGTTGCCCACAGTTTTCTCTGCTGAACCCAGACTCTGGTGGCATGCACCAGCCTACATGCACTGCGTATGGTGCAGAAACACCTCTGGTGTAGCAACTTCCTCTATGAATATTGAAATTACTCAAAAAAGTAGGAATAACTCACAACCCCTCCTCCTCCCAGGAATACTCCCAGCTGATAAACACGGCAATTTCTCTAAGCCTGGAGGTACAATCTTGGCTGCTGCTCACTGGTATGGACAGTATGGGTTGCACAGTGCTCTCTGTCCATGGGCTCAGGCAGTATTGGCATAGCCAGACCTTACAGAGGTTTGCAATCAGCTGGATGTATTGCAGATTCCTGACATGCTCACCATAAGGTCACTGGATTTTTCTTTTTCATCCCTTCTTTTCACAAAGGTCTTCATTTGTTTAGAACGCAAAATCCAAGGAGAGAAAGTAAAATCTCTCCTTTAAAGAGCACAGCCTCAATTTTCCCAGGGCAGGAGCAATTAGGTATCTCTCTCTGCTTTGGGGGTCTGGTGCAATAATCTGGTTTAAGCAGGATCCTGTTCTGGCTGCTCAGCAGCCAGCAGACCTGGCCTCAGTGCTTTACTTTTAAAATAAAATGTGGGGTTTTTTCTTTACTTTCTTCAACTGCAACTAAAAAAATAGCAGTTACACAGTGCCTACTCCAGAGACCACTGACATCAACAGCAAATTACTCCTGCCTTCAGTGGGCTTTGAATCAGATCCTAAAAATGCAGCCCAACCCATCCACATCAGCAATACCACAGTCAGAAATGAGTTCAAGCATCCTAGAAATCCAGAGAGGCGGGGGAAAAAAACCCCAAGGTGACATCTAGGAAAAGAAATGTGCCGCAAGTCAGCAGCTGAGTTAGGGCTTGAGGGGGGATCACGGGGAGGGGGGGCGATCCCTTGACACCACCACCGTGGAGTTAGAGGGACAATTGCCCTGTTAACACAAACATTATCCTACTCCAGCCAGGCCACTCAGTTTCCCCAAGCTGACAAGTTTTACTGTCCCTGGGCTGTCAGGGCAAAGCTAAGCAACTGTTTTCCAACGTTTTCCCTGTCAAAGAAGAAAGTGTCTTCCTAAGAACAATCTGAGAAAATACACACATTTTTTCTCTGCAAAATCTTATTTTATTACTGATTGCTCCCTTCCCCCACTGAATTTATAGCATTAAAATGAGTTGGAGAAAAAAAAAAGAGACTCTTGAGTTTTTTAATTACATTTATCAAAGAGCGGCTTTCATGATGCTGGAAAGGAAATCAGCTTGAGACTTTGGAATACTTTTCCTGGAAACAACTCTTTTTTTAAACATGGTTTTAGTATGGTTTCTTAAGGCCATTAAAACTTAAGCAAGAGCTGCATCTGCTCATCATTCTCCCCTTTTTAACACTTTAACCCACTGCACCCTTCCAAACTGATTTGATAGAGGGTAAGAGCTAAAGAATCCCATGAGTTTTCTGAGGACAGGAGAGAGCTGGAGAAGAGCTCCTATGAAGCCCTGCCTCCCCACCAGAGAGGCTGGAGCACGAGCTGAGCCATCATTAGACATCAGAGAAGCCATCTCAAGGCACAGATCCATAGAGCCAGGCATCAGACTGTCACAACCATTTGGGATGCGTCCTTGTTGCAAGGGACATGGGCCTGGAGGGGTCTGGTGGATTATTTGCTGGAACCAGCTGGCAGACAGCTTGGCTGCAAGGGCACCTGGTGCTGTAGAGCTGTGCAGCTTTGCCACCTACAAGATTTGTGGCCAGCGTCTGCCTGTGGGCAAGGAAAAAAGTTAAGGCTGGATGACACAGCCTGCTACAAGGCAAAGACGTTTCAGGTTTTCTGTGCCTACCATCCATTCCCCAGAGGTCATGTCCTTGGTGAATGAGGCAGGCAGTGGGTTGTGACCCATCCACCATCCTGGCAACTGTGCTGGTCCAGAGCCAACACCAAAATTCATCCCTGTCCAGGATCTCTGTTGCACCCCACCAGTGCAGCATAACCTCTGTGGACATCTGGTAAGGGATGGACTGTTCTCTCCCTCCTGCAAGGATTCGGGCTTTGTGCGACAGTGTGAAAGTCTAGGCAGGGTTCTGCTAATGATGCCGACTTAGCCCTTGACTGCAGAGGAACATCCCTTCATTATGGTCCTCCCTGGGTGCCACACAGGAAAGGTCAGATGCAAATGCTTTCACCTCCCAGCAGAGATGGTCTCTTCCTGCTTGCCCATATTTGCCCATCATGGAAACTATCACCTGGCTGACAGCAGGAAAGGCCCCAGCAGATGTACTGCCCTAGCTGGGGTTGCCACTCTTGACTGTTAACATGGAGAGGATGTGGGTTACAGATGTCTCAAGGGGACATCCCCTGCTGCAAACTCACATGCCTCTTTCCCCAGGTTTTTTCCCCACCACGGTTTATTTCTCGCCAAATCAAAGGCAGCAGATCAGATCTTCCTTAGTCTGGCCAGGTCTGCTTTGCAGAAGACGGTGGTTATGTGCATAAAGTGAAACTCCTCTTGCTGCGCCATCCTTCGCCTCAGCACCTTTCAACACCAAACCTCCTCCAAGAGTCAGCCTGAAGGGCACAGTGCTCAGACTTTCTTCTCATTCAAGCCGAGTGACTCTGGGGTGGTTTCTTTCTTTTTCCTTTACTGAGGTGCAGTATGATCTTCTGGCATTTGTCAGTGTTACAGCTGATCTTCCATTTGACTTCTCCATTCACAAGTGGAGTTTGTGATTCTGCCAGGGAGGGTTGGGGCAGGCATGCCTGAGGGCCATCAGCATTACATGAGTGTCTCCCATCTTGCCCATTCCCAGAGCTAGAGATGTCCAGCTTTTGCTAGAGGAAGGGCTGGGAGGATTAATTTCCCAAGCTGTCCCTTTGGGTTTTTCTTCAAGGACTAGAGACATACTGGTCAAGGCACAGTGCTAGCCTAATACTCTGGCCAAAGCAAAGCAACTTCTTCTTGATGTTTGACAGAGGCAAGTCAAGTCCCAAATACATTGATGTAAACAGAACCAGGCAGAGAAATGCCAGACAATCACCTAGAACTAAACGAAATGGCCCAGAAGAAATAGAGAGCCACTTCTCCATTAGAGGACAGATGAGCACCTGGTCAGAGCAGCTAGCTCCCAGGCTTGGTTCAGTATTCCCTAGTGAAAGACACCTCTCCGTCGACACAGACAGGTGTCAGTAAGGCTGCTGTTAGTCTCCCATCTCAGCAGTGGCTCAGATCAGGTGCATGCCAGAACTTAACTTTTCTGGAGGTCAAGACCAAAAGGCCTCATCCCTTTTTCCCTGAAGGAGTTTACTACAACTGCTTGCCAGAAGAACTGAACATGGCATCTCCTCCAGCCTTCCAGGCTCATATTTGCTGTTGTAGCCTCCTCTAGATGTAGCTTAGATTTACAGGTTTTCAGTTTTGACCCTCCCTATATCTGCACAGAAGAGTCCTGGACTTCCTCTGTATAAAGATAAGGACCTGTGCAGAGCACTTCTCTTTGAGTGAAAGCTTTAGCACTCTGCAGCACATGATCCCAGAGAGTGCAAATGTCATGCAGAGGCAGGAAGGGAGTGCTGTCACCCACTGTCTCAAAAGTTTAAAAGGAAAAGCAAAAGAAACCATCCCCACACCAAAGCAACCTGATCCCAGAGAGTTAAAGAAACCCATACCTTGGGAAGTGGGTGGTAAGGATTCGAGTCTCAAGCCTGGTTCCATCAGGCCAGGCTTTTAAGCTCTTGCATTTATAAGCAAGAGTTGTAATCACCACACTCTCAACTTTGTGGCGAGCATGCACTCACTCTTTTCATCCCACCCTTCATCAAACTGGACCCTGCATTTCCAGAAAAAGTTTGGCTGCCAGTTAAAACATCCACTCAGAGAGTAGGGTTTTTCTGCAAAGCCTCTGCGTGCCTGCCCTTCCAGAGAGGGCTGGATAGCAGGTCTAATGGGAAAGGGAAGGAACAGCACTGTGCAGTTTCCAAGGCTGCTTGCTTTTTGAGCTCATTCCTGATTGAATACAAAGGTTTCCAGAGTCTTGCAGCATTTCAGGGAGCCACATCAGTAGCTGCTGAAAGGCCTTGGACCAGACCACCTGCAGCTACATCTCTGCCACTCTGTAAACTGGTGTGCTTCTGCTCAACCACCAGGTCACCAGAGGAAGACATGGTCTGTTCTATTTTCTTATAGTTATTTCCTCTTTCCCATAGCATTTTGAAGTCTCAGGATGTTTCCTCTGTATACAAAATAATGCTTTTTCCCCCATCCTTGGGAAGCAAAACACCTAAGAGTAATCCATTTACAGAAGCCTAGTGGTTTAAATTACGTCATGTCTGTTCTGATTGTCATTAATAATACTGGATTAGCTGCTCTGCAGCCAGACCTGTAATGAGGAGGAGGTCCCATCATGCTGGTGCTGTCCAGATGCGTGGAGACAGGAGCCTTCACATTTCATTCCTTGGGAATCTGATCCAAACTGAGGACTCATCCCA
Organism: Athene cunicularia; assembly: GCF_003259725.1. Classification (NCBI taxonomy): domain Eukaryota; kingdom Metazoa; phylum Chordata; class Aves; order Strigiformes; family Strigidae; genus Athene; species Athene cunicularia. The sequence goes on along the minus strand of NW_020799097.1, from coordinate 110,913,728 downwards.
CAGCAGCTGGAAACTGCTGTTAATACCCTCTGAAGCAGCAGAGGCTGCATCCCCTCCAGCCCCAGCCGGGGAGGTTATTTTTTTCGCCAGCAGCTGAGTTATCATGGCTGAAGCTGCTAATCTTGCAGAGGGCACAGGTTTCATTCATACCCCTGTTCCTTCCAGTGATGCCAGGAGACAGTTGAGAAAATAACACAAGATATCTCTCAGCATTAAAATCCTGGGCAGAAGCTGCAGAGGAGAAGTGCTTTGTAGGGGTGCACTGGAGACTGAATCATCACAGGAGGGTACACTCATTTATGTTTTCCACCACAGATCTCACCATCTCTCCAACCCCTGGGGCTTTCCCGGCCATCCTGGAAGGTCTCCATGCTGCTGTGTATGAGCCAGCACACACACTCAGGTTCAACACAGGGCAGCTTGTCATTGGGGCATATTAACAAGGGCCTGTCCCTCTGATGCTGCAGGCTTTTCTGGCTCCCATGGATATGCAGGGTATGCAACAGTAGCTGTGCCAGCTCCAGGAGCCTCCGCTGCTTGGGGAGCATCACTCAGTATTTTTGGTGCTGATTTTTCCAAGAGATTTTAGGGGCTCATGCCAGGGGTGAAAGACACCATCTCCTTCCTGCATGGACAGCTTGGACTAGCTCCTGCTGCCATAGATGTGATGGACAGAGCAGGCCGGCTGCAACCAGGATGGCTTTAGGATTCAGGAGAATGTAAGGACTTGTGGGGTCAAGTGGAGGAGAGCTATTGCCTCTCCCTGCCTGAGTCTGTCAGTGCTTTTGGTAGCAAACCCACCAGGCGGTCCTGTGCCATCTGGCTTCCCATAGCCATGGGCAGCACTCCCCTTTCCCGCTCCCAGACACCTGCCATAGCTCACCCTGTCCCACTGTGGGGACAGTCTGATCAGAGGACAGATTCAGCTTTAAAAAAAAAAGTCAGTACTGGGGAGAGAGAAGGGGCAAGGATTACTTTCTGAGGCGGGACCTTCTCCAGGTCACAGCACTTGCAGTGGCATTGCTCCCAACCTGCCTGCAGTGATAGAAGCTGGAGAGAGACAGTCTGGGTTGAGGGGAGGGGAAGGAATTTGGTGAAGCAGCCAAACGATACCAAGTGCGTGGTGAGTATGTGTGCGTCCTATCCTGGCCACCAGCTTTGCACCCTGCCAGCCACACTGGAGATTCTCATTCCCTGGGGCTTTGCTTAACTCATGTGCTCACAATTTCCTATTGGGGAAAAAAAAGAGGGATGTAAAGTAGGTCTGAGGGAAACATCATCTCCTCCTCGCTGACTAGCCAAGAAGAGCTGGCAATAAAAGGCCAGTTTTGCCTGGTCCCTGGTGTTTTATTTGTCTTTCCAACACGTGGAAAGAGACTTGGCTGGCATGGAAGTATTTTGAAAGGCTGAACTTGCAGCCTTTCCTGGCTTTTCACAGAGGAGAAAACACTCAACTCGTCTCTGGCACCAGCATGTTTGTGGACCCCCCCATCTGTGCAGGGTCAGATTTGCATGTCATCCTTCTTTTCAGCTAGAACTACTTACCCAAACATCTTTCTAAACACCACTAAGCTCCTTTTTATCTTGAATTTCAGCTCACAAGCTGACACAATACCAGAAACTGCAATACTAGTCCTGAAAGTGAAGCCCCACAGGGTACATCCTGAATGAAAGCGGCTTCAGAGCTGAATGAGACCTGCAGATGTGGCAGGAGACAACAGTGCAAGGCTCAGGCTAAGCATGGACTCCACCACGCTGCAGGACAGGTTCATGCTCCTGCCACAGCGTGGCCATGTTGCTCACTCAGCACATACCACAAACATCCAGCCTGGAGGCTTGAGGGGAATGGCAACACAGACATATACGGGTGTCGTAGAGAGGGGCCAAATCCATCCCACTGCTACCTCTGTGACCAATCTGCACTACACCGACAACACTGTCCAGTGGTTCGGGGGACACGAGACAGAAAGCAACACCCTACTTGATGGAGAACGGGAAGATGAAGCAAGAGCTGATGGTGAATCACCAAGATAGTGAGTGGCCCTGCTCATTATGGTTGGACTCGATGATCTTAAAGGTCTTCTGCACCTAAATGATTCTATAATTCTAAATGCCACCTTCTAGCAGCTCTGAGTGATCAGCATATTGGCATGGTTATCTTTAAAAACACAGGTTAAATATCCATGAAGCAGGCACTGTTCAGAGTTTAAAACAAAAAAAGTGCAAGGGCCACATAGAGTGCACAAAAGTGACTGTAACTCCCCACCAGACATGCTTCTGCACAACTCTGTCTTCAAAGGGATGCAATACATATACACATTAGGAGCTCTTCCTAGGGATTTTTGCCCATTCAGATAAAAGAGCATGGCATACTATCACCTGAATTAGGATGCTGCAGCCAGAATCAGCACCAATAACCTGTTCTGCCGGACACCACAAACACACACACAGCAGAGACCGTGACCAAGCTGAATGTGAAAACAGACACAAGGAATGAAAAGAAGTGCAGGGAAATGGAGGTGAAGTGCCTCTAAGCAAAGCCAGTGGCATGGAGACGTTTTCTAGGCTCAGCCTAGCATGTACAGATTCCGCAAGTGCGTGCAACCCAACCAAGCCCAGGCTGCAGAAGGACAGATCCGCTCTTGGTGCCAGCTGTTTGAAAACTGTGATGCTAACCCTGTTGATGGGCTGTGAGGCACCCCAGGACCAGGCATTTCTGCTGTCCCGGCATATCACACCCTCAAAGGCAGAGCCCACTGGAGTCAGGCTGCTGGCCAGGTCACACCAAAGCACGCTGAGGACTGCCACACAATATGGTGTGAAATGCTGCCGGGCCAAAACTGAGTCCACCATCTCCCTGTGGGACACATGATGCTCCTTTGGCAGCACAGCCATATCTGAATGAAATCTGGGCAAGCTTGGTGGCTGCAAACATGGGTCCACAGACCCTGCCAGCAGGTCTGGGGAACCATGGCCCCAAGGCTGCCTCTTTTGAAATGCAAAAGTTTCCAGGCAAGCAGAGTGCTGAAGTAAGGGAAGCACAGGGGGAAGACTATGTTGCTTCACCACACCTCCACATCCCACAGGGACTCATTTCTCCCCATTCAGGTGGTTGCCCTGATGGGCATCCTCATTCCAACTTCATGCTGGGGCCCAGGTCTCTACAGGCATTTGAGTGTGAATTCACCCTTGGGCTCCTTTCTCCAGGCCTTGAAACCAATCCTGGGCTTCCCAATGGTGAGTGACCGAGAACTAGGGAAGATTTCTATTTGACCTGCTTGATTCATGCCACAACACTGTCCCTGTGGTGGACCACCATGACCCAGAAGCAAGAAGACGCAGAACTGATGTTTTAGCAGCTGCTGGTGTGTCTCCAGAAGCCAGTGCCCTTTGACCTCTTCGCAGTGACTGTGCATCGGATGGCCGGGCAGGGGTCTACCAAACACCTGGTCTTTCATGGCGGTCATTGGCAGAGCTAAGATTTCTGGAGCCACTTCTGGAGACAGCCGTTTCTCTGCCTGCCTTCTTCCTCTTGTCTTTCAGAGGCACTCCTACAAAATGTGGAGGGGTGTAGAGGGACAGACAGAGGTCAGCTGATCCCAACATTGTCTGGAGGACATTAAGTTCACATTACCAGATTAAAATTATCATTAGTGGCTCCTAATGGGGTGCGGTCTGTAACCCACAGGAACCATCCAAATCTGCTAGCAAGACTGGAAAAGATGATTTTTATATACAACCCACTTTGTTTTCATTAAAATTGTCACTTAGTAGAGAGTCTCAGGTGGTTTTGACCGGGAAGAGGAAATTCCCCACACCTGTTTTGGCTAACGCTCCAAAGCAGGTGGATACAAAACATACCAGAACAGTGATATACAAGAAATGTAGTCTGATTCTCACTTATCCCTGCTCTCCACAGAGAACCCATCTCCCAGGATGGACTCCTGCGAGCAACTTCATGGTAACGTTTCACCTTCTCCAGAGCTAAAAGCAAAGCACCTCATGGAAGATGTAATCATTCAGAGGGATTCAGTCACCTGGAAAGATGGGGAGAAGGTGGCACCTACCATGCAATTCCTGAAAGGCATGAAAAGTTTGAATCAAAACTATTTTTGTAATTGTTTTGGTAAGATGATTACACTAGCCAGAAAGCTGCCTTCAATGGCTGGCAGCAGCTTTCCATAGGGCAAGAGCTGCTTTTCTCCTTCCTTGCCTGGGAGGGACTGACTAATGTCAAGCCACAACACGCAGTTTAAGAACAGGAGTAGGAGAGAGAGAAGAGCTGCATTTTCAAATACAGAGAAAGACTTCTCTGTGGACTGTACATTGCTGCATCAAATCATATCATTTGAGTCACTGCCCAAAACAAATCACATCACATCAGAAGGTCTTGTCCCAGGTCCTCCAGATTGAGGTCCAGCCCATGCCCAGCTGGCCCCACCAGTTCCTGTGGACATACCAGAAAACACTGCAGTGTATCACTACCTTTTTCTCTGCCCAGCTGCTGTATTAAAGGTAAGTCCTAGGGGAAAGGTGTATCCTCTAGGGCTGGAAAATGTATTTATATGAAAGAAAGCACCCTAACAGCAGAGCACAAAACCAACTAATTCTGGTCAACCCTGCCAAAAGTCTTGACTACCAGAGATTTGTAGCACTGTTGCTGGTATTCCCATGAGGAACTGGCACACAGAGCAAGAGCCTTCATGTAATCACACAGCCAATCCAAATCCTGGCCTCTGCCCATAGTCACTGACAGCTCAGTTATAGAAATTTGCCTTTCTGGAAAGAGGAAACAGGAATTGAAACAAGAACCACATCACTGCCAGTAGCCACAGCCATCACCTGCTGCTGAGCTCGTTCACTTTCTGTGCTACAAAGGAACAGGCAAACCCAGAGTGGCCAAAAAAGATGTGACCAAGTTCAAATAAGCCTGCAAGCAAGCAGGTTACCAAATCTGCAAGGCCAGCCTGCAAGAGAGCTGGGGCACCCTGCCCAGGGACAAGAGAAGCCAGGCTGGGGAAGGGAGTCCTGAGCTAGAAAGAGAGGTCTAGGATAAGGGGAAGCTTCCTCAGAAAGACAGAAAAAAAAAATATTAACAGGGAATAGTTAGGAATGCAGCATTCAGCTAGTGAAAAGTACAGAAATGGTTCTGCCCAAATATCTATAAGCAGCAGGGAATATTGCCATAATTAATAAGAACTGCAGGTTACACTTGAGTGAACGCAAGAAGCAGGCACACTCACACTGAGAGTCAGTCAGCCCCTATGAGAAACCTCTGCCAAGAAAAGCCTGTCTTGTACCTGGCTGTGCACACTTCACCATCCCTGAGCTGTGAAAATCTGAAGCTTGGTTTCAAAAAGCACAAAAATCTGTGTGAAGGGAAGACACCTTTCAGGAGAAAGGATGACTCAATGGGAGGACCTTTACCATAACAGTTCTGTACCACTTGCCCCAAACTCTCCCTCAGGGGCAAGCAAGACATCCAAAGGGAGAAGAGGTGTTCACCTGCCCATAAAGCATCATGAGGTTTGTGCTTTTGTTGCACTGAATTGATGAAAAGGACTTTGGCCACCATGTTGCATTAGTAAGGAGAGTCTGCCCTCTGCTTGCTTGGAGAAAGAGAGGATCCCCATCAGGGATAAATCAGTGCTCCCCACTGACGTTCAGAGCGGCAGTGATTTCTGCCAGCTGGCAATAGGGATGGCCAAGCCTGGATCACATAGGTGCAGAGGTTCCCCTGGCACCACCTTTGCTTAGGAAAAACTTTATGAAGAAGAGTGCTGGTGAGAGCCTTGCCCCTGGCACAGGGGTGAGTTTTTTCAGGGCCTGGCACCGGCTGGGTACAGCTGGAATTAAACCGTGTGAGAGGAATGTTGCCTACAAGGAGCTAGTCTGTCCTGCCCTGCTCTCAGGCCCGTGCTGAAATTCAAAGTGGCTGCCAGCACACCTGCAGCCAAAATCACCCCTGTGATGGGAATGTCTGAAGGTCACAGATGCAAACAAATATTTGATGAGCCGATACAAGGCAGCCTTGAACACTGCACCTCCAGCATCGGGGAGGAACCCCCTCCGCCATGTCTGTGTGTGAATGCCCTTCAGCATACCACCCACGCTGTGTTTGAGCTGCCCCGCTGTGCGCACACCACTTGCTTTGTTAATGTTTAGACTTTCTCTGAAAGTCCTGTCTAGGCTCAGCGAGCGGGAATCAGTGACATAAATCAGCTGAAGACAAAGTGTTTACCTCAGATACTGCTATCGTCTCTCTTTTCCATAGGCAGAGGAGCCACGTTCCTCCTGGGCTTTTCTACATGACCTTTCCTCCGCAGCCCACCTTCTTCTGGGACTGTCTGACCCACATCTCATCCACTCTGGGGATGTCCACCAGAAACCTGCCTGGCCATGTTCCTTCCAACCCTTCTTCTGAGCCAAACCAGGCTCAGCCCAGGCCCCTAAAACATCTGAAAGGCATTGAGTGGCAAATGCATATTCTGACTAGAGCTCTCGCAGTGGGGCAGGGGACCAGCTGAGTGAGAGACTCAGGCACAAACCTCTGGGTGGAAGCCCTGGTCCACGTGGCAGCAGGACATGAGGTTGCTCACAGAAAGACAGCCCTGTTTTGATGGACCTGCTCTGCTGACGCATGTGTGACTCTGTCCTCAGGATGCGTAGGACTGCGCTCACAGGAGCACGAGGGACCGGAGTCTCAGGGTTGTACTTAAACTGCTGTAGCTGTTAAACTGCGGATAGTGTCCCTGTAAAATCACTGGAGGTTTGTACAGGATGCCAGGAAACACGATTCTGACATGCTCAATAGCCTGTTCAATGTCTCAAACAGCCCTTCCTCGTACCTAGCTCTCCATCTCTCTCCATCTTTTCTTTGACTCTTCCCTCCCTGTCTCCTTCCAAGTCCTGTGGCATTTCTTCCAGCCCAGCTTGAAGGAAAACCAGCAGCCTTGGATCCCAATACAGAAATATCATTACTTTGCAAGTAGACCTTTAGCTCCATCAGGACCTCTGAAACAGAGCGGATTTTCCTCCCCTCTGAATTTTGTTGCAGAAGACCTGCAAATTGCATGGCACACTGCTCTCACCTGAGGGAAATACTCTTCATGACATGAAGAAGAAGAAAGCGTTTTACTGAAACCTGGGACCTGGCAAGATGTTTATGTTTTGTTTCCTGCCTCAGCAAACCTTGGGTGGACCACTTGCATATGCCCCAAGTGACTGCTTGCTCTGCAGGGAGTTTTGTGGAAAGCTGGGAGAGGGAAGAAGTTTTAGGGTTGTTTTTTTTTAATTATTCCTGTAAAGAAAAATAAGCCTGGCCACCCCATCACAGGCCCTTCAGCCAAATTTGCTGCCCCATCCCAGCATGGCAGGAGAGCATGAGACCCATCAGTCCTTCCAGCTCCCCACCCAGCATCTCAGCACAGCTCATCCAAGTGGCATGGATTCAGGACTCTGCTGCAGCTATCCTGAGAAAAGTCTGGTTTAAAAGGAATTAAGAGGATATTGCAGCAATTTTACAGAATTAAAACACACCACTCCTCAGAAAGAGGAACCTATAAGACAGATCTGCTCACAAATCTCTCCCATATAACAGTTTGTTATTTCCCCAGTTATTTGCCCCAGCTGGGCAAAGGCAAGCCATTTCACAGTGCCAGATTAAAACTCCCCTCCTTTCTCAAGAGCTCAGCTTTCATCGCCCAGACTCCATGTACCACCTAAATTGAGAGCCACAAGATGATATTTGCCCTGGTGAGCTGTGATCCCCCTTGCTGCAGGAGCTGGGCATTTATTCTCACTAAATACCCCAAACCCTCTTCAACAGGAAGGTGTGAGAGCAGCAAAATGCCCCATTAACCATTTTTCCCCAGCCCTGCTTCATCTTCTCCGCGAACGAGGTTTGCAACAGGTTTTGTTTGAATTCTCCAGCTATGTGGCTTTTTCTTTTTTAATGCCTGGCTGGCCAAGTGGAGCCACAGGGCTCAGTAAAGCAGGCTTGACTTTCAGTCTTTGAGGTGGTATCGGACCAAAAACACCTAAAATCCTGGTGCTAAAAATATACATTGACACTTTCAAGAACTAAAAAAGTCACTAATAGTTGTGCTAATTTACCTGTTGGCCTCAATTTATTTACCATACCCATATGTCTGCAAGTGAGCTATTTCCCGCTTTAAAAAGATGACTCATCACATATCTTTTTCACTTCAACTCTTAGTTTACAATCCACAATTTTTAAAGGGGTCACTTAAAAAACAATATCGTGCTCTTCTGCAGCAGTTTCAGGTGCTCCAGTTCCTCCCAGCTGTACAGCTGCGTGGGTTTCTGGGCAGAGGCCCATGTATAATAGCTATTTCTCTAAAAAGGCTCTCAAAAATGCCAAGGAGTGGCCCAGCACCAGGATTTCCAGGCCTGCAGACAGATGTGGTCCCATCATATGGTCCCTTGAGCGCTCTGGGGCTGGTATCTCCCACCTGGGCCTGGGCCAAACCTTTTGGTTATGGACTCTGTCTGATCCAAAAACATCAGGACTAACCTGAGACAGAAGGAAGTCCCTGCAACTCCCCTGTATGTTATAGCCTGTATATACTGGATGGTCCAGCCAAAGCTCCACAAGCTTGATGCTCCTAGTGCAGCTCCATGAAAGGTTACCCAGGTAAACCCTAAAGAAGGGGAGAGCCCCATACAGTTTTGTTCCAGCACACCTCGGCACTGCTCTGGCCATCCAGGCTCGCTCCTGAAAAGGCTCAGGATGTCTAAGTTTGGTAACGCAGCAGCCTGGGAACAGTGTGGGTGCCGTTTCCAGCTGTGCAACCACAAGCGCACTTGTACATCACCTCCCAGATAAGTACCAGCTCCCACACTGCCACGAGTCCGTCAGCATGACAAGCTCTGCACCCACTTCTGGTGCAAGAGCTGGCCCTCAGGGTCAGAGGTTGTTATATGAGGCCTGAAAATGCCCCCAAAATTGCTGGTACACAAACAGAGTCACCACCAGTGTAATCAAGCTGCTGTGCTGAGACCTGAGCAGCCGCCTCTTCTGGCACTATCTGCTGCTGGACTCCCCAACTGTCCTAATGCACCCACAAATTACTCTTATCTGGGATGTAGTGGTGTTTGAAAGACAGGGGGATATGACGTGACTGTCATATCTTGCTACCTTCTCCATGAGCCCTGCACGTTACTTTCTCTCTTAAGTCATATCAGGATTATCTTTATTATTCATACTTCCTCTGAGCAAAATGCTTGATTTTAAGGAAGGGACTCACCGATCAGGACACCACCTGCGTGGCTGGGAACTGGAGGTGTACATTAGCATCTAAGGCAGATCATGAGTACAGATGTGAGCTCCAAGCCAAGCATGCCACAAGGTTGGCAGAGTAGCTTACGCTTGAGGTTGGGGGTCAGGGATGCCACACAGGCACTGGCTCAGAGCACTGTTGCAGACCCACCTCCAGGTCCATGCTATCATCACCCCTGCAGCCAGCTGCAGGGCACAGGGAGGACTTGAAACCCAGCCTAAGATCAGGATCTGTAAGAGGGAGTATTTCAATGTGCCGATCACCAGCGCTTCCCACTCCCACCTGGGCACCATCCTGTTGCTGGCAGGCCTCAGCACAGCTCCTGTAAGTGTAATACCACTTCTGTGTAATACCACAGAAGTATTGTCATAGCATCTGCCAGCCCAGTCTTCGAGCTTGATGGCATACCTAGAAGACGAATTACCCAATCATCTCAGCTGTTTCTACACATGTTTAAGGCCAGGTTCATCTTGTCTCTCTCCAGGCTTTTGGCCATGCAAACGCCCTCCAGCTCCTGAGGTGACAAGGGAGAAGTGATGGAGTGCTAAAACTGGCGTAATGAAGTGAGGGGAGCAGGCCAGTTGCAAACAGTTTAAAACTTCTTGTATTTTAGCTCTTTGCCTGGGAGTTGTTGTGGAGCTTGGTGGAATTCAAACAAAATGAGACAAGAGCTGCAGAAGGGACACTTCCTGCATCTATGTTGCAATAAGCCCCATCAACAGGCAGGTATCACCCCGGCACAATGCAGTCCAGCCCTTGAGGAAGGAGAGGAGTTGATCAGCAGCAGTGTGGAGGCTCCGTGCTCGGACTCCGTGCCTTGACACCCTCTGGCACTGCATAATGCAGGCTGCATGGTGCATCTCAGCATTTGCTACCTCTGTAGCACCACTGCGGCAGTGGGCTTAGGCCTTAGGTGGCCTTAAGAGGCAGCTTAGTTGTAGAGGCAGTCTGTGTGCTTTATCACCCCGGTATGAGACTGTCTGGAAAAACAGCAGCAGATGTCTGCCCGGTGAGGCTCAGGGAGAGATTAACACACTCATGGCCAACAGAGGAGGCAGTGAGGGGGACTCTGGTCACTGGGTTTCCCAACAGGGAGCTTTGCACAGCCATGTGAGATGTGCCACCCAGTCAGAGGCATTGGGAGGAGAGATGGGAGATCATCTCCTGCTCTCATTACCCAAAGAAGTAAATGGATGAGAAAAGAGTGAGAAACCATCTCCAGAAAAAGTAATTCAGAAACAATTTAGTTCAGACAAACCAAAAATTGATATTTCAATTTGAGAGCCAAACTGTAAAAACAATTGTTCATACAGTTGTCCCTGCAACTGAGAGACAGAGCAGCTGCAGAGGGTTTGGTGTTTGTTTTCTTTAACATGAAACCAAGCAGCGGAAGTGCGAACAAAAACCTCGCAGAGCTGTGATTTCACATATTTACATGTAATTAAGAGACTCTTAGCAAGGTGTGCTTTGCTAAGTATTTCTCCATCATTTCTGGGACCTCTGATGCCAGTGTGCAATAGTTGGAGTCTTTGGCGCCTAATGATGCATCCAGTAACTGAAGTGCAATTCGGGGACCACTGTCAACCCAGGACTGAGCCAGACCCTTGGTGTACCCTCAGGGCAGGTACCTCCCCTCAGATGTGATGGGAATTAAGCATCCCAGGGGCCTCTCTTCCCCATCCCGGCTCTCTCCCTCTCCCAGTCTCAGTCCCTAACCGGGACCCTGCCAGCAGGGCTGCTCCCCACCTCCCGCCCGGCTTCGCCTCCACCCCGGGACCACGTCACCCCCCCACAAAGAGGGGCCTGTGCAGGAGCCGGGGCTCACTCCGTGCCGAGAGGAGTCATAAAGCTCCTTTTAAGCTGGCCAGCACAAAGCCAAGCCTGTTCGGCCGCAGGTTGGGGGCCGCTGCCTGCCCTCCCTGCCTCTGCCAGGCACTGAGTCATCTCCCCGATGCGGGGCTGCCAGCCCAGTGCCGGCAAAAGGGCTGGGGCCGGCGGCCGAGAGGCAGAAACTTGCCCCACTAACTACTGCAACAGCCAAAACATGTGCCCCAAGGTATTGCTTTTTCCCAGAGACACAATTAGGAAATGTTGTGGAAAAGACCCTGGTCTACCAGAAAAGGGGCAGCCATGTGGAAGGCGTCACACGAAATCTTCCCCAGGTTTGTATTTTCCACCACAAACCCCTTTCAAAACTCTTTTTGACATGAAGAAAGAAGCAAGGGTTTCTACTTGCTTCCTTTTACAAGACAAGGGAGGGAAAGTGGGAGATATTTTCCAGCTTGCAACACTCACAACTCCTGGTGGGGGCTTCTTCCTCAAAGACTTGGCACACGAAGGCGGACTGCAAAGAAATCTCCACTGTTGTCTACAGCAGCACAAATACAAGCAACACACAGTCTTCTGCCCACAGAGAAAAAAATTGTAACTGGGTCTCAGCACTTTTTCAAGTTTTTAAAGCACTTGTATGATGCTGAGCCCCTCTTTTTTTGACAATCTGACAGCGAGCTTTTGACAATCACAGCAAAGCGATGCTCACAGGTCAGGGGCTTTACTGGTGTCCAAGGAATCAAGGTGTTGGTTCTCTTTAACTCCCTTGAAAAGTACAGCCCAATTCCCTAAGGCTAAATAGAGACACAAGCCTCCTGCACAGATTTGATGCCTATCATTAGCAGACAGGGAGGAAAGCTAGAGATACACATCATGATTTCTGTCTCCTGTCTCTTAAGTCATAGCAATATAAAAATTAAATAAAAGGTGGGATAAAGCTGGGAAAAGGGTCCTGTCCAGAGCCAGGAATATGAGGTGTGTTGGACAAACATACTCCCAACTCTTTTACCCTGCCCATGCCTGTGATCCAGGTACACACTCTCTTAAAGGCCAGTTAGCACCAACAGGAAAGAGCAGCAGCCAATTTAAAATTGATGGAAATAAGAGACTTGGAGCCAAAAAAATAAAGCCCTTGAGCACCTCACCTGTGCCCAGCTGTGCAAGTTCAACAGCTGGGAGCCCTGGGCACTCGCTGTTGCAAAGACTGAGTCACATTACTAAATATGTCCCAACTGGCTGGTTTCACTTAGTAGCTGCCTTTTTAGATCGAAGGAGAAAAAGCAGGGGGTGAGGGGGAAGACAAGCCAAAGAGCTTGGAAGTCTGCAAGTTGAGAGAAAAATAACTTCAGCACAGGAAAAAAATACTCAACGCAGGCAGGAGACTCATCATCTTTTCCGTTTACTTTTTGTCACCCTGATGTCCTTCTGAAAGTCTAAACTCAGGGCAAGTGCCAAGGACCAATCTGCAAATTGGCATCAGTGCTGCGCAGACTGACGAAGGCTTCCCACACCTCCACCCTGTGCTGAAGCCAAATTCACTCCATTTCTGTCTCCATAGATATCGTGGGCATTCTCCAAAAAATAAATGGGTTTTTGTCTGACACACTAGCTAATAGTGCAGTGATCCCGCCTGGACTCACCTTCTGGACCTGTTCCTCTTATAAGCATCACAGATTTTAGCACTGACCTCCCTGGACACAACAGGCAGATCAGCTCCACCTTTTACGTGTGTGCTGAGCTGAACAACATGTATTTTCTTTCCACAGAAAGCCTGTGGTCTTGACCAGCAAGCAGAAGGTTCTGAAAGGATGAGCATTCTTAATCAGTGCTTGAAATGGCTCAGCCTCTTGTACTAGTCTAGACCAGCACAGCACCTTTCAGCCATGCCAACCCAAAAGCTCCAAAGCTATAAAGGAAAGGGGTCAGATTTTGTTAACAACAACAAAAAAACAAAGCAGTAAAGGCCTGCTACTGCTGTTAAGCAGAGAGAAGAGGCTTCCCTCCCTGGCCAGGGCTGGCCAGTTCCCTCTGCAAAGGGGATGGGTACCTTGGGCACACCGGGGCATCTCAGGGATGCTCGCTGCTCTGACAGCCCCCGGCCAGCCTCATGTGGAGCTGCACGAGGCACTCCCTCTCCACTGCCCAACCAGGGGGAAGCCCTGTCCCTCTACCCACCTTCAGGTCTGGGGAACCAGGCATTCACATACACCCCTCTTTATTTTCTGAACTGGATTAGCTGATCTTGCAGGGACGCGGGCTGGAATGGGTCTCACTGACAAAGCTATTTTAAACTAGGCTTCCCTTTGCTTTCCAAGGGTCAGCAATTCCCTCCTCCCAGTAGGATGCTCTGCCCACGCAGTCCACAATGCGCTTGAGCACCGAGGCACAATGGGGAGGAAGCACTGCGAAGCTGATGGGCCGGCTGGGACTCCCAGCACGGCTCCTGGCTCAGCCACCCCTCCCCAGCCCCCAGCTCCACTGTTTGCTCTGAGCCCTAGGGATGCTGGCCTTGGCTAGGGATCTCCAGCTGCAGGCATGCCAGCAAGCCTGCTTGAAGGTCCCTTAGCCTCTCCATCTCAGCCAGCCGGGAACGGTCTCATCTGACAAATCCAAGCTGGATAGTTTCAGGCAGACCAAACCAGGATTACACATTGAATAAGCTCCTTCAACAGCACTGCAATGTGTTGCAGGCACTCGCCAGAAGAGCCAGCTGAATCACCCCCAGTTGCTCTCCCATCAGCCCCAAGCCCTTAGTTTGCCCAAGGTCCAAATTAACCTCGCTGCAGTCCTTCCCCCTCTGCAACTTCTGGAAGTCACTGTGTCCTGCTCCCTGAGTCTTGGCATCTGTCTCCCCCAGGGCTCCTCTCAAACAGCATTTCCTTGCAAGGAAAAGCCCAGATGAACCATATCCTTTCCCTCCCTTTAAACTCCTGTTTAACTTCATAACCCTGTCGAGGCTGGCTGTGCTCCACAGCAAGCCATGCGGGTATTCCCACCTCCCGGCAACAGTTCACCTAGTAGGAATGATCTAGGAGATTTTGTAGGGTTGTCTATGCTACTTAGAGCCAGGCACTTGCTAGTGGAGAGAGAGAAGGTGGTTTCTCATTTGGTTTAAGCTTGCTCCAGGTGAGCACTTGGTAATCAAGTTTACATTAAAAAATACTTGATTTTGGTGACAATTCTTTCCTTCCCCCAGAAATAAAAAGTCAAGCCAACCCCTGCTGCTCAGGGGAGTAGCTTCCTCTCCTTAGAAATGGGCTCGCATATATATTAAATTCCAGACACACAATAAACACAGAAGTTGGATGGGAAACTGCTCAAGGAACCACCAGACACTGATGCCCTGAAAGTCCTCACCCAGCTGAGCCCCCGGCAAGGACCTGACCTGCAGCCTTCATGCAGCACCGGCATGGAAGTGACACCAAGCATCAGTAATTGTTCCTGACAGCCTGGCACGAAGTCCTAGTCAAGATGTCAGGACCAATTAGTGAGCATGCAGGAGCCAGGGCAGAGAGTACTCTCCATATTGGGTGGATGCAGTCTGCTCCCAAGGCTTCTGCAAGCTGAATGCAGAGACCGAGAAACTGCAACCCATGTGAGATGCTCCAATAGGACCCTTCAGCAAGGACACCCTGCTCCATCACACACCCCTAAAAGCTACACTTTGCCAGCAGGTAGTGGAGGAGGATCTTCAGCTTGGCAGCCCTGGGTTTGGCTTCCTGCACAAGTGACCAAGTTTTGCAGGGTAAAAGCCACCAACAGACTTAGGCTCAATGCTGAGAAACTGCAGCATTTCTGTCCAGGCACTGCAAGGGAGAATGAGCTGCCCAGGTTTGGCCTTTGCAGAAGCCACCAATGCAAAGAGCTTAATCCTTATCCCACAAAGTTGGCTATCTGCTAAGGGAGGAGTCACTGCCCCAGCTCCCTCTCTTCAGGATACCCAGCTGAGAGCTCTCTCCCAGACATAAACACCCAAGCAACGTCAGCCCTGATTTAGGGATGAAAAAAACTGGTCTTCTGCATCCCACTCACCCAGAAAGTAATTTTGCCTAAGGGTAATAAGAAACTCCCACCCAAAGTGACTGAAACATTCTTCATGCCCCAAAGCACCTCCTCCAACCCTGATATTGATTGCTTTCCTTCTTCCCCTACTTTCTCCCCTAATGTTTACTTTTCACACAGTCTCAACCATGCTCACTAGGGATGCTCTGTCATAACTAAGACCTCTTTGGCAGCTTAGGCATTCCCATGGGAGTGGGAAACTCTACCTCAAGCAGAACTGGGATCTTAGAAGAAACCATCATCCCCCCCAACAGGGGTGTGGGGGCTGATGAGACATGTGTCCAATGTCTGTCCGATAGCAAAGCCTCATGTGTGGTAAACCTCAGCCTAGTCTTCCAGAGGAGCTGGTATAAGCAGCCTGAATAGGATCCTTGGTTTGCAAAGACCTTCCTGCTCATCCCCTAGGACAAGGGTAGCCCTGTTCATAGCCCAAACTCCTTAAAACCCCGCTTTTGGGCAATAAGCAGAGTGGAGTGGACCTCTCTCCAGCTCTGGTGCAGATGAGAGGTGAAGGCAGCAATTCACCCACTGTGAAGATGTGCCCCATGCTGTTCTCATCTCCAGCTGGCTGGAGGTGAGAAGGAAGGACCACAATACAATGTCTATCAGCCAGAGATCATTCCCTTCCATGTCACACTGATGTTGGCAATCTTTCTCAGCCCCCCTCCTCCATTTTCCTTTCTCTTTTAAAGACTTTGTTCACCTCCCCTCATCATTCAGGCCTCAGATCACCTCTGTGACTCCTTGCTGAATGGCAGAGGGGCCAAGGGGGGGGCTTGGAAGTGATGGGGCAGAAGTGGCTTTTCTCTGCACAAAGGTGTTTTTGCAAACCAACCCTCACATGTTTCACAACAGGCAGACTGCCACCAGCAAATGGTGTAGTAAGTGCCTGCAATCCTGGCCTGGGGAAGACAACGCAGTCTGTTTGGCTGCAGAAGGATCACAGGATGTATTAAAAGAGCTTATTAAACTCACTTTGGTTGTGCTCCAAAGTGCATTGAAAGTCAGGGGAGAGTCACTCGTTGACATGAACGGGTTTTGGATCAGTGTCGATACCATTAACCTGTGCTTGGGAGCTGCTGCAAACTCAGCCGAGTCCTGTGGTTATTACTCTGCGTGTAAGCTGTCCCTAATAAAATAAAGAAGACAAACTGGCCTCCTGTGTTTAATAATCTGTGATGACTAATGAATCGTCTGTGTTTGTTAATATCCATCTCTTACACAGCCTCGTCTTTCTCTAGCTAGCGCGTAGCTCGTCCCCTGTTACTGAAACCACAGCCAGCTTTCCTGCAGAAGGTGAATTCCTTTCAGTTACATTTAATTTGCTGCAAGCTACCCCTTTAAATCCGAGCTTTTACATCCAGTTACTCCAGAGAATATGAGGAATGCCTCTGCTGGTTTTTCACTGAGCCCATTTAGCCTTTTTTGGACAGAAGGAAGCATCTGAGAGGGAGGGCACATTTTTCCCTCTTTGAATCACAGAAGGAACACCGCAGCTCATTCCTCATGTCCAGGCTGCTTAACCCTTCCCATATCCAAGCAGCCCTCAGCCACTCCTCTGGTGGTATTGGAGTTTCTTGCTATCACTTTGCATGTATTAGGTACCCCTGGGAAACAAAGGCATGGGTTTTTCCATCCTTTCAGAGCTACAGCCAAGACAGTTGCTCTGACCTTGATCCCATGATACAAACCACAGCCTGACACGCAGGCCCACAGCTCCTCACACAGCAGGGCCCTACCCAGAAAACCCAGAGAGATTCTTCTCTCTACAAAACAAGGAAAGAGTGTTTTTTCCTTCCCACTCATTTATCTGCTGCCACAACAGCTGGTCTCCACGGGCTTACTGTACAGCCCTCCAGCTTAGCTCAGTTTTCAAGTGCACTAAATTTGCATCCACGCCACATGACCCAGGCATTAAGCCTACCCACGCGGCTCGCAAAGAGTTCGCTGATATAAGTTTGGCTACAGGGACTGACTGTCTGATGATCATAACATTGCTAAGAGATTCCCCTGCCCCCTCCTCCTCCTCACACTCCCATGGGATGATGTGGCATGCCAGATCACTGAGCTGGAAAGCACAGGGAAGGTCAGAGCACTAGCTGAGGGACTAAAGTTTTATGTATACACAGAAAATGTCCTACATCTTTTTTTTTTTTTTTCTAGTGGTTGAATACAGGTTAAATTATCCATATAGGCAAAGTCAAGGATGAAGGCAAAGGAGATCACATCTCTCTGCCACCACCTGGGGAGTGACAAAAGCTGGTCACATTTTTACAGTCATAGATGCTGGGGGGTTTTATACGTCATCCTTAACCTAAAACATTCTCCAAGATGACTTTAGGCAAGCTGACCTTTAGATCTGCTTTTTTAACCAAGATGGTGATTGAGATACTTGTTTGGTAAAAGCCTTTAGTAAAAAGAAAATCCCATATAACATGGAAAACATCAAGATCTGAAAGACATGCCTATTTGGAAGGCTGCAAAGTGAAATTACACAGCAACAATTTTACAGTGAAAGAAACAATTGATTTCAGATGCTACAAACTGTGGGGACTTAGAGAATTACCACACCTCAGCTGAGCCACGTCAGCATCTGCACCTGCCCCCGCAGTGGAGAAGACCCAGGGATGGAGGAGCACTGCCTGCCCCAAAACAGGATTACACCCAGTCTCCCATCCCAGCAAGCTGTGCCAAGACACAGGGAGAGCATCTGAGTGCTCAGACTACACTTCTACCATCAGGAATATAGCATCTGTGCACCAGACCACTCAACAGCATACATTTCATCTCAGTTTTGCAGGAGCAGAACATCTGATTTCTACCCAATTAACCATAGCGATGGAGTTTATGCTGTCTCTGTGAAGGAAAACAGGCAGTACAGAGTCCAACATGTGGTTAGTGGGGCACGAAGACAGGCAGCTCCTGATGTGGCACACAGTGCTCCAGTCAACCTGCCAAAAATATTTAACAAATCTGAACCAGAAAAGTGAGTTTGCATTGGTCATTAGTGCCTTGTGTCATGGGGCTGGGATATTTTTTGATGTGGTTACCAGGAGCCCTGAAACCACAGCCTCCAGCCTAGGGCACAAACATTGCAAAGGACAGGAGGTGGCACAGGATTCGCCATGTGATGAGTGGCACCGTTACCCTCACTTCATTCTGGAGAGCAGAGCCTTGGAATACGGTTATGCGAGGACCACACAGATGAATAGACAAATCTCAGCTCCTCCAACACGCTTCCAGAAAAGCAGAAGAGCCTAAGAAACTGAAAATATGACAGTAAAAAAAAACAGCATGAAAAGAGACCTACACGGTTTAGCAGTACCCAAAATGCTAAAACAGCAGCTGTGCAAGGGGATAACAAAACATCTCTGAACTGATCAGACACACTTCTGCAGTTGTGATGGTTTCTGCATGTGGTCAAAGGGACGAGGGTATTCTGTTTCTCTTGACAGCTTCATCAACCTACAGGTGTGCCAGGACTTGCAGCCATTTCACCAGAAGTTTAATGTTCTCCTTGTGATCATGCCCGAGGCCAGGACTGCTTTCTGCAGCACTGTTCAAGCACACACAGCAAAGACAGCCTCTATCTCAAGCAGTTTACAGGCTGAGAACAGATGGATCATGTTGTAAAGAATTAATTGGTAGCCTTTGGAGGAGAGCAGAGCACGGCAGCTGTTGACACAAAGTTTCTTTGCCCAGCACTGAAATACTTCTGCCATGGGGAGGAGCCTGGCAGCTGCTTCTGCAGTGACCTTGACACAGCCACAGCTGGAGCAGGTGGTGGCAGCTCATAGGAAGCTGCCATAACATCCCAAGAAACCAAGGACATCTCAGCCCAGACACTAGACATGTTTTACACCTGTTGAAAAGCACAGTCCCGAGTGCCCACCATTTTTCAAGGATGACCACAGAGCAACTGAGCTGAGAAAGAAACAAGGAAAATAAAAACAATAAAGGGGCATAGTCCTTTTCCACAGTCTCAAATTGACATCTCTTGGTGGGTCTGGCTGGTCCAGAGGTGGAGGTGGCTGCACTGGACAGCAGATATACTTGGCCTAGGGAGGTTCAATGGATTAACTCAGCTCAATTAAGCTAAAAGATGCTGCCCATCATGGGTGGACACTATCATTTTCCTACTGAAGAACAAGAGGAAGAAAGGATACAGCCTCCAGCATACTCTGGGATCCCCTCTGGAAGAACAAAACCTACTAGAGAATGACAACAGCACTTCTAGCTCTTTACAGGAGTTTCCATGTTTCCTTTGATCATAAATAAAGCAAGGATGGGGATCAACTTCTGGTCAAGACAGAGATGTGGCTTAGCTGTGCTATGCTACAGCATGCAGAAGTCCCCCTGAGCCCCGCATAGTGCTGTTGTGGCCCTAATTATCATTTCCTTAAAGCATAGAAAGGCTACAGCACTTCTTGCAAGCAGGTTTTATTGCCCTCGTGTGGGAGCGATTGAGGGAGCCAAACCTGGGGCAGTCGCACACGTACCACCCCCCTGAGCAGCCTGCTGTGTGCTATCACCTCCAACCATGCCCCGGCTGTGTCTGGAAGAGCACTGCTCAGCCTCACCAGACTATGAACCAAGCCATACATGCAACCAGGCTGCAGACAAACAGACCCGGTCTCATTTAGCAGGATGTGCAGACTGGACCTTTCACATCTGGGCCAGTCTGTCATTACTCACATTCAAGCAAGAGAGAAGAGTCTCTTGCTCACCCAGGTCCCCCCAGGTTGACCCTATAAGGAAGGTGTGAAATGGTGAGAATAAAAAAAGTTTAAAAAAATGCTTCCTTCCAGTGCACCGAGACAAGCAGGAGATGTGGGTAGAATGTGGCTGGACTTGCCAAGACAGAGCTGTTAGTTGTCCTGCACTGAGCCAGAAGAGTGACAGCCCATTTCTGAACAACCAGTACCCCTCCTTCCAACCCAGCAAAGCCATTAATAAAACTGCTATTACAGTCAAAGGAACAAGCACTTCCTGAGGAAGCGGGAACACACAGCGTGAAAACACACAAGTGGAGGAGGCAGGGACTTAACAGTAAAAACGCCAGCTGCCTCCTACCGCTTTGGGTCAATCAAAAAATGGAACATCAGACTCGGGCTGGTGCATCATTCACACTCATTTTGGACAATTTGGGTTGTGATTAAGGGTTTGGGGCTTTCTTGCTCTTAAATATGCTGTTATTACCTTCAAGAGCTGGCATGCCAGCAGAAGCAGCAGCATATTTCTCAAAACCCTTCTCTGATACCAGTCCTGTAGCTTTTCATGCACAAGACACCTGTGTCCAAAAAACCTAGAGCAGTTCTTGGAAAGTCCACCTAACTTCTCTGACCACGGCCACGGTTTCACAGCAGTGGCAGCAGCAACACCTAAGCCATCAGTTTTGCCAGGTTATTTTTACCCTGGGTCAGTTCCCTGCTCCATTTTACTCCTGACCCCACAAACTGGTGACGTGTATAAACAGGGAGGCAAGAACAGGGAGCATTGCTTAAGCCTGTATTGCTGCAAAGAGAAACATTTGGCAAACATTTTCCCAAAAGCTTCTTTTGTTTGAGCAAGGAGAGCATAGGTATTCCTGAACAGCATCAAGACAAAGGCTGGAAATTAAACCTTGTCAGACAGACACTGGCAGAAGTTAGTAGTATATTAACACCCAGGATATAAGCAGGGATGCTTCCCTTTGCCTCAGAGGGATGCAGTAAAAGAGTGGTCCCCTCAACATTGGCACTGGAGAAGCCATCCTGCTTGGGGATGCTTGATATGCTCTGGGCTGCTGCAGGGGTGGTACTAGCAGTCCACACAGCAGTCTGTTTCAAGCCAGCTTTGCCCGAAGACTGCAACGTGGATGTGCCCTTAAGACGCACGTTACAACTTCTAAGTGATTGCAGCAGTTCAAAGATGAAGAAATTAATCTAATTACTTTGACTGTGTCCCATCTTTCTCCCTTTTAACACCTCTGAGAGTAGGATCAGGAGACCACCACAGTTTGAAAGCTATCAGACACATTTTGGTATGGTGCAACAAGGTGTGCCTGTTTTTTTGGGGGATGATGGGGGATCCATCAGGAGTGAAGAGGGCCTTAAGCCAGAGAAGATCACCACTGGTCCAATCCACCACAGAGTCACTGACGGGGCAAGGCTGGGCAGAAATCACGTGAGTGATGACCTCATGCTGTGGAACCAAAGCGGTGTCAATGAATTCACACACATGATGGAGAGAGTGGTATTCAGGCAGGGACAGCCAAGCAAGGCCTCCAAGAAGTTAAGGCTGCTGAGACCCCAGAGGGAGCCTCAAATCGGAGCCCCTCTGTCTCCCTTTGCTCCATGCAGCAGCAGAAAACCACCCATCACACTGGGAGTGGAAGGAAAAGCAGCGTGTTGCAGACCCCAGAGGGGCCGTGGCTCCAAAGGAATGCCAGCAAGAGATGCCTGCCCATCTGTCCTGCTACTGGGCAATCAGGCCACCACAGACCCACGGTGAGTCTTAGAAAAAAAGAAACAGTAAATCTGTAACCACTGGAACTGGTTGACTCAGGAAAGCATTAAAAGATGAGAGATTAGACACGTTGTTAGTTTATGAAAAGCCCTGTTCTTTGTAGCAGCCTACAAACTGGTGCTTCAAACCAAAAGTGCCTCTTGTCTTGCAGGCAGTTGCTAGATAAGCTCAGTGCCCCATAAATGCCCAGATGAACATTGCTGAGACCATGCCCCTTGACAGCATTATACAGCAGAAGGAAACACTGCTGCTTCTTCTGCTTTGCTACACCACTGTCCCACCAAGCAGCCTTTCTACACAGCTCCTGTAAAAGGGCTGCACAGAAAATTAATTCTTCAAACATCTGTTACCTTCTCCCTGTGCAAATACCAGGCTGCTGATGGATGAGGGAAGGATACAAATATTTACAGACAAGGTGAAGGTGGGAGCTTTGCCAGACATTGTGCTTGTGAGATGCTGATCTGGACACAGCTAAGGGTGGGGGAAGCAATCCCATTAACCCACCAAGCAATCACAGGTCCTTAGATACACATTCTCCAGCATACCAGCCTTGCCACAAGCCAGACAGCTCACCATAATGCCCCACACCAGGCATCAGTGCCACGACAAGCCTGCTGCCCAGAAGGAAAGGCTGGCACCACTGCAGGAGAGACAAGTAGCCACAGGAATCCCCTACCACCACCCCCAAGCAACACTAAGTGCCCAAAACACCCTCCTTTAGATGTGTTCAGTCCCTTCCTTGTCCAGCAAGTCCCAGAGCTGGAACATCCCCCTGCCCTCACACAGACCGGTGAGTACAAAGAAACCTCCCACTGGATCAAAGGAAGGAGAAGGAAGTTTCTGGGTTGGCTAGGAACTGCAACCATGAATGTTAGGACAGTCCCTGATATGGCTTCAGCCCATGTCAAGTAGCTTCATTCTGCAGGTATTCCTGATCTGAGAGACAGTAAGGACCAGACAGCACTTCCAGCAGGCAGTGTGGATGCAGCTACTCTGTTCTGGAGATTATCTAATAACATACAGACTTGGCCAAACCCAGCCACAAGATACTCCTGCATACCTTTAGCTTCTTTATGGCAGCGTAGCCCCCTGCATGCTCATTTCTCCACTTGGAGACCTAAGGACAAGCAACCTGGAATGGGTGGATTCTCATTCCAGTTTTTGCAGGCTTGTCCATGAGCTCCTCTTTGATCTGACCTTTGCAGCTACCCAAAGAATCAGGCCAGTTTCCCGGGGTTTCTCCTTTTTTCAAGGCTGGAAAGCAAGTTGTGATGAAGGGAATGTTGGCCAGGAAAGCAAGACCCTGCCTTTGATGCTTAATATGGAGAATTTCAACCAGCCTTGCCTCAGTAAAGGAGCATATTCCTCCCAAATTTATAGCAGGACCTCACAGTATGGATATATGCACATTAGGAAAAACTCTCCTATCTGCTGCAGTCTCCTTGTCACAGCTGATCACCCTCCACTTTCCACTTTTCATTCCCCAGCCTAGTGCTACACTACAAGAAGCACCTCACTGAAACATGCCAAGTTATTTTTCCAATTCCTGTCCTTACCAGCCCCAGGAAATCAGCCATGATATTGCTTTCACATATCAAGATTTCTAGCCTCACTCATTCATGGCAACAAAAACCATATGGTGAGAATACATCCTGCCTAGCCCAACGGAGAGGCACAGGAGGCCTGAGTGGCGAGGCAGGGATACAGGCCACAGTGGAGCATACAAAGAGGTGCAGGGTAGAGCAAAGGTTTTCTTTAACCTCTCCTCCCACCAAGTAACACAAGCTTTCCTCCATATGGGCACCGAGTGCCTGGCACATGTACAGTCATCAGCAAACACAGCGGTCACTGATATGGAAAGAGTCACCTCTGCGTGCCTTGAGAGGGCTTAAAGCACATTATGCCTGCAGCCAGGGGATTCTTGATTTATTCCAACGTTGTAAGCAGCACTAGCTGTCTCTCTCCCCCCTCTATTTCCCCCCCTCCAATCTGTACTCATTCGTTGTAGTGCTGCAACTCTTCTCCTTTAAGCATCCCTGCAATTCCAGGCCAAGAGGATAAACCTGTTTTCTCTGGCCCTGCTCTGCAGAAGTCTCTCCCATAAGTAGAACAGAGACTGTCTGCAGGCAGCTGAAACCCTGGCAGAGCCTCCTCCTTCATCTTTCCTCCACTCAGCACGTATTTGGCTACAGAGCCTGCAGAGCAAAGAGCCCCAAAGGTTCAGAGAGCTTGAAAAGTGCTTGCTCCCGGCATGATAGCTTCGAGCTGGGATCAGGGCTCCTCTGCTCAAGGTGTTACACAAACACTAGCAAGGGCCATTACCTGTCTCAAGCAGCTTTGCAGCTGAGATTGCCAAGCAAGAAAGCGCTTTTTGTAAAGCCAGTGTACTCGTGATATACCCATGCTATGCAGTACATCCAGGCTGAGGTTATAGGGACAGAAAATTACTCTTCTGTAGAGCTCAGCAGGCTCCTGAACCCACTGATCTGCCCAGAGAATTGACTCATTGCCCAATTCCCGACTGAACATACTTGGGCAAAGTAGCTCAGACAACCTTCACCTGCACATCAGTGTGCCCATCCAACATAGCACCTTCCTTGTCTCCTTGGGACAGCAAGGGAAACCATCTCAGCACTGAAAACTCACATTACTACACTGCTGGGGTGTTGAAACAGGCATGCATCCCCTCTGCAGCCATGTGGGGGACAGCCACCTACCCGCATCTACCCTGCCTGCTTGTTACCCTTAGCAGAGCTGCACGATGAACGCTTAAACAAGGATTGTGTAGTCTCAGCACAGAGCTCAGAGTCACTCACTCAGCAAACATGTCTCTTTGAAGGACTGCCTTATCTTGCAGCTTTAGTAGGCACAGGGTATGCACACACCGGCTTACCAGGACAGAAGTCAGGGGGTGCCCTCAAGACTCATTTCCTTCTCTCCTGTGCTTTCAAAAGAGTTTGGTCCCTTTTCATACCTCCTGCAGTGTCTCCAAAAGTTTCCCCACGGGGGAGCTGCCAGAAGACCCCAGACCTATTGCTCCAGAAGCAGGGAGCACATGGGCTGTTTGCTTTGCCCACGCCCTAGCCATGCTGCAGGCCCCTTCTTATCTGCACAACCCACCGTATGGCAGGTTACCATACACCAAGCAGGAATATCCAACAGCATGATGCTAACATGTGATAACATGATTCCTACATCCTTCCTACCATGGGTGAAGCCGTCAGAGGAAAGAAGGGCAGAAGCTGTCACCATGTCTGTCTTTCACCAAAGCAATCTTATCTCTCACTAGCTATCAGTCAGGGCATCCGTCCTCTTGAGTGTCCTTCCTCCTTTTTTAGCTCCTCTCTAACCAGAGCCAGGTGGTTTATTTACAAAGATTTCTCCACTAAGACACAGGGATATTTGTCTTCCACAGAGGACTCCCTGTTTGCATTGTGCCTTCCTCTGGTTGTTGTGTGCATTGAGGAAGCTTTGGCAGTGAAGACTTGCATACTCGCGCATCACTGCTTCTATGATTAACCAGTTTCTGTAGACTAAATAACACTGCCTGAGGAAAGTTTTTCAGCCAAGCATCATCTTTCTTCCTTCAGCGCACATCCTCCAGCTTGCAATTTCACTCAAGCAGACAAACATTACATGCACAGTTCCAAGGACAACAAATAAATGTTGCATTTTCCCTCTACCCAAGGCTGAGCCAGGCGCAGCATCCAGGTGCCACGTTACATTTTGCACTTGGTTTAATGTAGTCCAAAGGATTTTCTAAGTCACCCTCTCCACAGCCCCTTGAAGGGTCTGACAAAGGAGGGCTTGTAAGTGGGTGCATCCATAATGCAAAAGATGAGCAGACACACACCCATCAGTGCTTTTTTTTGAGCACTGGCTTTATTGGCATTGCCTCCCTCCTTCCCTGTGCAAAAGGCCAAGCTCTGGTTGTCCTTTTTGCCAGTTCTTGCCACAGAGGAAGGAGACACTGTCCTGCAGTCTGATGTGAGAAATGATTCATTTGCTCTCCCCTGAGCCATGTTCCTTAGCCTCTTTTTTAACAAAAGGATGGCCAGGTCCCTCTAGAAAATAAAAGACAGACTCCATGCTGCACACAGTTGCCAGAATGGTTGTCACTGACAACTGAATTGAAGATCAGCAAGACCATCTCTGTTTTCATTTATTGCCTTTAATTCCACCCTTTTGTTTTTCTCTTTGCACACACATAATGGACAGGCAGGGCTTTTCTTTTTCACATTGTCATGTTGACATCAGTGAGTGGTTTCCATGTCACCTTGCATGTTTTACAGGCCATAGGACGAGAAACACTGTGAGGACCAGGTAGCCTTAAAGAAACCCAGCCAGGCCCTACATCAATGGGCCAAATGGTGCCAGCCCATACTCAAAACACCAGCCCCAGGGTTGAAGCAGTCTTTCTGCAATAGACAGATGCAAAGCCTAAAAATTCCAGTCTCACATCAGGGCAGAGGAACCACATCATGCCAAGGTGAAGACATCTAAAACACAGACTGTCAGTTATCAATGGGAAAATAAAGCAGCACATTTTACTTGTGCAAATATACCTAGGGAGGGCTGGTATAGAAAGGAGGAGGTGGCACTCTGTGGTCAGTCATAAAAGGAAGATGTGAATCAGGTCGCTGCATGCTGACTCCAGACAGACGTCATAACCCACCATATGGAGGGCTAGGCAAACACAGCCAGAGAGCCCTATCAGTGTAAATCAGCCTTGTGTTCATGCAAGTCACCACAGTGATGTCAGGTTACATCAGAAGACACTCTCCCAATGTGAGAAGAAACAGTACAAGAGGGCTGTTTGAACTGAACTAGGATTGCATCATTCTGCACTGCATAAAAGCTGGGCTGTGGCAAATCCGGGAACAGCTGCCAGGGAAATCCTGGAGTAGCTTCAAGGCAGATCCAGGAGTTTAACCCCTTGGATTTTGATGCTGTTCCCCATCACACTGGGTGCCAAAGATGCCTCAAATTCACCCACATCATCCCTATGAGCAATTCCCAAGAGGTATTCCCAAAGGCCTCACTGCTGATTTAACAGTGTGCAGCATTAGGAACAACACAGTTCAGTTAAACATAAAGGAAGTACCACACCATGTCAAAAGCAACAACGGCTGGTGTACAATGAGAAGTTGAAGAGCACAGCTCCCTTTCCTCTCCAGCCAGGACACCTCCCATAACACCATGGTCTACATGCAGGAGTGTGCTCTGGAGCCTTGAAACAGAAAGTTTAGCTTCATGAGCATCAGCACAAAAACTTGGCCCAGAAAAATATCGGCAAGCAGAGGTTAAATCTCACTGAGTTCTCCAGACATGGTTTTCTCTGTTTCTGTTCAGCACCTAACACAACTCAGGACTACAATAGTGTGGACAGACAGGACAGCAGTGGGACAGAACCAGACCTGAACTAGACAACTGACAAACCTGTCTCTGAAGGAAATGAAGTCCTGATCCAGTGGTCCACAGGTGATCAGTAACCACCGTTGTACATCAGTGGTAATCTGCTCATCTGACCTCTGAAGTGACCATAGGGAAGAAGGAAAAGTGCTGGTGATAGGTTAGGTATTCATGCCTAGCAGCAACCAGCAGCTCAACCTTCATACAACTCGATGTTAACAGTGATGGCTTGACTAAGCTGATTAACCCACCGCTGACTTGTCTGGTCTCAGCTCCTGAAGGAGCTGCATCCTCTCACAGAGCTGGCAGTGGGAAGATAGCACCAATATGTCCTGACAGATCTTTCCCAAACCAAACATCTTCCCCATCTCATAAGGATAGGCCAGGTCTAAAAACATCTAGGTATTTGCAGAAAGAGGTGGCCAGCTACTAGAGCTTCACAGACAGCCCAAGCTGGTGTTCCCACCTCCAGTAATAGCAGCCAGGATACAGATTGCCAGGTGGAGAACAGAGACCCACCACAGAAGAGTCGCCTCCTGCCCCAAGAGGTCCAAGGGAAGGAAAGGCAAAGACCTTCCTCAGCAAACAGTAGAGAGAAACAGGAGTAAGAGTAGCTGCAGAGTTAAAAGGAGAGGCAGATACTGTAAATTTGCTAAATATCTTACTCCCAAGCGAAAATCCCTCCTGCTTCTCACATTAATCAGGGCACTTAAAACTAGTCCTAACCAGCTGCTCCCACTTCCTTTGTCCAACTCTTCTTCAAACGCACAAGCAGCCCACTAAGAAACAGAGCAAATATGTGCAAAGATTTGCAGACAAAAACCAAGACCTTTGGAAAACACCCTGCAGAAGCAAGCACCCCTCTCCCAGCACAGATGCAGCTGTGCTTTACAGTAGGACAGTTTCCAATGTTTTCCTTCTCTGTGCAGACAAGGGATTTCCTGTCCTCCATGGCAACAACCTTGCATTTACTGAAGGAGGCTGTGCCAATAATCTCCACAGCAGAATGAAAAATTTTAAAGTGGCACTGCCTGTTAGCTCAGGGTGTGTTTTCCACTCTGCTGAGCAGGGGTAAATGTCCAGTGCTGCACTGCCCACACAAGGGGTTATTAGTTTCTCAAGCACTAGCAATGGAAATCTGAGTAAGTCACTAGCCACCACCACCTCCCAGCAAGAGCTGTTTGTGCACCTTCCAAAGGACAAGGTTTTTCTAACAAGTTAACAGTTATCAGTTCAAAGATGGCCCCCATCGTGCAGACAGCCCTGGATTTAGATGGCCCAGGTTTTCCCACTGCAGGCTTAGAAGTAACAACAACCACTCTCTCCTGAAAGAGAGTGCACTTACTGCACCAGTGCTGGTCCAACAGTTTCAAAACACAGCTGAGCTAAGCGTCCCCAGCAAGGTCTCCCCTCTTCAGCCCCTCTGAGTCACCCTTGCACAGGCCTGCGTGCTTCTCGGCTCCAGGAACACAGATTCAGTGCACTGACTTGGCAGAAAGCCTCTCCATTTTGGCCAATCTCATGCCATTTTAGTGAGTTACATCAGCTTGGCATGAGGCCACGTGAACATCAGGACCAGCCCAAGGGATGCAACAGGAACAAAACAGGAGGGGAAGTGAGGCCATCCCCTTTCAGTGGCAGCAAGCTTGTGATGAAACTGTATCCGTTGCTGTCTCAAATTTAACTAGACAAGTTAACTTTACTAGAACATCTCTGCTAACCTGCTCATTAACCTCTTATGCCTAAAGTGGTTTTGTTTAGCAAGGCCTTCAAGGAGGAACACAAAAGAGCTGGAAGCCCCTAACTAAATTATAACAAGCCTGAAGTATATTTTTGGGCTGGGCCACAGATGCAGTCTAAACCTGTACTGGTTTTCAGAGCCAGGCTTTTCCTTTTTTAAAAAAAAAATAAATAAAATCCCCCCCAAGAGGGAGCAGAACAAATGATCCAAACTAAACCAGACATGATAAAGCTGTACGTTGTTTTCAAAGCAGGTAGTAGGCTAGCATTAAACAGGAACCTTAAACTTCTTTTTTACCCTTACTTTAGTGAATCAGACTCTCAGAGGCATTTTCCCACACAGAACAGGCTTAGGAAATTTTTTAAGTAACAGCAAAGCAACACTAAACAAAAGAAACAGAAAGGGAATGAGAATCCCTTAACTGATGGAAGAACAGTTCTCCAGCCTAACCTAAGGTGCTGTAAGCAGTAAGTGCACGCAATCCGGCCACTACATTCTGCCTCTGAGCACTGACAAGAGGCTAAAGCGTCATCAGAGAAGCACTCACAATGCATTTCCACCTGCCTAGGGCTCCACCACTCTCTCTTGCAGAAAGTGACCTTGCAATTCCACTGCCAAGTAAAACAGACCCACAAAGAGAGCACTAAAAGTCATTCAAACAGACACATTTCACTGCACTGGAGTGGAGGCAGATCAGTCACACTAGAAGTTACCATGTCTCCACAGAAGAGCAGTAAACCTCAGCCAAGGGACAGCCAAACTAAAATCACAAGCACTTATTTGACTATTTCCAACAGCAGTGGATAGAGATACAGCAGGAACCCTGGAGTAAAGTTTCAGATCCAAGTTAAGTTTCTGCCTCTGACAAAAACTCCCCGTGGAACAACAGGCAAATCACCTTTTCCACACTCTACCTGAATTCCCTCCCCCATAAAATAGGCATCGTTCTTGCTTGTCTGTTCCGAGTTACAAAGCAGTCCTAGCAGGGATTATTTTTAGCACAAAAACCCAGCTGAGCTGGACTCTGATCTCAGCTAGGTCCTCTCACCAGCTTTGTAATATAAAAAGTAAACAAAAAGCAAGGCTAAGCCCACACCAGAGCTCAGCCGCTGGACAGCATTTTGATAACAGAAGAACCACAATTTCCAGAAAACAGAGCTGCAGGCCCAAAGATGGAGCCAGGCAACAATCTGAGGGATTAGAATGGATCACCAGTGCCTGCATTCATTCACTGGTGACCAGTGAGCTGCAAACAGACAGATTTCAAATCAGTTTCAGATATTCCACTGTCACCAAGTGATGACGCAGGTGATTAAGATCACAAGTTGAAATAACTCATAACTGCGCGCTCAGACATAGCAGCAAGTGCTGGGATAGCAGCAAAGTATTGAGAGCTACATCCAAGAATGGGAACTCAGCAGAGCTCTTTGCTTCACAGCATAAACAAGCAGCTCCTCCCAATCTTTTGAGACTGCAAGTGCCAGGAATAATTAATACCTGCCGAGAAAACCTTCCCAGCTTCATGCTTTGAGAAATCCACATTTGCTGCTATCAGAAGTGTAGTACAAGGCTACAAAACTGCTAGAGGTCAGGGTCTCAGATCAGAGCTCCCCTACAGAGTATGCTGTCAAGAAGAAACAGAATGGAATAGAGAAGACCTGAATAAACTGGGAATATGTTAAAAAAACCCAAACACATAGTCATGAAGAATCTCTTAATTAAACACCAGTGATCATCTCAGGATAAGTCAGAGTGCAGCTGAATTTCTGTCCCCAGTCAGGCCAGGGTGTTTAGCAGAGTTTCCCAGACTTGTAAAGCCAGCCATAGCTGCAGAAACACTGTGGTAAACCCAGACCCAGCAACAACTAGCTTAAAGAGTCCATGCTCGCAGCATTTCCAGGCTTTCTGTATCCCAAAGGCACAGGAATCATTCTCTGCTTGGTTTACCAGCCTTAGCATCAGTGATATATCTTCCTAGAACCGTAAGTACTTGCATAAACCAGGGCAAACCAGCTCCTTATTGAAGTACATTCAACTCTTTAGTCATTCCTTTAAGGCTACAAAACCATTTTATTGTACCACCTGGTGCACCAGGACACATTTATGAGCCTCTCTTATAGGAGCTGGTTAGTTCCCATCTGCAGTTTTCAAATATCCAGTATCCTGGTTTTGGCTAGAAGAGAACTGATTTTTTTTCTTCTTAGTAGCTAGCATAGTGCTGTGTTTTGGAGTCAATGTGGGATTTGGTATGAGAAGAATGTTGATAATATACTTGATTTCTTAGCAACAACTAAAACCATCAGGACTTCTCAGCTTCCTGTGTCCTGGTAGTGTGCAGGTGCACGAGAAGCTGGGAGGGAGCACAGCTAGAGCAACAGACCCGAATTGGCCAAAGAAATATTCCATATCATGCAATGTCATGCTCAGTACATAAATGAGGGCTCCCTCTCTTCTGGGATTGTGGTTTCAGGATTTTCCCTGATCAGACACCTGCAGCACCCAGGGACTTCAACAGCCATCACTGCTTCTCTGCTCACTGTGCTAAGTGCTACCGCTGTCCAAGGACATGAATCACCTCCTTACTCTTACACGGAGCACACAGCTTGATTCCTCAGGATCCATGCTTCTGTTTGGAGGACAAAAAACATCTCCCCACGAAGGAAGAAATAAAAAAGCTAGACTCCAAACTTACCATGTGGAGAAGGGAGCACTGTATCCTATAACACCCTACACAGACCAGCAGCTGCACACCAGTAGGAACATTTGCCTTTGGAGGACAGTTTCTCTATGCTATCTCCTATAACACAGGCCACGAGCACAGCACCAGGGTACAAGGGGATGCACCTCTGCTACCAGTTGAGGTAAGAAAATACGCCTTTGACTCCAGACTGGAGATCTATACCTGCTGAACTGTTACTGGGAGAACTCCCAGTCCATTTCAGACAAGGCAAGCTGGATTACAAAGACCAACTATCTAAACTTAGAGGGAACATGGCTGGAAGGATTGCCTAGAACTAACCTAAACACTTGTGCTGCAGGCCAGTGGCCTCCACATAATACCAGCATTTGTTTTCATCAACACTAGAGCTGGATATCTAACAGCTTAAACTTGACCAGACATTAGTTTTCCCTCTGACCTCATTCAAATGGATAGAAAAGAACTGACATCTATAGTGTGGGAGTCTTCACATCAGGTACCATCACAGCAGTGAGGCTTGTGCCTGTTCTCAAAAGCAAATCTGCGACCCATAAACCAGAGCAACATTGTAAAAGTAAACTACTTCACAGGTGTGACCAGTAAGGGTATACTAGAGTCAATCCTGGCTTGGGACATCTATGAAACCCTGTTCTCATTCCTCCCAACCACCCTTTTAAATTATCTCTCAGCAATATTTCTAAAAACTTACTTTCATACTGATGATAACCTGCCTTATCACACTGACTTGCCTGTGCTGATCTATGTTCTGCTAAGGCTTTATTCAAGGCCTTGCTATAAGGAAACTCAGGTCCAGCCATATTACATTAAAGATATACATACTTCCTTATGAGCAGACCTTCTACATATGCAGCTAATTTCTCTTCTGTATCAACATATGTCCAACTTCCAGATAAGAAACTGGGGTATGCCTTTCCAGTACTTCATTAGGACCAAGTCTGAGGGTAAACATCGTGCAATTTGTTACCAGCAGCTGTCCCAGCCTGCCACCCACTGGCCTCCAGAAACGTGATCTCTGCTTTAACCAGTATTTTCCAAGTCAACACGGTTCAGACATTGAAGCCGACTGCAATGCACCCTACCGGCATAGCTGACACAAAACAGCTTCCTTCAGAGCAACACTGTTACTGAGAGACTGCTTTACAGCTACTGTTTCTTGCAGTTATTGCAAATTAACTACAGTAACTACAACATCAGTATAAAGCCATAATTACATCCATTTAAAGTCTTTTACATACTTTTAATCTGATCAGATTAATACTTTAATCCAAGTCAAACTATGTCAAGAGTTTGTAGTGCAAACCACACTAGAGCAAACATCTCCTGAAAAGGCTCTAATAGAATACCCTTTCTTAAAAAAAAAAAAAAAAAAAAAAAAGTGTCTTGCTTAGCTTCAAACAGTTACAACAACTTCAAACAGTGCAAGCAGCTCACAATAGTCTACTTCTGGAGTAGGGACATAAAGTGTTGTTTGTCATGTTAATAGTAGCTGCAGCCTTTCTCTGGGGGAAACAAAGGCCTTTGAAGCAAGTTGAAGCAGTTTAGGATAAACACAGACATAGCTCAACTTCTTCAGACTCAGCCTAAAGGCAGCTCAGTAAGCTGTTCCTTGCTACCGACTTTGATTCAAAGACCACTCAGCTACTGGAGCTAGATTCAGAAAGACACAGCATAACACTAATATTTTTTAGTGCAGAACAGCATAAGCAAGATGCTATTTCTCCTATGCCCCAGGCAATAGGTGCAAAAGAGCATGAAGCAACCACAGCTTCTGAGTGTCTCAGCACACTAGTAGCTCATCCTGGCACAGCCGGCATGCCAGCAGAGCCTAGGATGAAGCAACCAGCAACAAGGGCAAGAAGCACAATGTGCCTTTTTAGGCAAACCCAAAGCTTTGCCTGCATGAGTTGTCCAGCTCAGGACCACTAGTTGCACTAGGACAAATGGCTAGGAGCTTATAGACATCTGCCATAGGTAGCATCACTGCCACCTATCAGCTCTCTTCTACATAGGGACTACATATTCACAAGCACTATACTTATGTAGCTGCTGCTAGAACTGAGCTATTTGGGCAGAAGCTGAGCATGAACTCCAGAAGTCTTAATCAACAACAAATTGAAACTGTTCCAGTCAAACAAAGGTAAAAGGAGACAGAATTCAGACATTTTTCAGCTAGACTGCTGCAGGATGGTATGGTCTATAAGAGCTGCTCAGTCTTCACAGGGTACCAAAGAGAAAAAGCAGTAGGTCGCAGAAAAGTAAACTATCGAACAATCCTTAAATACTGTTGCTGAGCTGCCCATTCTCAGAGCTTCACTGGTTGAAGCTGCTTCAGGCCATCTGCCCAGAGCATAGCCACATAGCCTACTTTGAGCATGATTAGAAGTTTAGTCACAAGAAATTAAGAAAGGCTCAGATACTCATCTTACTGAGAAAGCTGCCTTTAGAAGGGTATGGAGCCAACCTGTAGAAAGATGACCACTGGAGTTTATAGGCTGGTTTACTAAGTTTAAAGAGGTTTATCTTACAGAAGACTGACTAGGACTATGCTTCCAGAAGCCCTGAAGTTTTAAACAGCCTCTTCTTGCTAGCAAGAGGTGTGAAGATTGACAAAATATGATGCACTGTAAAGCAGTCTGAAGGAGTCCAAGCCATCTATACATATCAATGATTTTGAAAGGCTTGGTTTCCTCTGTGTGCAGCATATAGGAAGTTTGAGAGCTGTTCAAACAACATGACCCAAAATCCCCACATTTCATGTCAATACTCATTCCAAGAACAATCCTACCAAGTCAAATACTTATCTCTAGTGCTCTGAATTAAGAGATCCAGGTAATGTGTAATTTGTGATAGTTCTGTGCCTGAAACTTCAATTTGACATCCCACACAAAGTCTTGCCATACAACAACAGCTTGTTGTATCAGACATCTTTATTTGCTGTATTGCCCAAGTGTACAAATACCGAATGTAGTTATAGAAATTCAAAATATATTGTAGTAGAAATCTGTCTGAGAAGTGGAATGTTAAGATATTTACTTTATAAAATTACTACATTTATATAAGTCACTCCCACTTGCAAGCTTTAAATATATCAAGGCTATGAAGATACAGATTACTTTGTGATCCCACAAAAAAGGAATTCTTCTCAGAAAAGATATTCTGCTAGATGAAGTCAGTCAGCAGCAAACTGATTTCTTCCATTTGACTCATTTTGAGTTATCAGCCAACAGGATGTTAGCTACATCCAGACAATTCATACACAATTTGGCTCTCATTTATACCAAGAAAGTCAATGTATCACTATCAACATATTTAAGTATTAGTTAAACAATCTCAGTGACAATATTTATTTTAAGCTAATGAAGTCAAGCCAATAAGTTGCCCCTGGCCATTGAGTGCAATTGATGCTTTTTTCACATTTTCAGAATAAGGCGCCTTAGTTCTTGAACAAGTCAATACAGCTTTGCAGGAGAGAGACATTGTTCTGGAAAGGAAGAGAATTAGTTTCAGATGAGTATGACTGATAATTTAAATCCTGCCTTCCATAATGAGGTAACTTCTAAAATAGTAGGTCCATCCCAGGATTTTGTAGCCTGTGACAACGCTAAAGAGCTTATACTGCAGAGACAAGCATTCAGCAGTAAAGCATCAATACCAGATCATACAGTCTGCAGTCTGCCTCTTCCTGCAGGCCCACAACCATAGCTCTGTTTGTGGGAAAGAGGGGCAAGAGTAGATAAGTTTTATAAGTGGGTCAAACTGAGCAGCATTGTCAAGCCTCTCATGTCAAGCTCAGCACTGAAGTAGCTACCTGTAATGAAGTCCAGGACTCTCAGGGAATAGGAAATTAGACTCTCCTTCAAAAGAAGCTGAGGATGCAGTTACCTCTCCCCAAGCTGGATTCCTGCTTTGTTCTCACATTAAATTAACAGACCCTGTAACCTGCATACTCTTTCCTGGGTTAAGCTGGCAGTAAATGGTGTGGTCTCCACAGCCTACTGTAAGCCTGCTCAGTAAAGCTTGGCAGAGATTGCTATAAAGCCAGCTTCCTCCTTTACTGACAAGGCAAGTGAGACCACAAGCTGCAGGATGTTCTCTCACAGCACACAGGAACACTTGAAGCAGCAGCTGCCTCTAGATGCAGCAAGGGTCAAACCCACAGATTAGCTGCCTGATGGGAAGGTAAGTGAGCTGCTGTTTATTACCTGCAAAATTAAGACTTTTTCTTGCAGTGCAATAGGTTGGTGTCCTAGGAGCAACAAGCTGAGAACAGACTTTCTGTGTGGGACAGGTAAGACTACTAGCATTTCTTCTTTGTATGCACTACACCTACAAATTTTTTTCCCCCCTTTCCTTCCCCATTTCAGAACTCAGCTGAAGAGACTAGCTGTTCTATTTTACACTTCCTAGTTTTAAAGGGAACCCAGAAAATCCTCCAAGTTAACACAGTACTCACTTCTCTCAAGCTATGCCCATTAAATTCCTAAAAGAACACACCTTTGCATGTTTTATTTCCAGTTCTGCCATTTCAATTAGGTTTTTGCGGAATGCTGCTATTCTCTTCTGTTTGAAGCTCATCAGTTCTACAGGGAAGAAAGAACAAAGATAAAACTGACATACAAAATGTGACTGAAGTTTTAGTAATGCCCCTTATGTTTCATGAATTCTGTTGTACAGCTCTAGTTACAGTATTTGACCACAAAAAGGTTCAAGATTTAGTCCTGCTGTTTCTAGCCAGAGATGCATTTGTCACATGACACAGACAAACTGTTTCCTTGCTAGGATGTGAAAGACAAATATTTTGTAGGAAGACAACTGGAATAAAACAGAAGCGACACAAGCTCTGCAAGAATACAGAACATTTAAAAACCAAGAACATTAAAGGAGTAGCATGTGTACCATAAAAGCACGTTTCCTCTGTTTTACATTTTCCAAAGCAATCTACTAAGAACCAGTGCTTGAAACTCTGTATGAGTCACTCAGCTGTACTGGGACAGAGCAAAAGCCTGTTTGTGCAGTTCTAATTGAGATAAGCAGAGCAATGACCAACCTCAGCTGTAAGCCCTAGTATTTGCTTTCCAGACTGAACTCTTGTCCTCAGCATCCACCTGAAAGTAACTACTCAGGCTTCTCATTCAGACAATCATTCTTAAAAATATTTAGCTGCATTCATTTTACAGGCATCTGCGGTGGCCTTGGGATGTCCAAACTACATGTTTCAGTGTTCAGAAGCCTTTAATAGTTGAAGATCAGATGGAGACCTGGACTGAATTAAGATCTCCCTTCAGCATAAATACAGCAAAGCCTGTTTTACCTTGTTTTGCAGATTCTGAAATCTTCTCAAACTTCTGACAACAATCTTGTTGATGTGCCTCAGCCAGCCTGACGTCCTTGCTCTTCAGTCTGGCTTTATCTAAAGCTTTGTTAGAGTTTTCATAGTCAACAAGAGCCCTTGTACGTCTGTACAGAAGATCCTGAAAGCAGACAGCAATAGGGCATCAGATCCTTAAGAGGACTACTTCCCAAACTGAGGGTAAAGCTACCTTAGCAGCAGGAGGTTTCACTTCTGACAGCACCAGATTCTGCTTCTTCCAACATGCTATTAGAACCTGCTATGCTCTTTGCATAGCAACAGGAATCTTTCACCTGTGCAGCATCAAGTTTAAGACAGTCACTTGTGCCTTAGTCCAAGAGCTACTCAAGGCACCACTTCTTCCCTTAAAGTAACTTTATCCTTCTGTGGAGTGGGCCTCTCCAATAAGGAGGAATAGCACTTCCTGAATTCCCTCTGTCTACTTCTAGTAAGGCATATACTATCTATTTTGTTGGAGATCTGTTTGATTGAAGCACTGTACTAACCTAAACACAGCACAGTCACCCCCTTGCCAACTCAAATACTGATTAGAAAAGAATTGCTGGCAAGGCTTTTGCAGTGACATCATCTATCAAACCCCTCCTGAACATCCAGACTCCAATAGCCTTCACATGTTAACATATATTCATGATAAAGTACTTTAGTCATTGGGATTTACTTCAGGATTTTTAATTAGTAATCACTGGTTTTACTGACAAGCCATGAGTACTCAGGCAGGGTTAGAATGCTGCTGCAGACTCAAATGCAGTTTGCTCTGACAGAAATTTATAGAGTTCCTCTCCACATATCAAAAAAAACCTGGTCAAAAATCTGTAAGAGGGCTGGACTGCAGCTAACCAATATTTAGTTTCTATATTCCGCTGTGGTTTATGAGTACCAGGTTTTTCAAGCAAAACAAAGGTCCATCTTCCTGTCTTCTTAAAGCACAAAGAATACCATGAGTGAGTCATGATGCCCATAATAAAACTAAGCTTCAAAAAGAAAACTGTTCTCACCTTAGCAGCTTCTATATTGAGCATGTAGTATCTCAACAGTTCAGAGAGCTTTAAGTCTTCATCAGATGAAACTCTACTCTCTACCTTCTGCAGAAAAGATCAGATAGCTGGTATGTAACAGGAAGCAGCAACATCCAGATTGAGAGATTCTTTTTTCCCCCCAAAGCTTCTCTTACCCTGAGTTTCTCAAAAAGCTCAGCAACTTTCAACAAGTACCTGGGGGGGAGGGGAAAAAAAATGCATAAATAAGTTTTAGATATTTCTTAGTCTGATAAATGCTGGGATCAATTGGTAGGAAACCAAGAAGCTGAAGGCTGGAGTTTATTCCTGCCAGACCAAGACAAGGGCTTGAAAAGAACTCAGGTCTAGGCAGACACCTGGACAAAAGGTTTAATGCAAGAGGTGCTGGATTCCAGCCTAATAAGACTAGTACAGTTGAGCAGCTAGACACCATTTAAAGTAACAACACTGATCTCTAGAGCATAAAGGTAAAGGTCTTGTGGAGAATTCCCCTGCTGCTACTCTTCAAGAGGAATGAATTGCCTTGCTTATTCAGCTATATACTCTGTTTTAACAAGGTTTTGTTAAACTGATAGCAAAGTTGAGATGTGGAAGAATTCAATTCAGAAGAGGTGACTAAGTTTCCATATCTTAAAAGAAACACTAGTATTCTGGAATTTTAGAGGTCCAGAAGCTACTACACGCCTAGTGTAAGATGTGGCTGTATTTAACAGCATGTTAGGACACAAATGCATCATCTCTTTCTCCCATATTCTCTAGTAGTTTGTGACCTGAAAAAAAATTCAAGGAGACTTCTGTTTAGAAGGAGCTTTGATAATCAGCACAGTTCAGCTCTAGTGCTAAACTAGCGAAATATCATCTAGTTAAGAGTCAGATGCAATTGATAGTTTCAGGTCTGCTGAAACAGGAACATCAGAGGATTTCTTGCTTCAATGCCACTTGCCTACAATTCAAGAAACTTAAACCAGCTATGACTCAATCCCCTGGATTTTAGAGAAGGAATTTGATATTCCCAGACTCAGGGTATGTTTATGAAGAGTTAGAATTGCTTACTTTTTGATAACTGTAGGTTCTTCTAATGCCAGACTGTTCAAGCAAGCTGAAGTATAAATATAGTCATCTGCAACATCTGCAAGAACAAGACAAGGTTTTCAGGCTGAAGTCAGCAAGACTGTAAGGTCTTTAGAAAGGACTTTGAAAATACTCACTTTTATGAGATCTTGTCATCTTATCTGCTTTTGCACATGCATCCTTGATTCTGTTGTAGTAGTTCACAAGAAAAGTCTTCTCTTGCTCAAAAAAATCTTCTACCTCCTGAAAGAAAGTATGACCT
Organism: Athene cunicularia; assembly: GCF_003259725.1. Taxonomy (NCBI): domain Eukaryota; kingdom Metazoa; phylum Chordata; class Aves; order Strigiformes; family Strigidae; genus Athene; species Athene cunicularia. The sequence continues at coordinate 110,874,435 of NW_020799097.1, read as the reverse complement.
GTTAAGTCAGTTACACTACTGCAGAATACAAGCTCTTCCCTTTTTTGGGAAGAGCCAAAGAAATGACCATAGCCGCCTAAACATTAAGCCCATCAATCTTTATTGATGAACAGAGTTCAAGACAAGATCTTGAGCCAAGATTTTGACAAAGCAAGCCATCTGACAAGTTTCTTTTTCACGATTAAGTCAAGATGGACTTGACACAACTATTCAACCCTGCAGGTTGCCTGAAGTAACCAGTAAATTGGTATCAGACAGCCCTCGGGGCTACCACTGTTGGAATTTTATTTCCCAGGCCTGCTGCAACATAGCTGCTAAACAGTAAGCAGTTTATAAGCTTGCTTCAAATCCACACCAAACACTATGTACTATAATGTTTCATGACATTGTGTTTAGGACAGCAAGTCTATTAGAAAGAGCTACCACAGCAACTTGACAGAAAAGCTGAAGCTGGACCAGTTACATGAGTCTTTGATCTTATCTATGCAAGCAGAAACCCATAACTCATGTCTGTTCAGAGCTCTGAAGTAGACAAAAGCCACAAGCACATTTGCTGAGGGTGTAATTCCTCCCTCGCCACCAATATAAGGTGTTAAGGCAGCTCTTCCGCATCCACCAGAAACTTTAATATACACTTAAATTTTTAACAGCCTATAGCTTCAATCTCTTATTTCTACAGAAGTCAAAATTAATATAGACTACTCCATCCAACTTGGGTCAGCAGTAACAAGGAAGGTTAGCATTACTAACTGAGTCTCACGCACATAACTAACTTCCCTGAAGCAGAAAGCAATAAAAAAAGAAATCAAGATTAAGGTAGGTAAGTAAACCCACTACCTTACCTTGACTCCAGAGAAGAGGACTTCATCAGCACTCTTTACCACACTTTTTAAAAAGCCACCAAACATCTCTTTTGTATTTTTCCTCCGAACACTCAACTGCAACAGAGAGGCCAAGACAGCTTTAAAGTTATCCCAAGGGGGGAAAACATGACTATTTTGAGACTTGTAGTGTAGTAGCATTATTTATATCTAGCGTATGACAGAGCAGGCTGATTCCCAGCTCTCCATAATACCTGTATAAGCTGTATAAGTATGGCTCATGTAACAAATGGCTTGACTACAAGTTGTTCAACTATTCTGTGCCACAGATTTTCCCATTCTTGAAAACAGCTCAGTTTCTCCTTACATATCTCAGGATCAGCATCTACCACTCATAATTAGGCGTGACAAAACAGATACAGCACTAACTTTAATACACTTCCATTCTTCTATTTTAGGACTATGCAACATACAGCACAGGTACACCTGAACCATACTACTTCTTAAGATATTAAGACAAACTTAGCTTCCTAACCAACTTGACTAGGTTTAAGAAACACTATGATATTTACAGCAGAAAAAGGTCTAAAAGTCAGGCTTTCATACTTTAATCATCTCACAGAACTATTGTCAATACCCGCTTGCTGATGCTGCACATAGATTTACATAACATTTTGACTGCACCCAGAAAAAGTGACAGCACTCCTAACATCTTGCCTCACTCAGAAAGAAGAAAAAGTGTCTTACGTCCTGATCATACTCCAGGAAAACATGAAAATTGCGATCTTTGCTGAGCACAGGATGAGAAGAAATCCGCTGAAGGAAGATTTCATGTGATGACACAGTCTTCTTGAAGACAGCAAGGTATTCACTGGAAGGAAAGAACAGACTGAAATCCTCTTATACTGTCATATTCAATATACAAAGAATTGCTTTAAGTTTATCTATTGAAAATATCTAACAGCATGCTTCTGAAATAGCTAGCTATGATAGAGGAGCCATTGTCAATCTCTTTAGCTAGGAAGTTCTCCAGTTTGAGAGAAACTTGGCAACTCTTCAGCTTCAGGATTTTAAAGATTATGCAGCAACACACACCCTTCACAAAACAGTCACACTCGATCAGTTATCACCAAATAAGCTGCTTTTCCAGGAGGCTTCTCTAAGTGCAGCTTTTGGCAGCAGACTCATTCTACTTACGCTTCTAGCTCTTGCTTCATTTTGGCAAACTCTTCCTTTGTCATAGACACTTCTCCTTCCCCTAGCTTCTGCATCTTCTCTCTGGGACCATCAAAGTCAGGCTTTGAAGGTGCTGGAGGTATCTAGACAAGGAATGGGTTAGTGATAGATGCTAGCAAATAAAGTTTTCCAAAATTACCAGCCTTCTCTGGAAGGAGGCCCTTTTGCCTGGTCATGGCAAGCCAGCAAGGCTGTGCACCCAGGAACTCTAGAGGCATGTTGATGTGTAGGTTCCCAGAGCTGGGAGGGCAAGTGTGTTACCCCTGCCCCAGTGGGGAAACAAACCAAAAGAAACAGCCTCTGTAACCCACCCCATAGCCAGCCATCTTCTGTGAGCCACATGGCTTCCTAAAGAATTACAATAGGAGAGAGACTATATTTAATAGAATATTTCACTGTGTCATCTTCAGGCAGATAATACTACCACAGAGTCAGGGATTCTCAGAGCATCGAGCTTTTTTGCTGCTCCAAGCTATATGAAAAGTTAACATAGAGCCATACTACTCAAGTTATTTAGGAATTAAGGCAAAAGTAAGCACAAGGAATACCCAAGCCATGAAACACTAGTAAAGCAGACTTTATAGCCTTACTAGTATGCACTTTAAATCACCACAGTCTTTTGTTTAGAAATACTTTTTTTAGGAAGTACTTACAATGAGTCCTGCATACTCTTCAGTTTCAGTGAGTGTATCATGCAGCCACACAAAGTCTTCATGCTGCCTTGTAACTGAAAACTCAGGGCTTTGAAAAGCTGGCAGTGTAGTCTGGAAGAGAAGATATAGAAGCCCTACTGTTTTGTAAATTAGTGCTTTTAGAAATAGTTCTGTCCATTTCCAAAGGAAGCTATTTTGCCTAGTAAGAGCCTCGCCTACTCCCTTTTAGATGAGCTGGCACTCAAATGAGAGTCTTACTACTATTTAAAAAAAAGGCACTGTTGTGGAACAGCATTCATGCAGTTTATTTTTTTTGGTGAAGTTTGGCAGTGTCTTGTTTCCCCATCCCTACCCCCCTAGCCTTCTGGTGTCAAGCATTCCTTAGCAAAGCCAATCTAGTGTATCAGCTACCTTGTCTCTATTTAGAGGGTGTTCTGAAGTTTCTGCATATATATACACCCTCAGGCCATCTTTAAATGGAAAACCTCTATCTAGTTGTTTCCTCAATTGCCAAGTCCATCTTTGTATTGCAAATACACAGGCTACTTACATAACATTTATGAAGACTTCTTTCTACCCCATGATCTTACCTTAGTATGCACAGTGAACTTCACTCTGTCCTTTTCACTTAGGGCATCAGGTATATCAATTTGGAGAGAAGGATCAACATTCAGATCTACAGATACAGACCTCATCTGCAACAGAATTCATAGTATAAGCCTTGGTCAAACATCAAGTTTAGTGAAGCCAAACTGGTCATCAGCTGTCAAGCACACTGCAGTAAATCACTGCCTCCAGGTACAGCACACATGGACAACCATGACAGCCTTGACACTACCTGCCCATCACTGTGACAAACCTTCCCTTCCAAACACAGGAAAGGAAAAAGGCTTGTTAGTTTGACATCTGAAGAACCAGTTTAAGAGTTCACATTAGAGGTATTTGGGAAGTCTTCACAAAAGGAGCATCCTCCTTCCAGTGCTTCTCCAGCTTATTTACTTGGAGCACACCAAGCCAAAGCCTATTATGCCATTCAGAAGATGGCAACAACCCTAATAATAGCTCTCTTCATTATCCTGTGCCTCCACAATACACGGCAGAACAGCTCTTAAAACCCTAGTCTTGTGATTTGTTTCATCACCCCCAGATCAGAGAGCTGCTTTAAGGCAAGAAGAATTAAGTGTTTTTATCTATTACAAATAGCAAGCCGTAGGCAAGAGCCTCATGCTCCCTCACCAGGCCAGACTGGCCACCACTGCCATTCTGATCTCCCAGAACTGCCACACATGTTCCAGCAGCTGTTCTGAAAGCTGCAGAGGCTACATTCTCTCTGATCTTGGGGAGAACTGGGGCACAAAACCTCTTTAGGCTGCCATAATGTCTAAGAGCCAGATGCTTGTTCTTGGGTTTTGGTCCTGTTTCTGGAACTGTGGCACTATCACTGGATGCGTTTCATCTTATTTTCAGGATACCCAGCATCATGTTATGCATTGCTGCTAGAACATACATTCGCTGTGAAAGAGAGCCCAATTAAGCTTGTACAAGATCTAGCCTCAAAAGGAATCTGAACTTTGCTTTACAAAAAAAACCTATCTATTGCTGGTAACTGCAAGTCTCTTCCTATCCTAAATTCAGGTTTTGTCTTATCTTTTCTAGACAAAGCTTTGTGTCTGGCAACATTTTCATGCTATTTGTCTCCACTCAGAGCACCTGGGAAGGAGTTTCTGAGCATGCTATGTGAGGCACTTCAGAGCTATCAGGTTCAATAAAGGCCCTACTTGCCTTCCCAGTGCTTCAGACAGGCCTTAAACAGAACCCGCATCTTCCTTTGGGGATTATTTCTTCATTCCAACATCTTGCACCAAGAATATAATTTCAACTGTCCTTAAACTTCTCTATCGCAGTGGAATAGCCTTCTGCTGAAGATGCTCTAGGTTACATACCACTAATATCCTCAAGTCATAGTCCTACTGAAATGTCTTACAAGGACAGAGCTTTCTGACTCAGAGCAGACAAGGCCTTGATGCTCAGCATGCCACCCTATTCTGGGAAGCCAGGGAGGCAGCCAGGCTGCACTCATAAGCAATAAGATTCAGCATAGCCACCAACCCATTTCTCCCTCTGGTTTACAATATAAACTCCCTTTATCAAGTCATACCTCACTGCTCATACCCAGCCATTAAAGACAAATGGCTTCAATTCCCTACATGACCTCAGAAGCAAGCAAGAAAGTTTAGGCATACTCAGCAGAGATTACCAAGATAAATGCACACATCCAGTTTTTACATCTAGTAGAACCATGTATTTATACACCAAGGAATAGACTTTCAAAAGCTATTAGACACTAGTGATCACCAGGTTCTATATTCCAGAAGCACACAGGAACCTTAGCCTATCACATTATAGTGGTTCCTGTGCTACAAAACCCATCTTCTAAGAGGCCCTCCCTTCAGTGCTGCAGCCTAACAAATCATTTTTGTTTTCTGCAAAAGGGAGAAACTGCCAGATATCAAGGTCACAACACAGGAAGTTTGCTGAAGAGTGATTGTCAGAGCTAGGCTGAATCCCAAGGTTATCCTTTAGAGATAATTGTGAATACCTTCCCAGGAAAGCAAGCTAGAGAACTGGGCCATGACTGATACTATTTCACTGCCTTGCAGCATATTAGTGCACAGACCCCACCAGCCCAGGAGCTCACCCTCACCACCTCCTAAGCACATCTTTCAGCACCAAAGCCCACGAGCAAACAGTGCCAGACATCTGAGCACTCTTGTCATATCACAGATTGCTTGAATGCTGCCTTAAGCTTCCATAAAGCTGCCTAAGAACTGTTGAGAGGTTGCCCTTTATAAGGTGAAGCTTGGCTTCCCAAAGCTTTGGAAACTCCCTCTGCCTAGTCTGGCCATCTGTGTGCTGCAGTCCAGATTTGGTAGACAAGTCTCTCTCCGGCTGCCTGCAGAGGACCCAGCTGTCAGGCTAGGATGCATTTGCCTCTATGTGGCCTGCCCCTACCTAGACTCCTGCTACCACTGATGGTTACTGCTGTCATCTATGATCGGTCTCATGTGTAAGTGAGGGACACCCCAGTCACTATACCATCCTCCTTCCAGCCATGCTAAAAAGACTTCTATCTGCTGCATACTGGCTGTTAGCTAGAGCTAAGAGGAGACAGGTAAGAGATACAGCTTTTTAAGCCTTATGACTATGGAAAGACCTCATATGCAGCAGAATGAGCCTCCTATTCTGACTTCTGTAGGACAGAAGGCTTTTATACCATGCTGAGTACTGCCTTGGCAACCAGCAAGTACGTTGAGCTTATAGGGCATGCCCTAGAACACAGTTCCTAGCTGTCCCAGCACTGCTCACATCCAAATGGACGTGGTGGGACTCCAACAGCACAGTCATCTATCTCCAGTCACCCCATGGGACAGATTATTGTATTCCCCTACAGGCATGCAATTCTGGTAGTTGCTAGGAAGGCACAGACCACACAGCACACAGGTGCATGGCTCAGAGGTCACTGACACTGGTTTGGGCAGAAGCTGCCCCATTCAAGCACTGGAGGAAGGATAGTTAGAAGGCCACCATTCAGAAACTAGTTTCACCAGGAACACAGCTCACTGTCTGTTGCCAGCTGAATGAAAGGCAAGTTGGTCAGTGTTTTCCAGCCAGATAACACTAGCAGGCAAAGCAGTGAGATACAGACCCCAGTGTTTTGCATCCTGCTTACTTATCTTTGCTGTCCAAACAGGATCAGCAGTGCTAACAATATGAACTGCTGAGTCTGGAAAGTATGATAAGCCAAAGGAAACCGCTTCCTCTCAGCTAAACTAAGGAAAGGATTACACAAATCAGACAGTCCTGAATTCGTGAACTTTCTTATTATGCTGGTGGAGAAAGTAACCCATGATTAGATGCTGTCTGCACACCCCTCCATGTATAGTAGTTGTCTGCACAAGAGATGGACAGGTATAGACACAAGATGGTATTGCTATGACAGATTAAAGCAGTTCACTCACAGGCATTTCTCCCCTGCACTAGCACCATAAATTGCAGACGGAATGGGGCAAGCACACGTAACCTACAGCTTCAGCAATCTCCAGGAATGCTACTGCAGGACAGCTTATTTCCCCAGCAGGGCCTTCTGTAAGCAGAAGCAACTGGGAATCAGTAGCAGTGCTCAGCTGTGCACTCCAGAGCAGTATGTACTATACATGAGGCCCAAAGTGTGAGATCAGCCCAGAAACAGGACAAGAGTCAAGAACACCCCTTATATACACTGGTGGGATTCTGCCCCTCAGGGCTACATGAAGCCCCTTGCTAAAGTCTTGTACCTCTCCTACCCTAAACATCTGCTGTAAATGTACACGATTCAGCCTATACTTAAAGGCCACCGCAGGCTCAAACATCAAGTATATCACTGTTTGAAGACAGCACAGGATTATCACCTCTACCCTTCCAGAGTCTGGTCTTCAGTGAAGGACCTGAAGCCATATGAAACAGAGGCTTACAAAAACACCGGTCTGCTCTAATCCTGTGAAGGTCACTGTGGTCTCCTAAATCCATGCCAGAGACCTTTAAGATTACACAATCATGGCAGCAAGGCTCAGACTACAAAGAGAGCATACACACTGTCTGACTTCAGAAGGACTGAGTGTTTTTTTCCCCCCCCCCCTACAGAAAGTGCTGGAGCAGCATTTCTCTACTGAACTGGAAGCAGAAAGCCCCCGTCCTGTTACCACAGCTCTATAAAGCATTAACCCAGTAAGCACCTAAAGGATATGTTCCACACCAACCCTTGATCAACACAAGCACCTGCTCCTGCAGTATTAGCAGCTGAACATTCAGGACTTTCCATTCCACCAACCCTCCTACACCCATCCTACAGGCAGGAATGAGGACCAATTTGCTTATGGTCACATGAAGGCTGTGCAGAGCAAAGGAATTAAACTTTCATCTCCAGGCCCCAGGCTTGTTCCTTTATCACAGCAGTCGCCCAACCCAAGGCCTTCCCAGGAAACCACTCCATCTTAGCTCTCTAGCCTGCCATGTCTGGCAGCTCCTTCATATCTGGAGGCATTTCTCTGCTAGGACATCATTGCTTCTTCCCTGCACTCCAGGCAGAGGGCAAGAGAACTGAAGTTTCCCCATCCCAGTTACCAGAAACCAGTCTGTCACCCCACAGCCTCAAGGGGATATAATCCAAGCTCAGCAGCAGCACATGACTCAAGTACAGAGGATGGTGACTCCTGGAGCAGCACAGTGGGAAACAGCTGGGTTGGGCTGCAAACTGAAACATCCATCCAAACCCAGCAGTGGCCCACTTTCACCTCTCATTTCCCTTTCTCAGAAACAGCTTAGATGCTTCTGGTTTGCAATGACTACAGCAACTGTTACAGCTTCTTTGATGCCTTCCTTGTATTGGGATCCCCAGGGCTTGAAGATTCAAGAAAAACTTCTCCCTGTTCAGTAAAGATACCATCCACCACAACTCTGACCTGGAAATTAGAACAAGACATCAAGCAGAGCCCTCCACAATAACACACAGTCATTATTGATTGTTTCTAGGCATTGGGACCAGAAGACTAAAAATAGATATTATGGCATCAATTAGAATGCTATGATAATCAATTAATCTGGAAGACCAAGAGAAGAGACAGCAGAGAGCATTACTGCAACCAATCCAGGTAGAGTTTGACAGCACTTGCTTTTTTCTATTGCTTAGAGATGTTAAAAAACCTGAAGTTGAATCATTTAAGTACAATCCAGTGATGACCACTAGTTACCCAGGCTTCAGCTTGACAGACATAAGTTTCTGATCAGGCCTCACCCAGTGCAAAACATCTTCACGCTTGCAGGCAACCAGTGTAAGGAAATGCCCTCAGCCACTGAAGCTGCTTAGTTCTGTTGAGTGGCCTTCACTGCTGCTTTTAAAGTTACACCCTTTGCAGTTTTAGCATTAGTTCTAGATGACTCGATGTTACTTCTGCATTCTAACAAAAGAATCTGCCAGTGCAAGCAACTGTGTACAACATCCGATTGCTAGCGAAAGAATCCGCATTTGTTCTCAAAGTCAGATCAATCCAGGGGTTTTCCACATAGCTGGGCTCCCAGAAGGAGCAAGGAGCCCTTCCACAAGGGTTTACATGTCAGAACTTTCCGCTTATTGTCAGCTTCCTTATAAAAATACCTCTTCTCTTACTGATCACCTCCCTGCTGTCATTCAAGCAAGAACCACAAACAAGACTTCCATAGTAATTACATCTGCCACTACCCAGAACCCATTACTTTTTACAGAGTAGTCTTGCTAATTAAACCAGTTTTAGTGCTCTCTGGAGAGCACTTAGAGATCATGTTTTCTGGCAGTTTATACAGAGTGATCAATTCCAGAGGGCCTTGTTCTGACACCCAGGGGTTAACCAGCAGATTTACAGCAGATATTAGTGGTGTTAGTTGCTGGAACTACATTTCAATCATATTCAGCACAAGTAGCTTAAGTTCCCCTTTAATTAAGATATTTAAAATGTCTGAAAGTAGACTGCATGCCTACAGCAGTAAATATCCAATGCAGTAGATGTGAAGCCTTGATTTTGCAGCCTTTATGACAGACTTGCTATTAGCTCTGACATTCAGCTGAAACAGTCCTGAAGTAGTCTGAGTTACATATAAACAGGAAAATTGAACTAGTTTTCATGTTGCTACTTATGCTACAGAAAATGCCTTCCCAAATTTGTGACTTCAGACTGTAGAACTCCAGTGATGCAATGGTTTAATTATTTTGCTTAAAAGACAGAGGGAATAACAGCTCAATTTAGTTGCACTGAAATGGTATTTCTCACCAAGTGCAGTGCTTGCCAAGTATGCAGAAGGCAGCCTCTATAGCCAGAGCACCTGTTGCCACTGGCTGTGCAATAAGCTGGCCTGATCACTTAGCTCTCCTGTCAGAGGGATCTCTGCATCCCTCTCTGCAGAAACCAAGCGGTCACACACCTTCTTATAGAGGGAAGGACACTATCAACCTTCAAGGATCCCATATTCCGACCGAAAGTCGCTCCCAGCTCAAAAGGTCAAGCAATAGCTTTGGCAGTGCAGGCCAAATCCACCCTGATGCAGCAGTCTGCCTGCAGAGCACAGCCTATGGCTAAGCACTTTTAGCCCATATGCCATCTGTAACATGAAGCATGCCCAGCTAAAATGGAAATTGTGCAACAAAAGCAAGCCTTGAACTCATAGTCAGCATATACAAGAATGTCCTGCTGATCTCCTGCAGCAAGGCTGGAGCTGGTGGTCAGGAGTCTCAGCAATACAGCCTCACCATGCCCTCTTCACCTCCCATGGATTTGAAACCAAGTCATCAGCCCAAACTGCTGGGCCATCTTCATGGAGGCTTTATGTCCTTGACAATGCATTATCCTTATGCAGTAGCCTTCACCCTGCTAGCAGTTCATCTCCCTAGCTGCTCTGGGCCCAGTAGCACACAGAAGCAGTTTTCTTGCTAATCATAAGCAAGATCTAATGCACCCTCATTCTTTCCAGAATACATAGCAGAAGTTGTCCAGCTCTGATAACCACTGTTGGGAGTGATAACAGCAAATCCTAGGCTATGATGTATCATTCTGAAAGTGTGGCTACAATAGTCACTCTCAGTATTTTGCTGTAGAACAGTTTAACTGCAGACTGGAGCCTTTACAATACTATCAAGTCATTGACATCAAGAAATACCAGAGTATTTTCACAAGCTTAGCTTGGCGCTCCCACTACTCACTTCACTTTCTGAAGGGCCTTTTCCTTCCCATGATACATTACACAATATTTCCCACTGCACTTCCAATCACCCTCATCCTACCCTCCCTTCCTTTTCCTACATACCCTGATCCTCTCCTGCTTCACTATCTCAGGGTCAGTTTTTAGTTTATACTTACCAATGATTCCTATTCAAGGTTAATACCTAATGAAGATTCCTTTACAGTCCTAGGTTTTATCTACTGGCCACACACCAGTTCCATGTTGCTGTTTCCTCACCTAAACAGAAACAGACAAGATAGGAGTATTTCTATCTTCCCCCTGCTGCTGGAATCCCAAGACAGTCCTACTACCTGAAACAAGCTAGTTAATCTTTGGCCATTGAGTTTACAGCTACTCCAGCCCTCATCATCAGAACATATTCCCCTCCCCCCCCCCAATATTCCCATCTGTTAAGTTAGAAAGGGCACATAAACACTCGAAGTTACCAATTGCTGCAAGACAGTTGATATTTTACCTATCACCTGCAGGTCCTGCAAGCCTATAAAGACTTGCACTCAGTATTCTCAAACAGCAGATACTTTAATAGTTTCACATGCAGCAGAAAAAGGTTAAGACACTGGCTAGGTCACAGCTCAAAGCAAGTAACTAAAAGACACTTGTTCAACAAACTTTTGCCTGTTCCACAGGATCAAGGGTGTTTTAAAAAAATTCATATGCAAGAAAAGATGAAAGGAAGTTATCTAAAAAAGTTAATGGCATGCGTATTTCTAGCCCTCAAGTCAGCTAATATACATCTTCCAAAAAGCTAGAGAAAACACATACTGAAAGACACAAGCCACCTTAACAGCTTAAAACACATCTTCCTACAAGCAAGTTAAGTATAGTCACAATGCAAAACTACATTCAGATGTAACAGTATGGACATCACTCTCTGCATAGGCTGTTACAGAGGTATCTCACTTTTTACTCAAGGTGTGTTGGGGGTAGTTATTAAACCAGGCAGGCTAAGCTAGCAGCTCATCCAGTATGAGAAATAATTCCAAGCACTGTCTACATACATACACATTAAATGACAAAGTTCCTATTTTATCATTTAATTTTCATTTCCTCCGAGAGATTGAGTCTCAACATTGGGTAACACCTCATGCTCCCTCAGAGACAAAACATAAGGCTCCTTGGTACTTAAAACTTCAACACCACTACAGAGAAAGGAAAACCAAGTCAGCTACTGATGCGACAACTAAAGCAGATGCATCATGGCTGAAGTGACAGGTGACCATCTAATTAATACAACCAGGAAGGCTGGTTACAGATACACAAGGCAGCCGACTCATTGAAGATCAAGTTTAAACGCCTCTAGCAGAAGTGCCTACAGCACTTCATTGCTAATGCCCAGCCACGGGTCCTGACGAGCTGGTCCCACTCCTCCATCCCAGCGGCAGGCCCAGCTCCAAGGCCCCGCTCGTCACCCTCCCGCCACAAACTGGGTGCTCTGCTCACAGCCGGCACTGCCTTACGGCAGCTACAGAGCCCTTCCCTTCTCCTCTTTCCCACTCTGGTTTTTCTTCTTTTTCCACAACCCTCCACCTATCTCGGGGCGCCTCTTCCTTCAGGGGCAGCACCTCGCACTCACGCTAACCACCTACCCTCAGAGGGCCTTGGGTACGGGGAGCAAGGAGCACTAAGACTAAGAAAACTAATATTTAAAAAACAAACCCCAAAACGAGCAAAAATAAAAACCAGTCACTGCTCCGATACTGCCAGGAGAAGGCTGGGAGCCCCCTCACACCTCGCGGGGCCAGCATAGGGCCGAGCGCAGCCGCAGCCGCACAAACCGCCTCAGACGGAACCGGGCCGCCGCCCTCACCTTGTTCTGCGCGTCCTCCCGGAGCAAAGCCATGTCACCCAGACACAACCAGCCGCTTACCACCCTCCCTGCTGCCGCCGCCGCCGCCTCATATAGCCCGGGGCGGAGCCGCGGCCGCCTCACGCCGCCAGCGACACACCCCCGATGTCCCGGCAGCCCCCGGTCCCGACAGGGGCGGCGGCCATCTTGGGTGAGGGCAGGGTGCCGCTTGCCTTCATCCAAGATGGCGGCATAATAGGGTGGTTTTGGTTTTATTCCCTGCTTTTAAAGATTTGGGTTATTATCTTCAGAGATTTTAAAAGGCGACTCAAAAAAAAAAAAAAAAAAAG
>NW_020799097.1:110843488-110861733 GCF_003259725.1 Athene cunicularia | reverse complement strand
AAAAAAAAAAAAAAAAAAGCGAAAGACGCATCACCACACACTCTCTGAGGCCCCAGCGCCGAGCTGTCCCGAGGCGCAGGGCGGGAAGGGGCCGGGGCTGGCGGCTGGAGAGGACCACAAATCCCGGGAGGCGGTGGGGCGAACGCCGTGGCAGCGCCGGAGTGCGCCTGCGCACAGGTGGTGGCGGCGGCGGCGGGAAGAGCGGCGCGGAGGTAATGGTCGTTCTGGGTTTCCCTCTCCGGGGCTGCTGTTCGTGTGAGTGGGACTGGGGCTGAAGCTGAAGCTGAAGCTGGTGTGGCGGAGGCGGCAGTAGCCTCGGTGGGTACCTGTAGTGTGGGGAGGGGATAGACGGACTGGGGCCGTCCAGCCGCCACTGGTGGTGATGGTGAAGCGGAAGGGCGCTCCCTCAACGCCGACCTCTCCACCAGGCCTGGATTAGCTGAGGGAGAGCAGCAGTCTGCCCCGGCTGCTGGGCCTGCGACCATCTCCTCCCGTGGCCTACCCCTGCACCCTAATCGCGCTCCTGGCAAAGGCGGGCCCCACCGCCGGGTCTGTAACCGAGCAGGCCTCATGGCGGGGCTGCTGGGGCTGGCTGGGTGGGCATGCCCGCTGAGGCAGTGGGGCAGGTTGGCATCCAGCGGGGCTTCTTGTCCAGAACGACTTATCCCTGAGGGAGCGAGAGGGAAGTCCTGCACGGCTGTAGGCTATCCAGTGCTCTCTGTGATTTTCAGGCACCTGGTGTCTATGCAGAGAGGTTTTTCTGCCAGAGGTCACTTGCTGGTCACCAGTATTAGGCCAGCTCTGTCACAGATTGCTTTGCCAAAAACGCTGACTTTCTGTTACAACCGTATTTCCTACTAATTGCCTTCCCACTGCTGAAGCTTGTTGTCCCTTTGGTCCAGTGTAGCACCGTGGGCTTGTGCTTTAAATTGGGTTGCTAAATTTAAATTTGCTTTATCTCCCCATGTTGTTTATTTCCCAAAAGAAGGAGGTGTATTTAAACCTGAATGGGTTCGATGATTTAGCTTACAAAGTGCAAGGAACCAAGGAAGAGAGGTTGGGGGCAAGTGTGCAAAGTCCTAAAAGTGGCATAGCTGTCAAAGCCATGACTTATTAAGCTGTAAGCAATAAAAAAAAAAATAAAGGGATCATTCTGACCAAGATTATACGTTACTATTGCCTTTCTACATCAAACAGTAATTCTTCCCAGAGAAAAAGCCGTGATGCTAACTTAAAATTATACCTTTATCAGTGGATTTGCTCTCATATTAGGGACACGTGGCAACAGATGTGTAACTATGTTCAGTAGTGCTCCTTCCTGTTATTTCTGAAGTAAACTAGTGCTTTTGTTTGCTTGATAGATAACTGTGGAGAAAAAGCTATATTGTTTGTTCTCTGAAACCATAGTTGGAGGAAGATTTTTATGGATGTAAACATTTTCTTAAGTAACCCTTTTTGTTTCCCTCACTTAGCCAGTTCATTCCTATCCTGAAAAAACTTCCTCAGTTGTGTTAGTGCAGTTGTTGGAGCTGCAAAGTCAGCTAGCTTGGGAAACCTAAGAGAATTCCTCCTTTTTTATTTCTTTGTTTTTCCCCAGGTTATTTGTGTTCAGTACTCCAGTGTGGCTCATCATGCAACACTTGAAGCAATTCTACCAGTCTTCGAACACAAACCATTTCAGAGAGAAGGGAAACACTTCCCCAGAGAGAAATATCAATTAAATTTTGTTCTTTATGTACAACAGTAGATCCAGACTACACCAACTCCATTTCTTTCTTGTAAGTTATTTGCACAGAAATGCCACCGTGATTTATTGAGAAACACATGATTTTTTTATTCTGCTAGATACAGGCTTGCTTTATTTCTTAGCAATCCTAGAACCTCTTTCCTTTTGTAGTACAGCACAGTAGCTGACAAATTCTCCCTTTCCTTGTAGTTCAGTTCCTAGAACGTGCGAACATTTCCACAGATACTACTCCAGAACAATATAGGCTTTTAATTTAAAATTCATACTAGACGTTACCAAAACACTGCATCAGTGTTACAGTAAATTAGCTCTAAGTCTTGTAATATTGCATATTTTAATAGCTCCATGATTCAAAACACTGATCGGGTATAAAATCATTACTTAAAAAATACTGAGGGGGCAGCTTAGCACAAGTGAACTTTATGCTGAATCAGGTATTGTCTTGCTTCCTGCAGCTGGCACAAAGCCAGAATAAACTACTTCTTTTGTGCTCTGGCTATTGTAACAAATACACAGTCATTGACTCAGCATTTATTCTGATTAATACACTTGGGTGAGCGTATTAATGTTCATCAAACCTAGTCTGAGAAATTACAAGCTTGAATACTGTTACACTGGAATAAGAGTATTTTTTTTTTCTGTTTTATTTTAAATCACAGCTTCAGCAGCTCTATTTAGAGAGGAATCCCAAGAGAGGATAAATTAATTTTTCTGCATTGCTTTTTGTGATGAAAAATTATGGTGAAGCAATTTGCTTACAGTATTAAAGCCTACCCTTTATGTATCCATTTGCTGCTTCTACTGTTTTTTGTTACCTCCTGCAGCAAACTGACACCTGTTGTAATGTGCTAATATTGTTCATTACTTTTTCAGCAAGGGGCAGATTCTGTCGGGTAATGATCCCATTCCAACACCGAAAAGCCTATTAAAAAATGTGATGGTCTTCTGAGAAGAATGAGTAGCTGTAAATCCTGACATAGCAGCTTTGCAGAAGTGAGCTGCTTTATGATAGTCAAATGACAAAACATGGGGAACTTTTTAAAAATTTATTGGAACAATTGGTAGTAATAGTGAAGACATATAAAATTTACTGACTGAAAACCCAAGGAGGACCGAAAAATTGAAACATTTTTATTTTTTAATTTTGTGTCTGGTTACATGCCATCAGGTTACAGAACAGTTATTTGCCCAAACCATACAAACTCAGCGTGAAAATGTAAACCCAGTAAAGAAAAAAGCAGTGTATCTGTCTACTCCTGATTAAACTTCTACAGCTGGATGGTTTTGTCCTTCACAGATGAGAAACCGTATTTATGGAACCCTAATCTAAGGTCTCAGCCTCTCATTACAAGATGCCTTGGTCTAATCAGCTGCAGCGAATACAGCCCCATTTTTGCAAGATGTTCTGTGTGATAAATGCCTGCACCCACACGTTGGTGTCACTGCAGTTCTGCGTAAGTGCAGGATCTGTCCATACCAAATAACTCCTCCCACTACATTTTTGTTTTCTGTGATGCCTACAGCTTGAGTAGTGTATGAAATGCTGCATAAGATCTCTGGGGAAAGAAAAAAGTTAAAGTATTGTCCGGAACAAAATGCTGATTTTAGTTGGCAACGTGTTGACTGTATTCTTTGTTTGCAGTGGATGGAAGGGAACTTTGTAATGGTAAGCAGATAACTTTCCCTAGGAGAATAGGGCCTCAATTCTGCAAGTATTTAGTGTGGACTTAAATGCCACTATTGAAGTGTCTACATCTTATCCAAGTGCATAAACTTTCCTAGGACTTAGCATTTCCTAAGTGTCTTTGAACACAACTATGTTTGAAACTCAGTTTAGAAAAATACTTTTATATTTTACTCTGATCTTTGAAAAATTTATTTGAATCTGAAGATATTTGCAGTACATCTTGTTTCTCTTTGGCTTTCCCAGTCTCAGGTCTCCCAGTTTCACAATGCATATGCTCCTGTTGTCTCCTTTCTAGGTATAGGAAAGAAAACCATGTTTTTATTCTCCAAAAGGTACTTTGTCCTCACAATCCTCTTAAGTTGGGCCTCTGCTATGAACTTGCATGGTTTTAATACCTCACAACAATGTATTTGCTTCATTCTCTTCTGCACAGCCTATTTTTTTATTTCCCCCTCCTTCTTTTGGGTGAGTGGTTGTTGCAGATCAGTTTTTTGTCTACTGTCATGACAGTTCTGATACTGTTCCTGTAAGAGAGTTCTCTGCTGCAGCTTTTGCTACTTGTAACATCTTTATGCCTTTGCCCTGTTTCAAATTTTGCAGATCTGCACCAGTTCCTTTCAGGATCATTTCCTCTTTTCGATGCTTATTGGTTCTTTCTTTTATTGTAGTATTTATCTAAAGGAGTTTTGGTGGCCTAAAATGTATGAAGACACATATGAGCATAGCAGTTCTTTATTTGGCAAAAGGCAAAAATAGGTTGATGATAGAGTTTTATGACTCTAGAAATCACAAATTTCTTTTTCCACAGAGAAACCTACAGACTGTTCCTAACGGAAGAAAGAAAACTTTAGCTGCTCGCAAATGCTTCTTGTCAGAATGAAATTCCTACAGCTACTCACCAGGAAACCAAGGAAACTGGAAATGCTTTTTCAAGTACCTTTTTGCCAAAAGCAATTCCCATGTATGTGTTTAGCTACCTCTGCCTGTCTCTATAGTAAAAAGAAAAAAGTGAACAGTTATGAGCAAGTTGACCAAGAAAAATACAAGAACTTGGTCTACTCTGTTACATCTTACAAAACCAGCGCCCAAACACCAGAGACAATATTTGAAGAAGACAATTTGTTATATGGGCCACCAAGTAAACACGGACCTCCAATTAAAGCTGAAACAAAAACTCCCAAGAACTCGGTTCCTTTAATAAACCCCAACAAGAGAATTCCCCTTCTCAACAGTGATTCAGATGTCCCCAGGAAAATTGCTTTACAAAAAAATAAAATGCCCAGTGTTACCCGTATTCTTCAACAGACTCTTTCTCCACAGCAAGCATTTTATCTAGAAAGATGGAAGCAGAAAATGATAATGGAACTTGGAAACGATGGTTTTGAAGAGTATACTAAAAGTAAGTCTAACCACAGTGTGATTGCAAAGTAGAAGCAGTAGTCTGGATAGGTGGTTGGGATGTGCTAGCATAGCTGCAGTTTCTGGCCCTGCAAGTCAACTGTTTTGGAAATCCATTGTTTCCATTTCAAGGGGCAAGAGCATATTATGAGCACACCTGTTATCGATGAATCTAAGCTCTGATCTTTGTTCTAGACCACTGAAATGTATTCAGAAATGTGTAGGGAAATAAGAATTGGACTGTAGATATATGTTCTGTCCCATCTACCTCTCCTTTATTTCTCTGTTTGCTCATGTCTGTTTACAAACAGATATTTTCTAGCTGATGTTGTTGAGCCTGTTTGCAGATACAAAGCTACTTTGTCATGAGATGGAAATAACCAGTCTGAAATTGTATCATCTTCAGTGTTTAAAAACCTATGTGTCTTGCTGTTCATGTTGAAGTTCTTCAGTAACTGGTTTATCCAATATGCATCTTCTATAAAATTGCCATGGATTTAGAGGTTTTCTTTTTATAAGACCTACAAAGGAGACTTCCTCCAAGCTGTAGGACTGAAGGGGATCTGGGAAGGCCTGGGGGATAGTAAGTAGCCTCTTGTAGCAAGGTTGATAAAGAGCCAAGCGCTCCTTACATGAATTGTTATGCTTTTTAAAACCATTTATCATTATGCTTTTGGGTTTACTAAGCACTTCAGTAATAAGGTGGCCTAACAAACCTTACACAATTACATAAATTTTATCTTTCCTGGAATCATTTCTGAGATAAGCTCTTACTCTTAGAAATGTGCCCACCCATTTCAGGATATTAGTTCCATTAAAATGAACCAATACAGCCGAATAAGCAAAAGCAGCCTAGAATAATATTTTTAATTCACAGAAAGCCACAAATACCTTTGAATAAATAAATTTTAAATCGTTTTGGTTTTGAGTAATTAGTGAGATCAAAAAAGTCAAGTAAGCATTAATATAAGAAATACTAATTTCACTGTTGGCAGTTTATTTTTTTGTCTCATCCCCTTCTCCCCACATCCCCAAGCTTTCAGTACAAAAAACAGGACTGGTTTAAGAGCTGTGTTGTGTAATACCTAGAATTCAAATCCATCAGGTATTATAGGTAGTATAAAAACTGTGATGGTTTTCACATTTTTCTTAGACCTTTTTCTCCAAGGAGAGCTCTTCCATGCAGCTCTGGAATCTATATTCCTGCCTGAAGAGATGGCAGCTAAGGAGCAGAGAGAAGATGTTGCTATTTCCGGCTACTTATCAAGTGTGCAACATGTCTTAGAAGATGTCAGTGAAGTGCAAGCTCTGGAAAGTGCAGTTCAGCATGAGACTCTCCAGTATCTGGGCTTGGTAGACTGCGTGGCTAAGTATCGGTGAGGTACTGGTTCTCTAAGAAACTCGGTAATGCCGGTGTGGTGTGGGAGGCTGTGTCCCAGGCTGGAGCAGGCATGTGAGTTGTTGGGAGGAAGCTGGACAGGTCTGTTTGAGTGGCAAAATGGATGAACCTGATGACAGAAGTGCTGTTGTTTTATGTGGCAAGTTTGTTACTGGAGCATGAGGACCCTTACTGGGTATGGGCAGGGCAGGGTTAAGTGATACCCAGCAGTTGCCAGGAACTGCGGCAAGTATTAGTAAGTCTTGATTTTTGAGATCTGAACTACCCGTGTGGATAAGACTTGCTTAGACATAATAATGAGCAACATGACATCAGGGTGAAACAGGCTGAGAATCATATGACTTTCGTTGCTGTCTCATCCCTTATTTCTTATTTATGACTAAACTTAAGTTTAAAGCGTTGTCCTATCTTGTTCTCTTATGCAGAGGCCAGTTGTGTGTGATTGACTGGAAAACTTCAGAGAAACCAAAGCCAACTCTGAAGAGTACATTTGACAACCCATTACAGGTTGCAGCATATATTGGAGCTATAAATCATGATGCCAATTATGACTTCCAGGTCAGTAGGCCCACTACCTGCCTAGACAAGCAGCAGCGCCCACGTTATTTTCATTTTTCCCCTCCTACTGCCTTTAGCACCTGCTATCCATCATGGAATTGTTGGTAGGATTTCTAACAAAGCAGCCCAGTCTTAGACGAGGTTAACCTGACATACTGTGAAATAACTCCATTATTGCTAATCTGGTACCTTTGCCTGTCAGCAATAAAATTTCATTGATTTCCAGGAACTGCTCAGTGTCTTAGGAGGTCAGATGAACTCACAGTGACTTGGCATCAGGGCAACCCCCAGTGCTTTGTTGTGTGTGGATTTTGCTTGTGTCAAGAGTAGGAAGAGGGAAGAGAAAAGTAAAGCGAAAGAGCCTGCAAACAGGGAAAGGGGCTGGAAAGGCACTGCGCACATCAAGTGTTGCTATATCCCATTAGCAAATGAGGGACTAGGTGATTTCCTTGGAGCATTTGGAAGCTGTATAGTGTTTCCTCAGAGCAGAGCGGTGGTGTGTTGTCAATCACTTAATCAGTGAAATAATGTTTTTAAAGACTCCAAACACAATTCTAGCCAGGCCTTATTGGCCCGAAGGATTGTTATTTCAATACAAAGCATTGAAGGAGGAAAATGTAAAGCAGAAGAGAGCAGGGTAGTTCATAGGTTGTGCAAAGGACTTTCTGGAATACCACAGAGGTCAGTAAACACAAGCACTGCAGAGTGAAATATAGACAGTAATTCTAGAATTCTGCTATTAGCTGCCTGTCCCCCAGCCACTTTCTCTTCATGTCAGTGGTGGTTTGGGATCTGGATTAGGTGTTTGTCAAGAATGAAGGATGTCAGAACATACCTAAGTAATCATTTCCACTCAGACTGATGCTGGAGAATGGCATTGGTCTGGTTATATGACCCCAGGCAAAAGCTCATCAGTCACTGGGAATTCTAGTAGCATCTGCAAGGTTTCAGTAAGACCTGAAGACTGAAAACTCAAGAGTTTGAGTCCTCTGGTTTTCACTGAAGTCAGTCAGAGCTTTGGACTGACTTTGGAGCATTTGAATGTTTGTGTCCAAGTATTTTATGGTGAATTATTTCTCTCTTTTGTTTCCCATTTCTTATTTAAAGTACTTATATGTTAACATTTTGCAGTGAGGTTTAGTTTTTAGACTTGATGATTGTAGTTGCATATTAACATTGAATTTCTGACAGCCTTCTGTTTTTAACTGTAGGTTAGTTGTGGACTCATTGTGGTTGCCTATAAGGATGGCTCCCCTGCGCATCCGCATTTCATGGACCCTGATCTGTGCTCACGGTACTGGAATAAGTGGCTTTTGCGCCTTGAAGAGTACATGGACAGAAACTGACCCAAACTAAGCTTTGCAGAGGCAAGTGGCCTGAGCACAGAGCCAAAGCAAGAATCCTTGTTTAAATCTGCCATTTTAATACATATTCTTTTATGAGTAACTTTTGGCTAATTTCTTCGTATCAGGCTTTTCCTTAGGGGGGGGTGGTGTGGTGTGTGTGTGTTCCCCCCCAAAAATTTGGAATGTGGAACGTATATTTGCTTATGTTGTAGGTGACTGAAGTGGACCGGGCAGGACAAAGTTAGCTTAATTAATCTCTGTTTTTCCCCACACAGTTTATACAACTTGAGGTTGATAAGAAAGTTTCTGTTATCAAGTAAAACAGTTCAATCAAATCATCCTTGTCTTGTTATTTTTGAGGAAAAAAAACAACTGCAGAACTGAGGCTTTGAAAATGAAGTTGGTGAACTAAAGCAAAAAAACATCTGCATTGTCTGAGCTGAGAGAAATGCAAATGATAAACAAATTAATATAATAGACTAGGTTTCAGTCAGCTTAGTTCTTGCTCATCTCGAAGGTATCTATTAGCAGGCTTGTTACTATTTGTGGTTTTTCTTACAGCAACAACTGGAAAAACTGCGCTACGGATTATAACCAAAGTTCTCATAAGCACTTATTTAAAGTACTAAGGCAAAGTGATCGTTTAACAGAAGTGGCTTAGAAAAAGAGGAGCAGAATTGTAACCAATACACTTAGAAATTTCCAGCAAGTGTTCTGATAAGTAGGGAGTTTGTCTGCTAGTGGCTCCTCCTTCAGGCTTCTTAACAGGCTGTGCGGCCCGGCCTGCATGAAAGAACTGTGAGAGCGTAAATGGGCTTTGTACCTTAGGCTGTGAGGCTGTGCAGGCCAAGCCTGCAGCTGTCTTGAGCTCTCCTGACTTCGCTGTGGCACTGAGCTGACAAGGAGCCTGCCCATGTGGAATGGTCTCCAGTGTCAGGTTATAGTGTTTGCCAGGGCAAATAAGTTTCTTTATAAAAACAGGCTCGTGACTTTGACACTGGGCCTTCTAAGGAATTAAGATCTGCTGATTGGTTTGGAGGGGGTTGAGGTTTTTTGGTTTGGGTTTTGGTTTGGGGTTTGGTTTTTTTTTCCAAATAAGTCTGTGAATAAATATTCTAAACCAGAAGTTACTTTTGAAGCTTGTTCTGTAAAATCAAGTCTGTAAGACACAGAATAAGCCTTGATATCAGGCAGTATTGCTTCGTGTGTTGCACACATGAAAAGCTTTTTTCCTCATTCTCTTTGTTTTCTCTGAATTATATGTATTGAGTTTTCATAATACCACTGCAGATTACAAATAAAAATACAACCAACCCATAAGCTTCAAGACAATCAGCCAAAACCATACCCAGAAAAACCAATGGGCAGCCTGGCTGCTGAAGAAGCTTAAACCTTTGTAGTGTTTAATGTGCTTCTCCAGAGTACTGAACTGTGGAAACTGGTGGAATGAAACTCGTTATAGTGGTACTTGCTTATTCAAACCTGGTCTGGTGATGTTATGATTACTCTGTGCTTAATTAGATTTCTATCTAAAAAGACAAACCATGGAGACTGAGGAGCTGGGTTCAGAGATGACTAACCACGACGCTGCTGTGTGAGCACTCAGAAGTTCTACCTGTTTTACAAGTATCTTCCCACATCACAGAATTTTAGTGAGTAGGTTCAGTGTCACTGAACATGGTCAATTTTCTGTGAAAGATAGCTCCGTGAATACAAAGAGGGTGGGCAAAAGCAAGGGGTAGGATGACCTGGGCAGAAGCAGGAGGTGATAAAACTGCTGAATTCCCTGTGTTGATTGGGACAAATCAAGAGTGTGTAACAGTTGGGCAGTGTTTGGTGGAATTGCTGCCTTCAGCAGTGCATCATACAGCCATTAGATGTCTCTGAACTGTGTAAGATTTCAGCCTCATCCTGTGTCCTAGGAAATAAGGCCAAGTCTGGAGTCTGGGCAGTGCAAGCACCTGTTGGCTTCACTTGCATCCATTTGTTTTAACAAAAGCCTTGTGTCTGAGGAAGGCTGCCAGCTTCACCGGCAACACCAGTTTGTAAACCTATCTTTAAGTCTCCGATGAATCTGTACCATCAGAAAGCCAGGAGAAGGCAGACAGCCTTCAAAGACAGTAGTGGTGGAAGTTACTTGCATTTAGCACTTCTGAAAGTCTGGCTGCCTCAGGCATCCCTGTGTGAGCTCTGGAACATTTCTGTAGAGGCACAAGCTAGTGCCAGTTTTGTCTTGTAACAGAACTGACAGATGGCTGTCGCCAGTGTCATGCAAACTCCAACCCACTTTGTGACCAGTTTAAAGTAACTTGCCAGACTGTTAAATTGATATGCCCAAGGCATCTGCTACAGGCAGTGTCTGTCCTCTGCAGAAGAACCAGCCAGACAATCAGGGCAGTTACTCCAGCTACAATGTCCAGCTTGTCAGAGTTTTGCTCTCCGTCCAGAGTGTTTTTTCTTCTGTGTAGTTACCTGCTGCTTTTCTCTGGTGGTGTGAATGCTTTCTTTGGCTGAGGTCACATAGATGGCCACCTCAATGTGGCTGTAGTTCTTTTGGCAGGGACATGCTTTGGCAGCAGTATTGGAGGGAAAGCAACAGTGCTACAGGAGGGAAAAAAACCCCACAGGTGTGCACACACATGTGCACGCACACACACACACACACGTACACATGAACCGTGTCTCCAGCAAGATGGGGAGGGTCTCAGTCAAACCTCCACAGCTCCAGCGCAGGGGCTGAGGTTTTGGCAGAGCCAAGCGCACAGATCCTTTGCAGTTAGGTGAACACTAGTCGCTTTGCTGGGATGGGATTACTGAGCACTCCCACCTAGGAGCTGAACTCAATAGTAAGTTGCATGACCATGATCTCACTGAGCGGGTTACAGAGGAGCAGCAGCAGCACAACTGGCTGAACCAGCTGTTAGCACTTGTCTTAGCCAGGCAGTTTTGTCATTGTATTTGCAAGCACGCAAGCTTTGCTCAGAGGGAGCAGCCTTCCATTTATACTGTTCAGGTATAAGGGCATCATTTCAGAAGAACTGGGAATCTGTGCATAAGCTTTAGCTCTTTTTGCAAAATAAGAATCTTCTCATTTACCGCAGATGCTTTTTCTTCATGGACTTCCCATTTATTAAAGTATTCTGCAAACTTTCCCGTTACATAGGACGATGTTTGTTCTTTACACAGTAGCATCACTTTATTATCCTCGTTTTCAAGGTCCAGAGCTTTGACAGTTGTGCTGAATAAAGTATTAATATCATTAGAAATGCTTTAAAACCCCTAGAAGCTTTTCCCCACAAAACCCAAAGCAGATTCCTGTACAAAACTGAGGCAAATTGAAAGGATTTTTACAATTCTTGCAGAGATGCTCAGAATCTATCATAATAATGACTACGAGGGTCCTGGCTGTGACTGTATTTTTGGTGAGTTACTTTTCAGCTGTTGTTTCAATGTATATAGAATATAGCATATACTCCCCAAATGTACAGCTTCATTTTGAGCACAGAATGAATTATTGAAATTTACAAAAGAAATCCATTAATCTTTATGCATTTAAATTGATGTAAAACCTGCTTAGCAGCTGTGTCCATGAAGTCAAGAGACACACGTGCTTGGACCAGAGTACCTTGTGGTTCTGAGGAAGTTACCACCACACCCTGTCACTTCTAATACAGACACCCAAGTGCCCAGTAAAGGCTGCAGCAGCTTCTCAAGAGCTTTAGTATCAGGCTGCTTCAGCAACATGAGTTACATGGGCATCCCTCTCTCCTTTTTCTGAAATCCCTAAGTTGACATGCAGTCGTCCCTATAGGCTACCCTCTTAGTGGTTCTGGGTCAACAGGAGCTGGAGCAGGACTCTAGGGTAAGGCCAAAAGCACAGATAAGTACCACCAGTCCCTCATCATCATCACCACCCCCTGCCTGTGCAGTATTGCTCTCACTTGGAGCCTTCTAAACCAACAGTGGTGACAGATGAGCAGCCAGACTCATGTCCACAGTTTGGCACTGACCTCAGGAGGCAGAGACAGGCAAATCTGATCTCCCTTTGCACTGCATTGCACTGCTCTGTTGTATTAGTGACCAGGCACTTGATCATCAAAAGGAAAAAAAATCCCAAATGCACACGCACACACATACGCACCATAAAATACACACAAAATTGCATTTCAACATGACAGAAAATACATATCTTCAAGTCATTCAAGTGTTTTCTTTGGATTTCTGGGTTGATGTTGATGTATGTTAAAAGGATGTGGTAATAATCCTCAAAATGAGTGTGACAAGTCCAGGAACATCAGAGTTAAGGTTACACTTAAATCTAAACATGATAGAAGTTCACAGCTTAAAGTACCTAAACCACAACCGTAAATCTGCCCTGGAATAATGCCATTTACTAGTACAGAAATTTTGGGAGGAAAAAGTTCTGCATCCTTTAAAAAAAAAGTTTCAGCTCACCTTGGACCACGCTTCCATAAATTGTTAGCGTACTGCACCGGGGGCAGAGTTAAGGTTATTTGCACATTCTAACTTAATTTACTGATACAGTGTACTCCTGCTCTTAAGACCATTTTAATTAATTTTGCATAGAACAATGTACTAGTAGTTGCTCTTACATGGCCCTTTTCACCCAAACCTCTCAAAAGTAATTTGTACAGGAGGTAATAGTTAATGTCTTTACAAAATATGTTGGGGAAAGATGAATTTATTTGTCAGTGGCCACTCGGACGTGTGGTAGAGCTGAAACAGAAAACAGGTTGCCAGAATATGAATTCAGTAAATATTCCATCCAAGAGGTGACAGCCTCTTCCAAGCTTTCAATTTTTTTTGGCCAGCTTAAAAAAAAAATTAAAAATAGTCTGATGTTTGCATTGTATATGGGAATATTTCTTTCAAGTCGAGGTTCTACCAACATCAAGAGAGTCCCAATAACAAAAGTGTCCCTTTCATTTCATGGATTTCTTTCAAAATTGTTTTTAAAAAAATAATATATATATCGTCCTACATGTAAACTTCATTCCTTTAGACCACTGTAATCCACCACGTTACTCATCTTTGTCGTCATCTTTGGAGTTCCTCTGCAGGACAGGGCTCAGTTTGTTTTGCAAAACTGCTGCAAGTTTTTTTGAGGTTTTTTTCAGGAAAGCGCTTCCGGGGTGAACGTTACTAACGTGCAGATACAGGTCCTCCTGCGTGGGGCCTGTGTAGCCACAGTCTTCGCACACGTAAAGTTTATCTCGCCTCTGTTTGTAGGCGTATTGCTGCTGCACGCCGTGAATCTTCTTAAGGTGGGACTCCAGGGAACAGCGCTGGGTGAAGGCTTTGTTGCAAACCTCACATTTGTATGGACGAATTCCTGCAACGTTAGAAGATAGTGATTACCATTGTGATTTATGTTTCTTACAGCTGACTAAGGAACTGACTAAGAGCAAGGCTCTGGCATATCAGCTGTTGAGCCAATATCTGCAGCAGGGAGCTACTAGCCCGAGGAACTGTCTGGCTAAATAAAACATCTTACTCTCAGGCTAAAATTTTTAGGCATGGATTGATATATTTAGACATAGAAAACCTAGAAACATTTTGAGATGATGTAGGCAGATGCTGAGGATAACAGGTGCCCATGGGCACTTTGCTCCTAAAGAAGCAGCCATTATCAACTCTCACAAAACTTACTCCCTTAGACCTCTGACTTTCTGAAGTCCTGTGATTAGGTAAAACTATTGGTTTCAGCTATCCTTTCATTTTGGCGTTCAGAACAAATGAAATCTTGTATCTCAGTGAGATGTTAATTTTTATCTTTTAGCGAACAAAGCTTAATGAGGCTTCAGTGAGCAGCAGCCCAACATGAACATACAGCGATCACAGTACTTCAAAGGAGTGAGATCATTTATGTAGAATATAGATTTGATGATTGAGATTACAAGATCAAATTCTAGAAGAGTAATGCATTAAGACGAAAGAAATATGTATGCGTGACTCCAGAAGAGGGAGAAGGGGCTGGCTTGTGATCTGAACACCTGAGCAGTTTCATTCAGTACAGACAACCAACACTACAAAAATGCTGAG
Source organism: Athene cunicularia (assembly GCF_003259725.1). NCBI lineage: Eukaryota > Metazoa > Chordata > Aves > Strigiformes > Strigidae > Athene > Athene cunicularia. Next base: position 110,847,535 of record NW_020799097.1, on the reverse strand, counting down.
CAGTAAAGAGTATCTATTTTAACACCAATCGACACTGATTTAACAACCCCCAGTACTTGAATGACAAATAGCTGAGGGTTTAGGGACACTTGAAAAAACCTAAGCCAGTTGTGATTTTACTTACTAGGCTACCTCAGTAAGTTTCCAAGCAAAGACCAGCCTTAAAACTGATGCCAGAAGTTACCTAAACCCCTCTCTTTTCCCAAAAGGTGAAATGCCAGTGTGTGGAAGATCAGACTTATGGTGAGCCAGGCAAAAAATGGCAGAGCATACATGGTCCATGCAGACAGGTGTAACTTTCACACTGTGTTGAATCTACCACTCTGTCACTGATCTTTCTACCAGAAATCCAAACTGTAGTAAGTATTGCGACTCTTGTAAAGGAAGTTATCTCAGTGCACCAGCTTAAACAAGCAAGACTAAAGTTTCCCAATGCCTACTGCTGTGAGACTGCTTCAGATGCATTAAATTGCAAGTGGAGAGAAACTCCAGATCTTCACTAGTATTCACACACAAAAATGTATCTTTTACAAACAGTAATTTTGGGTGCAGTTTCATGCTCATCTGAAGGCAATTCAAACCTTCATTTTCCTGGGTTCCTGCTGCCAAAAGTGCTCCACAGGCATGAATACAAGCACAAGAGTGGTAGTGCCGGGATGGCATAGCCATCAGAGCTTCGGGAACCTCTTCATTACTTAGGAATCATTTAAAAATTTTATTTTACTGTGTATATTAGTTATTTTTTAATGTTTAAGTCTGCTTATACCATGAAGCTAGGCTGGGACGTTCGGCTTTCACTCTCTCTGACACTCCCCTACTGTTGCACGGTCCGGTTACAAACACTGCCACGACAGTTTCCACTGGAATGCTGACATTCAGTAAAGCACATGTAGATGAGCACCCATAGCTACAAAATAAAGCTCACAGACTACCACTTCCAGCTTGTTTGCCTTCTCTTTAACATTCAAATACAGTCCAGCTTTCCTGAACAGCAATCAACTTTGACAAAAAAAAAAAAGGCCACCGCTTTCAGAGATGCCATATTTCAGCCTGGAGGAGGTCCATGCCAATACATTATTGGCGCCGTGGCTGCAGGCAGCCTTCATTCCCTCCTGTGACCCAAGGCACCAGGCAAACACAACAAATATGAGTGTTCATCCTGGCTGGAGAGGAAAAGTAGTGATGACGGATTTCTTCTGGTAAAGCTGGGGACAATCTAACCCTGAGATTCATGTATCTAGGACAGTGGGTTTTCACTCCTGGCCAATACAAAGATCCTCCTTCCTTTCCAGAGTTTTGAAAAATTGGCTCTGCACCTGCACAGCGAGTTCAACCCTACCTGCCACAGCCTATATATACATTTTTAGCTTCTGAACAGTGACCCTCTTGGATTTTGTTTCTGAATCTCAAAAGGATGAGGGGACAGGTTGAAAAATCACTTCTTTCAGGAGCACCAGCTCTGCGCTTCAGCCTTACCCCAGCGGCAGCTCTCTGCTCACAGCCAGCAGCTTTCCTTTCCACATGACAGCTTTGCAAACAAACCAAAACAGCCCAAAACACTGGCTCTGGCCAACGTTTTCCCATCGAAACAGGCGGCATTGTTTTCATGAGTTCTACTGCTAAGAAACAACTCCTGCCTACCAACCTACTTGCAACACCACTAGCAGTTTGCCTCGTTAATGGTGCCTAAGCCAAAAAAAGGGGCATTGCAGAGCAAGCCCAAATAATCAGCAGGCCCCATAGGTAACCACAAATCTGGAAAGCTGGAACGTGTCCAGGAGGTGTGGTGGATGCATCTTCCGAGTGCCCTACAGTGCAGAGTCAAAGCTTCCTGAGCAAAGCCAGCTTGGCCTGCCAGAAAGCATCTCACTTGCTGAGGATGGGGTTGATATGGATTTAATCCTTCGTTTCCAATAAGAAAAAGAGAAACAAAAAGACAGCCTCCTCCCTGCTCCAGGTTAGGATAAGCACTTCTGTGACCAGTGAGCTGGGCTTGAGGGAAACACAACCGCTGCTACTTGTGGCAGACTCAGGAACTGACCCAGAGTGGCCACAGAAAGCGCGTCCCTCCAGCCCAGGAGAGTGATCTGGGAGCAAGAGCCAGCAGAGCAGGGAAAGGGATGATTTTTCTTCCTTCCAGTGCCACCATGGTCTTAAATCACAGCATCCTTGGTGGTGTCTTAAATCACACCACCTTGGTGGTGTAGATGGCAAGCGGGGGAGGAGGGAACTAGCCCAGGTTAAAGGCAACTTTGTAACCTCCTCTCAATCCAGAGCAGGAACCAGTCAGGAGATTTTCAGCCCACTGCTGCTGATTTTCAAGCCATGCTGTGAGCGAGTAGAGATAGTTAAGGCCAGAGGCCAAACTGATCTGGATGGCTGGATGTCAAGAGGGAGGGAAATGACTCTGAAGGGGGATTGGAAGAGCTGGTAGCCTGAAGCAGGCAGGGATGCAGCACGCAGGGTTCGCGGAAGTCAGATGTGTTGCCTAGTTTCCCTAAAGAAGCTGTAGACACAGCATGAACCACACTCTGGTTTCTCCAGATGGTGACAAATCAAGCCATAACCCCATCCCGCAGGACAGCCAAGGAGTCAAGTTCGCAATAGCAAAAAACCAAGAAACTGCTGCTCATTGTCGCTAGAGGGCAAAGTATTCTCATCCACCGCCTGCCTCTGCTCACCGGTACCCGCTGGACTCGCAATAACGCGAGGTGAGGTGAGTTTTCCCGAGTGGGTTATCCCAGCCTCGCTGACCCGGGCATAGCAGCACACGGTTGCGTCTACATCAGATCTGGATGGCAGCTCATGCACCCACACTAATACCCATGGATTTCACCAGATCTCCTCAGATTTTGTTAGTCCCAGGACTCTTACCTATCCACACTCACGTCGTTCCCTCTCCTCTGCTGCATGCCCACTATCTTTTGCAAATGTTTACTGGGGTTTTGTGTTATTCTCTTGCCAGGTTACCCTCACCCTCGCCTCATCCTCATCCCATCTCACCTCTTTCCCCACCTCCCGCTACCCAGAGCCACCCACAAGCCCCTGGGGAACGCACTCTCACCAGTGTGGGTCCGGACATGTCTTTTCAGATCAAAGGTGTCGTTGAAGCCTTTTCCGCAGAAGGTGCACAAGTGTCTCTTCACCTGGCTGTGACACTTGATGTGACGGTTGAGCATCCGCTGCAAGCGAAAGCCTTTGCCACACAGCTCGCAGCTATGTACCGTAGCATCGGTACAGGTGCCAGTGGTGAACTGAGGAATGGAAGAGGACTGGGTGAGTAGGCATCGAGATGACAAAGACTAACAGAAAAGAAACAGAATAAGGAGGGATGGCTTATTGTGGCATTAAAAAATTCTTGGGGTATATTCAAAATGAAAAGTGAAAGCATTCAGGAGATCCCCACCAGGTGAAACCTTCACGCTTCCCTTGCAATCAAGCGGGTGACTTAATGCGCAGGGTTTGGGACTGCTGCAGCGCTGGCCAGCTTGGCTTCAGGGCTTAAAACAAAGCCTGTGATAGATTCCAGAGGCAGGGACCCTCATCCAACTACACCCATAAGCACACGGGCTTAGGCTGTGAGCACCTCTCCATGGGGCCACACGCGTGTTTGCTCCTGCACTCAGCCAATATCCTGGATGGAGATGGGAGGCCCTCCCTGGCCTGAGAAAGTCATGCCCATGCGGTGCCTTCACTAATCACACTTCCAGCTGCTATGGGTCCCTCAAAAACCAGCCAGTGGTGAAACAAAAGGTGAGTCTGGCAAGATAAACCAAAGGCGCGTTGTGATGACTCAGCAGAGAGCGAAACAATTGCACTAATCTCCTCTAGTTGGTCTCCATGGCTCGTTAATTAACAGCAGAGTGTCATTAGGGGTTAATCTCCTCATTCCCCCTCCTAACACCAAAAATATTGTGCCAACACCATGACCTAACTTGACTAAGGGAGACACTGATGATTCAGCTCTTGGGAACAGCATTCCTCAGAGGGAAGGTTTAATGTCTGGAAGATGCAAATATTTTGCTATTAGTTTAATTATTGGGGGGG
>NW_020799097.1:110839510-110843438 GCF_003259725.1 Athene cunicularia | reverse complement strand
GGGGGGGGGGGGGGGGGGAAGGAAGCAAAAGAAACAGAAGAAAACCCACAAAACTGCACTGAAAAGTCTCTGAGCACAGCAAAGCCGGTGCGTGGCATGTCCTTAGGTATTTAACAGCATTCAGGGGTGTCTTCTCCCTCCTCACGCCTACCATTCAATCTGCTTTTTTATTAAATTCGGTGGAAACACACTTGGTGCCTTCCTCCCCGAGCACATCCTCGCAGCAGAGCCGGCACCAGGCTCGAGTGGTTGCGCAGGCTGGTGGGACTGAGCACCAAGAGCTGTTTCCTTACGTGAAGAGGCCTTTCAAATGGCATCACTCTTCTCTAAGGTTGTCGCTTTCCTCCCAAAGAGCAAAGCACAGGCCGGGGGGAAATTGATGGGAGTTTCACAGTTGGTTTCACTGAGATGAAGATTTAACTTCAGGGGCTGGACCTGGAGCCTCTGGAAAGGATGTGCCTTCAAACGTGGCAGCCAAATGAAAGAGCTCTGCTTGACACAGGTCCCTGGTTACTCTTTGGGGCAGGGAACACCAGTGTCGGGCTGCTGGGGACTTTATCCAGGGGCAAACTGGTGTGAGCTCTTGTGTGGGTCTGAGACTTGGGGTTGTGGTCTTGGCTGGAGCCCCAGGGGCTGAAGAAGCCCCAGCCCCAGTCCCGCACCAGGTGCTGCACCACCAGAGAGGTCCTCCAGGCTGAGCACCCCAAAGCATGTCCAGCCAAGAAATCCCAGCTGGGAGCCGCAGCAGCCCAACTCCCTGTACCCTGTTTCGGTAGGGTCTACCGGAGCAACGCACAGGCGCAGGCATCTTCATCCCAGCAGAGGACTTACCCCAGCACCCAGAACTCTGTCCTCCAGGAGGGCTGTTAAGTCCTGACCACTGACCCATGGAGAGGCCCCAGGAGTGGCAGCGAGGGCTGGGGGCACCTACTCGTTCCCCCTGCTCCTGTGGGGAGTTTACAGTCTCTGGAGGTACGGGGTGAGAAGCCACCTCAGCACACCTTCAGGCAATACCTCAGCAATACCACAGGTAAAACCTTCTCTTTCTTTCTTTCTCTTTAAGGCTATGTAATTTCTCTGTTATGTCTGAGATTTTGCTCCAGGTCAAAATGCAGTTACATGGCTTTTAATTGATTTTTTGCAATGCTTTCAACTTGAGGTTTCTTTTATTTTAACCACTCCTTGTCTTTTAAGCCAAAAGAGGTAGCAGATGACATTAATCACAACACTCCTGAACCAAGAGCTTGCTGTGACTACTTTAATGTCGTCTGGGCTTTTTCAAATCCTGCTTTGAGGTTCTCATTTAGTGAGGTCCTGGAGCACACACTTCACTTTAATTGGGTGCTCCAAGTCAGACGTGCACTTACAAGCACAGTTGAATGAGGAACTAAATTATTATTATTATCAGCTCTGGAGCCCTGACACGAGTGGTCAGGGCTGTGGTGTGCCCAGCGCCGTCGGAGGCACAGGGTGGAGAGAAAGTCCTGGAGCCTCCAGCAAGGCAAGAGGAGCTGGATGGAGAGGCACCACCTACACGAAGTAGAGCATCTCAGCAACGGTGGGCTGCCTTCCCCTTGAGCTAGCAGGTGGAAATACAGACTGTTGACCAAGCCTTGGCATTGCTTATCCGTAGCCCAGAAGAAAACCATACTGCCTTTCCTAAAAATACCACTCCTTGGTATTTTTTAACCTGGAGGAGCCTGGGGAGCATGCTCACAGCATGGCCCCGTGAACACCATTGCAGGGAGCCACATGCGGCACCGTGAAGCGGCATCCTTGGGGCCACACCGTCTTCAGCAAGGCAGCCCACAGACACGTCACCGGGCGGTCGGCGTCCTTCTCCATACGCCTGCAATGTTGCATGTACAGCCTGAGCACTGTAATTACTCAATAAATAATAACGCTAACAAGATAATGGCACACAAACCTTTCTGTAGGATCTTGTTTGATTTTCAGTGTTAGTTGGGTGTGGGAGAAAATCCAGTATGTTAAATTAACATTTTGGGTGTAAATCAAATTAAATGTACAAAATGCCCTGTAGGGTCAAAGCACAATGGGACCCACCCTTACAGATTTGACTACAGAAATGTGTTTCATTTGACTCGAATCATTTGGGAGTGAGGAGGGAGAGATTGGATCAAACAATGAATCAGCCATGTGTCCCTGTCGCAATCGCACCCCGCTCCTTCCCAAACTAACCCCGGGTGGGGGGTGAATCGATGGCCACGTGTGCGTGGGGCAGGGGGGCTCATCCCTTCTGGAGGACTCCCTTTCGCTGCCAGCCTCGCCCCAGTTGATACAGAATCTAGGAAGGAGTGGGGAATGCATGCCTGGGGGAAAGGATCTGGGTGTAGGGAGTGAGGGAAGGAGCTGGACTTGAGAGGAGATGAGCAGAGGGAGAGATGCTTGGTAAAGATATAAGCAAAGGCACATGTCTGCTGCGCAGGGGACGACAACTCAATTTTATCCGTGAACAGGGAGTATTTCAGTTGTGATGCCGAGGAGCTGTGTCCTTTCTTCTTTTTGCCTGGGCTAATTTTCAGCATGATCAGCACCATGAGGCTGCAGAAGCAGGTGTGGGACTGCATGGTGGAGGGACACAGCCTGGGCAGGGACAAGGGTTTGCTCGTATAGTCAGGCAGCACTGAACACCACTGAAAGGCACAGTCCCTTGGCGATGCCATGGCAATGTCTTTGAGCTGGTCCTTTACCGCAGCATCCAGCAAAAGGGACCTTCACATTCAGCCCTCAGTGGGATCTTGCCCCCAACTGTCACCCCTCCTATGCAGAAGTGGAGGTCCACCAGCAGGTACACCCCCAGGGGCTGCACTGGGGATGCTCTGCCACGAGGCTGAGAGCACCATCACCCAGTGCCCCTTTTCTGGTGATTTCTCATGATTTTGAGCCAAACCAGGCTGCCAGGAGATGAGATCCTGGCTGGTACAGGAGCCTGGCAATGCAACAGCACAGCCTTTGATCCCTGGCTCCCAGCATAGCTCAGATGGGGCGATTTATGCAAATTTACTGACCATGCAAGAGAGGCCACAGCTTCATATCCCTGGGAAGACAAACCTTCATCTTCTGGGGTCTGTGGTGTGCCTGAAACACCAGGGCTGCTGCAAGTCACCCAAACACCCAGCTGGCACCTCTTCAGCTGGTGAACCCCCACGCTGCTCCCAGAGACATTTTAGGAGAGAAGGGGAGGAGACTGGGTGCCAAAACATTGCCCAATCCTCTGCAAGAGGCATCCCGGTGTGACACCCTTTCCTAGAAACGCTCCATGTTTCCCCACGTGAGGTGGGAAGGTGTGAGAAACAACTTGTAAAAACAGGTCCTGAAAGAAACGGGCCTAAGTCACTTGTTTCCCTCATCTGAGTGGGACGTGACAGGCCATGAGCATGGAGCTTGGACCAGCACCCAGGAATGGGTGCCACGAGGCCACGGGGAGTCCCAGGCTCACATCCCAGCCATGTTACAGGGAGAGAGCATGCGGAAGGAAGACGCTCCCTTTGCAGCCAAGGCAGGATGAGAACCAAGGGAAGGCATCTCCTCTGCAGCTTTTCCCAACCTGCTGCCTCCCTGGATTATCCAGTGGAGGTCCAGCATGCCATAAAGTTTTCCCAGAAGGGTCACAAGGACCTCTGAGGACCACAGCTCAAAAGCCTGAAGAAGATCACAGAGGAAAGGTCTCCCTGCACTAAAAGAAACCCTTGCCTGGGGCACACACTGTTTCCAGCCCCAACTTTCCTTCCACCTGGATGTCTGCCCTTGGTCTCGCAGCTCAGCATCTGCCTGTGAAGAGCTGATGTGCTCTCAGGGGATGCTCCCCCGACCCTGTCCTGCTCCCCATCGCACACCTGCAGCACCAGGGGTGACTCAGCTGGGTTTCAGCCGCCGCCTGCGTGCACACACCATGCCGGGGGGGGGG
>NW_020799097.1:110830898-110839460 GCF_003259725.1 Athene cunicularia | reverse complement strand
GGGGGGGGGTGGGTGGGTGGTTGCTATTGCCTCTGAGGGCAGATCCTCACGGCAACTCCTGTGCTGCCGACCATGGTGCCAAGCCCGACCACCGGAAAGCTCTGCTTCCAAGCTGCTGGGTTTTGACAGGTGCCCCGGTTAGATGAGGAACCACTTCACCACAGTGAATGAAGCCAGGATGGCTCTGTGCCAGCGTTATCTCGGAAGGAGAGAGCAGTGGCTCTGCAAGCTGCCCCAGTTTGGAGGGCGATCTGCTTTCCTTGGCTGAGCAGGGAAGAAGGGATGGAGAAGGTGCCAGCGGGGGGGAAGATGGCTCCTCAGGCTGCGGCAGAACCTGCCCTGCCTGTGCTTCCCCGCCGGGTTTCAAAGCACCCCACCAGGCTGACTCACTGGGCTCCTGTCTCCCTGCCTCCCACAGCCCCTGCCACTCCCAGCGTCTCCCTGTCTTTCTCCACCGATACCTCCGTTTCCTTCCCACTCTCCCCCGCCGGCTCGGCGCTGTCTCTCCGGCCGCCCACTCTCTGCGGCTCCACTCCCTCGGGGTGCCTGGCATCACCCCAGGTTGCCCTGCTGCTCCCCGCTGAGCCTCCAAGTCCTGCTCCCCATGGAAACAGCACCCAGCCACCTCCATGAAGCCTGTGGTGGGTGTTGGACCCCAGCAGCATTTCCCAAGCATCCTTTTTGGTGGCAGCCACCACCCTGAGGCTTGGAGGAAGAGGCCCCTGAGGATCTGTGCCCTCCATGTCCCCCACACATGGTCCAGCAGTGCTCTGGGAGGATGGGGTGACCCCTTTGGAGAGGTGTCTGCTCTTACAAGGTGGTCAGTAGAGCCCTGAGCTTGCCGACTCTGCTGTAGAAACACATGTGTGATGTGTGAGCATCTGTCTCTGGAAACCTTCTGAAGCCCCTTCCCCAGCTTTGCCTTCACTGCCTAACTTTTTTGTTGCTTGGTTTCCTGTGATCCCACTGTCTGCCCAGTGTTTCCTCCCTGGGGAACTTCGGTGCATTCCTACCAAGCCTGATAGAGCAGCAGAGGTTGCAAAGGTACTGAAATCCCAGGAGTTTCCTGCAAATTGTTAGCTAAATGGCAGAAAGCTACTCCCTCTTAATGTTCCTGCTGTGCTTAAAAATAGATCACACGCACCTTTATTAGACACCAGTGAACCCACATGGGCTTTAACCTCCACAAGTGACATTCATGCAAGTCAGAGCCCCTCCAGCAACCAGCTGCTGGTGGGGGTGGTCCTCAATCCCCAGGGTTTCTCTGGTATTTTCACAACAGGCATCTCTGCCAAATCCAAGAGCTGCTCAAACAGTGAAGAAATGGGGCAGCAGCCACTCATCCTTTTTGACCAGTGTTTTGGATTTTGGGTTCTCTCTGGCAAGAGGTCATGGAAAGCTTTGGCCAGGTGGGCCCAGCCAGAGCGGGTGTTGGTACCTGTGAAGACAAGCAGCTTCCCTGTCTGAGCCTGATTCCATCTCCTGATGGCTTTATCCTTGAGAGAGATGTTTTCCCTCCCCGCATTATGCCCAGTTCTCAGCATCACCACATCTCCATGTTCCTGTTTTGCTGCCTGGCCACTGCCCGCTTCAGTGGGGTGACTCATGCAAATGCCCTGGAAAAGACACATTTTCCCTGCCATTGGCATGTGCTGCACACTGGGATGCACTGCTGTCGGGATGTGCCTCTGTTGGGATGTGCTGCATCTCAGGATGCGCTGCACGTGCTCACCGAGGCTACGAATTCAATCAAGGAGTGCAAAGCCCAGCTGCTGGGCAAGGCCAGCCTGTCCCGTTAGCTGACTGGGACCACAACCTTTTATCGGGGAATTAGGGAGCCAGCAGTCAACCAGCTGGCTTGGGAAAGCTCTCCCGGGAAAGGTGGGCCTTGGCTGGTGCTGGATGAGTCACAACTGGGGTCTGACCCAGTCAGTCCCTTCCCAGGTGCCTAAAAATAAAGAGAGTACTTTCGGCTTTCGAAACGCCTTTAAAATCCCCACTTCCTGCAGCTGGCATAGCCTGATAAGCTGCCGCACTGCCCAGGGGGCTGCAATGGGCCGCGCTTCCCCCCTGCCACAAGCCCTGCCAGCTCTGCCATCCCCCTCCAAACTCAAACCTCAGTGGTGGAAAATCCCCTGTCCCCTCCCCAAGGACAAATGGCACCTCTGGGGCCCCCAAGGCTTCCTCATTCCTGCCAGATGACCGCCATAAACCCCATTGTATGCGTATGGGGTTTATGCATTTCTTTACCATTTCAAAAAAACCTCAGAGAGGGGCCGGCTGGGTGGTAGGTGCTGTCCCTGCCATCCCTCTCCTTTTGCGGGGAGAATGGGAAGATTAATAGCACGAGGGAGCAGTGATAAGGACATAGAGGGTCAGTGATGGGCTGGAGGAAGGAATAACTGTCTTGTGCTGGGTGCTTGGGGATGGGGACGGTCCCACTGCTGCCATCCCTGCCCAAGCACCCTTGCAGTGAGTGCAGCTCCCTGGGCGTTCTGGCAGCAGTAGAAAGAAAAGGTCCATCTGGACTCTTCTCAGCTCCTCCCCAAAAAGGAGGACCCCCAGGACAGTCTCAGGCATTGGCACTGCTGATGCTGGCCCAAGCAGAAGTCTCTTCCAAGCCAGGCCAGAGGTTGGGATGTCCCAACCCCTGTTCAGATGTTGCCGTCTTAGAGCTGGACCTTTCCTGCTCCCTGTCCTGCTGCCGTGGGTGCACAGGGAGGGCTTGCTCCCAGTGGGGATCCAGTGCTGCTGCCGGAGAGTCCCTGCCTGTCCCGCTTGTGCTGAGGCACGTGCTCCAACATGCCCAGGATGAGTTACATCGGGATAGGCTCAGCCGTGCCGGTTCCAGCCAGGTTCCTTTCTCTACAGCTGCGGTTTGACAGCCAGGGGGGGCTCAGTGCTGGCCGCAGCACCCATGGGTGCCCCTTCCCCCTCCCCACCCACCCAGCTGAGGCCAAACCCCGACTCTAGCCTCTCTGTGCTACTCGCATGGCTGCGCTGCCACAGCCCAAGAAGCCCTCCTCCTCCTCCTGGGGGAGCCCCCGCAGAGCTCACCCTGCTTTGGGGGCCAGGGACCCACACACCTCCCCGCCTTGCAGCGGCCCCAGCGCTGAGGCAGCGTTACCTTTGCCATGCAAGCTCTGAGGTGACCGCTTGCAGAATTACTCTGCCAATCTTTTCTTTTGCACAAGGGTTTTTATCTCCCAGTGCCTTTTACAATGTTTGCCAGGAAAAAAAAAAAACAACAAACAATCCCACACCTGTAAGCGTCTCTGCCCTCGACTCCCAGCAGCACTGCCTCAATACCCGCCTCCTGCCATCCGCGGGCAAGGGTCTGTGCGATTGCCGCCAATATAATTGTAAAGTGTGGGGTTTACATCCTCCCCTTGCTGCCACACGGGTAGACTTTGGCCTCCGTCTGCATTTCAACCGCCCGTCCCTGCTTGGGGGAAGCGCATGCAGAAGGGAGCCGGGGTGCAGTTTCCCGGGCTGAGTACCTGCTGTGGCGCCCCAAAACAAAGGGCATGGACAAGCCGTGCGAAAAGCAGGGTGAGATGTGGGGGGGAAGCAGCATCCAGATCACCCTCCCCACTTCCTCAGTCGCAGTGGTGCTGGGGAAGGAACCCGGGGTGGCTGGAGGCATGGGGGGCCCCATCACACCCTCTGGCCGAGGCAAAACAAGGCCACGGCGGGGCAAGCGGTGGAGGCAGGGCCCACACCTTAGTTTATTTACCTGGAGGTGACCCGCTGGCGCGGCAGCCCCTGGGGCTGGCTGGCTAACATGTAACCACACACGGCCCAGCTATAAAACCAGCCGGGCTCACGTAGCGGCCGCCCTGGGCTTCTGCCCTCCCCGCTGGATGGAGGAAGTGCACAGGGAAATTAAAATCAAAAGTAACTGTTATGCAGGCTGCCCTGCAGAGGGAAGGGAAGCTTCCTTGCCTCTTGCTTGCAAGGGAGGAAAAGAAGGGTTCCCCCTCCTCAGTTTTCTGTTTTCTCCATCACTACAATTTCAGGAGGATCAGAGTCACTCCCCTGCGGCTCCCTGAGAAAATCTGTCAGGGACACAGGGCTTGAGTGTTGGGGACGAGCAGCAGAATCCCCCTGAATTGACGGTGAGGGTAAGTTAGAGGCTTGTGAAGCCCACGTACAAACATCAGGGGGGTGCTATGTGGTGGCTTTCACTTCATTCATGCCCAGCAGAAAATAAAACTCACCCAAGTCAGGCATACCTCCACCTGTCTGGAGAGGAGGATAACCCAGTCAAAATAAGGCATTTTTAGTACATACATTTCATTCATATAAATTATTTTCTGAGTCTCTGTACACAAAGAAGCCCCCAGTGACCCTACCTCTTAATTACAGAAGAGGGACACAAAAACTTTGAACAAATTTCCATTTTTCCTTTGCATTTTTCAAGGTTTTGAATATTAACAACTTGACCAGAGCTCCCCCCTTCACCCCCTCCGAGCAAATCCGATGATAGAAACATTTACTGCCTGGCCAGGGTAGCTGCACCTGGACGACTGATGCCTACACTGCCACAACCAGGTCTGCCACTGTTTGCGGGGGAGAATAATTCCATTTCTCAAAGTGGAAAAGGCATCACAGTGAGAAAAAAGTACCTACAACATAGAAATTTTTGCCGCTACTGTTATTAGCGCTGCCGTAAGAAGAAAACCAATGCGAATGACAGCAGGCACAGAGTGCTCCCCTCCTCGGTAGTCTCTCCCATCCACACCGAGACCTCTGGCCAGCAGCGTGTAGGCACACGCACGCACACCCGCGCTCACCAGCCACACGCCCAGACCCCCCCTGGCCCTGGGACAAGCGTGCGAGAGAGGGTGGCTGGGTGCCAGGCGCAGCTCCCCTTGCAGCACCCAGGGAGGCCTGGCCTGGGCTGGGCTGGGCTCTCAGGGGAGAATTCCTAACGGCAGCACCAGCGACCTCCTCCAGCAGCTTCGTGGAGCAGATAGGAACTTGGTTCAGGTTGGGTCTGGGCTTTTTTTTTGATCTTCTTTCCAACTGAGGCAGCCGAGCCGTTGTGCCTCAGTGGAGCGCTCTGGGTGCCTGCAAACTCACCCGCACGAGCACCGGCCCACCGTGTGTGCCCACCCAGGAGGGAGGAAGAGCTGGCTCTACAAAGGACAGCTAGCTCAACAAAACCCCTGGAAAAAACCCTTGACAGCTTTGTGACAACACCCCTTTGGGATTTTTTTTTATTATTATTTGTTTGTTTGCAGTTTGATAAGAGAGATTGGTTCCTCCTGTTACATGGGAGAAATGGAGTGGGAGAGGGGCTGTGGTTCTGGCCGTGAACATGGAAACAGCCTCAGTTCAAACTTTATCTCCATCCCCTGCCATATTTTGCAGGGTTTTCCTTAGGCTTTGTGCTACTGGTGACACACTAGGGCAAGCCACAACTGAGCGCCCTGTTTGGTGTATCTTCTGGTAGCTAACATAGAGGTGAGCTGACACTGCCATCCCTTCCCTTAATGGGATGCTCCTCTGCTAGGTGTAACCACCCACTACACAAAGCTGAGCCAGGACTCTTCCATGTCCGTCAAACTGGTTGGAACAGGCAAATAAACGTTGAAGTTTTACTGAGACAGAACCTGCAATGCAGCCTTACCAAGGAGGCTGGCAGACACCCACACTGAGAGGAGGGAGGGGGCGGATGAGGCACAGAGGTTGCACAAGCTTCTTTGGAAACAGGGATAAAAATGGCCCCTAAGCACTGACTTCAGACGTGTTATCCAAGATCACTGTGGAGATGAGCTGTTTGCCCAGGGGGAAAATGGCCTTCAGCTTTTCAGTCTCCTTCACTTGCAAGTCAACTCTTCCCTGACTGGTGCCCAACCCCTTCTCCAGGAGACAACGTGTGCTGCTACACCCAGGCCAGCAAAGGAGGAACCAAGACACAGGAAAGAAGGCATCAAAGAAAGGCATGGGCACAACACACCAGGAACCAGCTACTGGCAGCCAAGGCGTCTGTTTGAGGAAACCTCACGTGGAAAGCAACCAAGCAGAGAAAAGCAACCAGAGAAAGAGGCCCTCCCCGAGGCACTCTTCCCTCAACACAAGCTGACTCTCTGCCTCACTCTCTGTTTGAGGGCATCAGTAACGCAGATTGTCTCCTTGCAAGGAGTTACCATTGTTTTGCCAGTCACACACTCCCCCTGTCAGACCCACAAGACATCTCTGCAACACGTGGGGAGCGTCAAGATTGTGTTTGTTGCAGGGAATTCTGAAATCTTCTCTCTTGTCCTTCTGCCAACCACCAGCTAAAAAGGCTTTCCCTGGCAGTACCACCGCTGGGCACTCCAGCCTCCCTCCTCCATCACCCACACTTCCCTGCCTCTGTAGCCTGCCTTCTGGCCAGGCTTACCCAACCCAGCTGGAAAAGTGTCTCAGAAAAAGGAAGAAGGGCTTCTCCACATTGTTGGTGCTGCAAGGTTTTAAGCCAGACCCAGCTGCTTATCTGGTCCATGGCTGGGCTTTCCAGAAGGCTGCCTCCCTGAATGAGCTTGCCCTGAGCACGGGAAGGTGGCAAACACCCAAAGCAGGAGTCAAGCAGGGCCACAGCAGGGACTAGCCCCTGGGAGGGAAGGGAGGGGAGCAGGATCACCTGAACTACCATGGAAGAAACTCGGGCTGTGAAAGCACAGCCTGAATGTTCCCTGCCTGGAGTTTTAGCCCCTCAAGTAAATGCCAGACTTGGGTAGAGGCACTCTGCTTCCAGCCAGGGTGAGTTGCACCCTTCCATGGTGCCAAGGGTGCTGCGCTGGCTCACATCCGCCCTGCATCTGGCTCGACCCTGTTCTTGGCACTCCAACGGCCTTGGACGCGTTACAAGAGCTTATGCATAAGTCTTAATAACAGTAAACACACCGATGTGAGCAAAACTATTAGACTCAATTGAAATATTATCATTCCCACTAATTTTGCCTTTCATTTTAATCACATTTATTCAGCAGACAGATGAAAAAGATTATAATGAGGAAGGATCAGCTTCACACGTTTAGTTTTCCTTTTCCACTCCAGATGGGGCTGAGGATGCAACCCCGCCATTCCCTCACAGCAACTGCTCTGTAACTCTTCTAAGCTTCACCTGGAAATATCTGAGCCTGGGCTGAGACAGGGACTGTGGCACCTGCTGAGGTTGATTCCTTGTGCCCTACCATCCTGCCTGGCAGCGAGCTGTAGCAGATGCTTGGAGAAAAAAGTACAGGAAGGAAGGAGTTGGGAAAAAGCCTATACCTTTCACAATACACCTCCCACCTTCCTGTTCATTTGTGGTTTATGGAGTTCAGGAGGCAAAAGCAGCATCCAGATATCAAGGTAAGTTCAGCTTCTGTCGTACCAAGGGCCAAAGACTTCCACAACTCACACATGGTGTGACCTTTTTGCTTGGTTTAAGCTTGCTACCCACACCCCCACTGGTTGGTTACCCTTGGACTGTGAGAAATAGCAAAGAATAGTTCCCTGACTTCCTTCAAGATTTTACAGACCTCGTGGTATATCCCACCTCCCCACTAGACATCTTTCGTTTGATACAATCGTAAGAGTCACTCTTCTGCACCTCCCATGTGCTCATTTGGGTGGTAACACAGCAGGGACAAGTTCCCTGCTTTTCAGGAGCATGACCTGAGCCTCTGCTCCACAGTGGCCAGGGGGAAGTTTGCTTGGAAGTGTTAGAGGGTGAAAGTACCCTGAAAGGCTGAAGTCCTCCAGCTGAAGCCTAAAGTGCTTCTGAACATGGTGTGGATCAAAGTAATTCACGATAGCCATCTGTTGCCCTCACACGGGAGCACTAGGAACATAATTTTTTCTCTCTCTCTGTAAAGCACTCAGATACTCCAGTGAGGAGGTGCCAGGGAAAAGCCCCCAGGGAGAGGAATAATACTGTCTTCAGAGCACGAAAAACTGCCAAACACGAGGCCTAAGGCCACACACTGAACAATAAGAAGAAACCAAACAATTGAAGAGCTGCTTTCTCCAGCTGCTTGTCCTATGCAATTTGGGTTTTCTGGGCAAGGGAAGCACAGAACTGGAGGTCTTCACGCAATAAAGCAAAAATCTTTCTTGAACTCAGAAGAAATCTCCTTTTGTTTGTTTTTTCAGAGCTGCAACCACACTGGAAATGCAAGCACACGCCGGCAGGAAAGCTCCGGAAAACACCCCCTCGGTAAAGGCACCGGAACCCAGCTGGCTGCGCCCCCTCAGGCTGGGGGGCTCTCCCCAGTAGCGGCATCGATGGAGCAAAGGCCCGTTTTTAGCCGCCCGCATCAGCGTTTCGGATCAGAAGGGTGTAAGTGCCCAGCCACGGCAGGGTGTTAACCCGCCCGCGAACGCTCAACCCGTGGCGCTGCGGACCAGTCAGCAAGAGTTAGGTTAGGCGAGCGCGGGCTGCGGGACACAGCTCCCGCTGCCGTCCCACCACGACGAGGACGAGGTGCCGCACCTCAGCCCTCAGGCGGCGGCCTGCTCCCACTCGCGGGCCCGGGGCTGGCCCGCGAGGCGTGAGGACACCCCAAACCCCGGCAGGAAAGCCGGGGA
>NW_020799097.1:110814515-110830848 GCF_003259725.1 Athene cunicularia | reverse complement strand
CCCGGCGGCCAGGGCCGCGCCCGCACAGCGGTGCCCTGCCCGTGCTGCCTGCGACGTTTCCTCTCTCTCCGCCAACTCTCCCGTCCCCGCCTTCTCCTGCCTCGGCATCAGCCCCCTCCCTCCACGCTCACCTAGCTGCGCCCGCGCCCTTATCCCCAACCTGTGCGTTTGCCTTCGGGGGCAGGTAGCAGCTGGGAGCGCCGGGGTGAGGCACGGCCGGCTCGGTGGAAGAGGTTTCCACGTCCTCGCCAGCAGCTTGGGGGTGTCAGGATGCGGAAAGGATGTAATCCTGCACCCTCTGGGCCCGAGGGCACCGCTCTGGCAGCGTTCCCAGGGCTCTCCCCTGGCCGGCGGTGCTGTCCCTCTGGCAATGCCTGTGCTCTGCTTTTCCCGAGCTCCACAGATGCCTCTCGCTAAAGGGCAAACAGCGCTGCTCTGTGCCATGCGGCCTGCCCCGGTTCCCTTCTTGTTCTGACAGGACAGGCAGAGTGCAAGCTAACGGCAATACCGGGCGATAGTTAAACAGAGACGGTTTCTGTGCTACGTTTACAAAAATCGGGTCATTCCTGGCAGGTACCGTGTCTGCAAGAAAGCCCTACAGCTGAAAGTGTCAGGTCAGACAATGGTGGGTCCCTATACAAAGAAATTCCACCCAGGACTAAAAGTCGTTTGGTTGCAGAATGGGTATGTTGTGTGTGACAGAAGTTTGGGCAATGATTGTGCAGGTTTAGACCCTGCTGGTGAGCCATATGGGTACTGATAGAAGGGCTGATTTTTTTTTTCCCCCCCTTATTTACAAAAAAATCTAGAAAATGCACACCAAAAAAAGCCTGTGTTAAATGGCTGTTGTTAAAGGTCTGAAGTAGTCAGGTTACAAAACACCACAGTTGCTAATCCATACCCTGGCTCAGTTGCCTGTTGCATGGGCTTTATGATGCAGTCCATAATTACAGGATTACATTTTCTTCCCTCAAGAGATTGTCAGTGCTTGAGAATGAGGGATCTTGGAGGATAAGACTGATCTAGGTAAGGAAGGAGGCAGGTTAATTTGCTGCAGAAGCTGGGACACTCGCTGAATGGCACAGGCGGTGGCTTGAAAAAGTAGGCTGGTCTCTTGGAATGGCAATGGGTAATGGCTCTGCATTTCCGAGCTGACCTATATGCTGGGTAGATCACTTAAACTCAGATTTTTGTAGGTGATTGCCAGCTATTTCAGTGTACCTGCCTTGAGCCGCTGAAGGTCTGGCAGGAATATGTGCTAAATGCTCCTAAACTAAAGCTGAAATAAATGAGAGCTCTATTTTGAGCATGTGCTGCAGGACAACACATGCTCTTAAAAACATCACTCTAGGAGCGCTTCAGTGCGACACCTAAACTTAATGGATGTTTTTGACATTAATCTTTGGCTAATACTTCTCTTTCATCTCATAGAGACTGTGGAAATGAATTAACATTTACAAAACATCGATATCTTATAGGGGAAACGGGCATAGGACAGTCTACAGGTGAATGAGTAATGCCACTGTCAGAGCGGGATCTGTGTATCCTGAAGTAACACCTCAGGCAACAGGCTGAACAAGGAATGTGAAACTAAACACTGAGTACCTGGTCAGGATCCATGCTGAGCACTGAGCCAGACAGTGGTCCCCTGGTATGTAACTCATGTGCAAAACATGGGTAAATTAAGGGCACATCTGCAGATTCATGGTGTGCATTCTACCAGTGTATGAAATATGTCTCCAGTAAAAGGAGTGGTGGATCAGCCAATGAATTGGTATGTTTAATGTCCTCTGGTTGCTTCATATCTTTCTAACGATACCAGGAAAACAGAGACTTGCTGCCCTTTGCCTGTCCTGTTGCTCTATGCTGTAGCTGTTGCTTGCTTTGCAAAATGACATTGCTTTGGTTATTACACCCGAGGTCGCTGCTGCAAGCTTTTGACTGGGGAGATCCTAGTTTTCCCAAATGAGGCAACGGTGGGCAGCTTTCTCCCCGTGGGTCTGTTTTAATTTATTTTTCCACAGCTGGAAGCAACCACTGCTGTGGAGGGTATCAGTGTTGTTGCTGTCAGGCCGCCAGCAGATGGGCAGTTTTGCTGAGTGTCCTAGAGATGGAGGGGTCAAAGGATCCAGTTGGTCAGTGACAGGACCTTTTGGGGGTTTTGGGGGACAGGTTTGTTCTTTGCCATCCTTCCTAACGCTCAGCTGTGGGCACAGCCTGTGAACTCTGTGTAGGGAACTCATGACTTCGGAGGTGCCTGACCTGTACATATCGGGATGGATTCGCAAACCGGTCCTCTAGAATTAGAAGTGACCTCCCTAAAAGCTCAATTTGACGCTAATCTGTATATGTTTTCAGGGATATTAGCATTCCTCAGGATGATGCTGCTGCAGAAGTGAAGCCAAAATCCTCAATTCTTTTCTTCCAGCAATCAGTTTAACTTAATTTTAAATCACTATTCAGAAGTGCTAAGGCTCAAAGCTTATCTTTTATACATGAAATCTGAGATTATCTCTTTATGTTCAAGTCAATGGCTTCAACTTTAAGGGGCTCAGTTATCTAAATAATGTAGAGGAAATAAGTAATGTGGATATTCTGCAGTCCTGGTGTAGGGATTATTTCAGGTTTATCTTTATGCAGTTTAATAAACTTTTGACTTTTACAAATTGATATGCCAGGCACAAAGTGATTTGAACTTGTGCACATTTATCTAACTGATGCAGAAGAAGAGCAGGCCTAACTTCTAAGAATGGAGGAAAGTGAGAAGGTGATTAACTTTTTCACAGCTCTCTGTCACTTGTGATACTCAAATTATAAAGGTGTCTTTTGCAAACTGTGCATTTTCAAAGTAAATGCATTCACCACCTGAAAGATCGCAGAATATCCGTGCTTTGTGAAAGAAAGAGTTACATTCTTGATGTAATTGTTCTATTACATTTTATCTCCCCACATCTTTTCTTTATTCTTGTTAACTAATAATAAGGATATAATGTTTATCAACTTTGTCTTTAGTGATTACTAATTTTAAACCTGAGTTCAGCTGATGGAAGCTGATGGAAAGGGACTGTTTTTATTAGATTAATTTCCAGAGAAAGTTTTGATTGTTGGCTGACATATGTGTCTGTGCATTTTCTTTACAAGATGAAATATTTCTTAAAAAAAACCCTTTCTATTTTAAATTTGACAGGAGAAATAATTGCCTTTGAAACATGCAGTTATTGGCATTCTAGATGAGGAATAAAACCCTGTGAGAATTTGTCAAATAGTAATCACAAACATCTTCTAAAATGACTTCAGAGTCAGGTTTCAAATAAATTATTTGCAGGTGCATTTTGGCATCATTCAAACAGGTCAAATAACAACATTTTTTTTTTACCATTAGGCTAAATCATTTATTAATGTCTCTGGGATCCAGTGGCTAACCTTGGTACCTGTGAGACTTTCTCATTCCTGAGTCCAAGCTGAACATGAGTTGGTAAATCAGGCATGTGGATAATGCTTTAAGTAAACTCAACTTCAACTAAAGATTCTCATCTCAACTAAAGATTCTCATGTTTTAGCCCAACTAAAGTTTCTCATCTTCAGTTGGGCTAAAACACAACTGTGATCACACAGGTTTATTTAAATGTGAGCCAGGGTTGGCTCCCAACTATCATTTCATGTTTTTACTGATTTATAATATTTCTCTGCTCTGTATTGTATTTTCTGATAAGCTTGTGACTATCAGTTTGGAATGTAATAAGTGTCTGAATATCTAAAAGCATATTGCTGGCCTGAGGAGTTCAGTGAGTTCAAGCCAAAGCACCAAAGTGGTCTGGGCATCCCATGTTCTCCTTTGCACTGGCACTTGTCTTTGTTTAGCCAGCTAAGGGAGTTAAATCAGCAGAGTATGGCTTGCTTTAAGATGAAAAAAAAAGAGGGTTGTTTTCTGCTGGCTGAGCTGTCTGACTCTGGGGTGGGATGAGCAGTGTTGGGAGCATGGGGCTGGAAGGATGGCAGCAGCACAAGCTTTCATCAGTTGAAGTTGCCAGGGAACTGTGTCTCGGCTTATGTCACATGCACAACTGAGTAAACACTTCATGTGATCCCTGTTTCCTTCCACAGTTAGTGTCAGCCTTGCCATATCTTCCATCCCATGTCTGATCTCATCACCTCTCCACTCACATTGCTCTGCTGCCTCCTCACCTGTCCCCAGAGGTGCGAGTAGAACTGATTCCCAGCTAGTCCCTCCCTTCCTTTTCCCCACCCCAATTCATGTCACCAGGTTTGGTTTTACTTATTTTGCATTACCTTAGTGAGAGGTAAATGTTAAATGTTTCACCTACTTGTCTGAGTGGACAAAAAACTTCCAGGTAGCAGAGAGAGAGAGAGAAAAGCATATGGAGGAAACAAAGAGCAGCTGGGACTTTCTTACAGCTTTTTACACTTGTTGAAGGGCTTACCCACTGATTTAAAAACTGCTGGTCTGTGTTGTACATGTTATTTATAAAGAACACTTTAGGTAGAGGGGATATTTTTGAATGAAGTGCCTTGCTTTTTCAAGAGCCTGGTATAAGCAGGATGTGGGACTTCTACCAGCCTTGCAGCAAGAGTTTACAAGGTAACTCTTTAAGAATAAGACATGAGCAGAAAGCAGCAGATGAAGACACATGGCAGTTTTTCTTAAAATCATTTCTAGTTTGCCACCACATTCTTTCCAAGCAGAGAAATTTTGGGGAGATTAGTTAGTTTTGGTAAAGATTTAGGGCAGACGTAACAGGATTTTATAGATCATGTCCATCCTGCACGGTGTGGGAATTATGGGTGCATGGCATTTATTTGCTTGATAGCTTTACCGCTTAGTAAACCAACCCATCTGAAGGGAGTACAAATAAAGCGCTTTTTGGTGTAGCACTGTTAGCTTATCAACACCGGATATTGGCTCCTGCAGTTTTAGATTCAGACCATGTTAAGTAGCTGTGGCTACATGCAGTGGCAGAGGGTGAATGGCCCTGCAGGAGGGATTAGGGATTGGTTGGGTGTTGATTACATTCAGCATCTAACAGGCTGTGATAAACCCTGTTCCTTGTGTTTTCAGAGGCTGCACAGTGGAGTTCTCAGGGATCTTGAGCGTCAAAATCAGAAAAAGGAGAACATTCGCATGCTAGAAGAGCAAATTGCTTTGACAAAACAGCTTATGGAAGAAAGAGACAAAGAGCTAATGGAAAAAGGGTCCCAGCAGTCCTAGTCACGGTCCTGAGTCCTTAGAGGCTTGATTAAAGACATTTGGAGATCATTAGTATCTAACTGCTTGCAAGTGTTTCAGCAAACAGAGGTAATCTGTGAAAGACTGTTTCTTTTGTATAAATTATAATCCAGTCCCAAAAAATATAGGGTGGATACAAAACATTTCCTCTGTCATTGTACTTTGACTGTGGCGACTTGGCTGGCATACCCAGTGTGGGTGGACTTGTCAGTGTGGGGAGGAGTCGCTCTTTGTGCAAACACCATCTAGGATGGCTAATAACGTTCACATGAGTGGGCTGCTGAGCCGGCACGATGACGAAGCCACCAGGACCTCCACTTCTGAGGGCCTGGAGGAGGGTGAGGTGGAAGGGGAGACTCTCCTGATTGTCGAGTCTGAGGACCAGGCTTCGGTGGATTTATCACACGACCAGAGCGGGGACTCTCTGAACAGTGATGAAGGTGACGCGTCCTGGATGGAGGAGATGTCATATTACTGCGAGAAGTGCCAGAAGTGGATTCCAGCAAGTAAGCCTGTCGATTGTGTTGTGTCTCACTTGCATTGCTGTGGTGGTTGTTCGCAGGGTATTTATACTGTCCTGCATGCATATCTGCTTTAAGGGCAGGCCTTGCTTAGCTGTATCCCTTCCCATGCTGTAGGAGAAGGGCTCTTTTGGCGTGACATGGAGCCCCGCAGCCCGATGCCAGCTGTCTGTGTTAGGCCCTTCGATCCATGAACTGTACGGGTGTCCAAAGCTTGGGACTGTCTTCTTTAATTAGTAGAGAACAAGGGTGTGACTCCAGAAACACGCGCACCCTCCTGAGTCTTGCCGTTGTTATGTTTAGGGGGGCTCTGGCTAAGCAACTTAGCCTCTCTGCTGACTCAGGTAAAGATAATGACCCTTACTGTAAAGCTCTGTGAAGAAAAAGGGCTTTGGGATGGTGCTACTTTTTGGTGGGGTTTTTGTTGTTGTTCTGGTCAGTTCGTCACATCCGTGGAGCATATGGCTAAATCTCAACCTTAGTGGTTTCCCGATAATGTGAACTGAAGTTAGCTTTCACAGAAGCGTGTCCAGCCTGTAGCAGCTAGCTTTGGGAGGCATTTGGAGCAACCTGCAGAACTTGATCCCTCTGCTACTGCTGCTTGTCATAAGATATATGCTGTTAGCAACATAACAGACTGGACTTCCTAAATTCTGCATTATCAGATCTATTATTAGATCCAAAAGCTAGATGCTGCTAAGCATGTGTTTTCTGTTTTTTGTTGTTGTTGTTGTGTTTTTGTTTTGGTTTTGGGTTTTGTGGTTTTTTTAAGTTGGTGGTTTGGTTTATTTATGGCTAGAAATAGTGAACACTGCAGGTGGCACCTGCCTTGCAGGTACATTTTAGAATTTGCCGAACGTTAAAGTGTAGAAGTTACACTCTCAAGGTGTGTTAGTGTTTTGATGCTAATTTAATGGAACCAGCATCGTGCTATTAAGGTAGTATGCAGTCAAAGGGACATATTAACTTGAAGCGTATTAATAAAAAAATGGAGCAGAGTTAAAAGTAGCATGAGATATCTTAGAGCACTTGATTTAACACTCAATTTCTTTTATTTTACAAAGTTGTTCCTCTCTCTCGGTGCTGCGGAAGAAATCCAAAGAGCAGAAAAAGCCAGTCGGAGAGCAACAGTAACTAGATACAAATGGGCAAAGTAAACAAGCTAGAAAGGAGAAGTACTGTTCTCTTTGCTAATTTTTCAGTTATACTGATACCAATTGCCATTTGTGAAATCACCAACATCCACAGGCAAATGGTCATATTTACATTTAATTGCCATGTAGAAATTCTGTAAATCTACTAAGTGTGGGGGTTTTTTCCCATCAGACATAGGTGCAACTTTAATAGTTAGATTCTGTAATACGCTATGGAAGCAGAGTATCCTTGTATTACAAATGCTTGATCTAGTGCCGTTACAATAAAAGAAATGTCATACTTCTAGAGAAAATTCACACATGAAAGGTCTTTCAGAAATGCTGTAGTCTTAACTGTTTCCTCGTCCTGTGATTTTATTTTTTAATTTTTCATATCTGCGTAAATTAACCCCTGTTAAGTTTAGAAATCCTGATTCATGTGATTATTTTCTTTTCTCTGCTGTAGAAAGGTAGAATTAGAGCCTGTAACTTCGGATGTGTGGGGTTTCACAGATGGCTCTATCCCAGCAGATTGCTTTTGTTCAGGCAAACTTTTACACAGGGTTATCTTTGCACAGCAAAGCATATGCTGAAATGCTTTGCTGATTTAGGATCTAATGCATCAGCTGCAGTAGTGTTTTCTGATAATGTTAGGCCATTCTTTTGGCTCTCAGTCTCAAGGAATGAAGATCTTTTCCTGATAGGATAAATAAATACCTTAAAGTTTCACACCGTGTCTGCAGCAGTGCATCCTGCAGGCTGCTGTAGACGGGGACTGGCAATCTTACTTTAATAACAGTTTGTGGACAGGGAAAGAGAGAGCTGTAAAGACATGTAGCAGTGAGTGGAAAAATAACCTGGAAGAGAATGCTTGTATATTCTGATTTTTTTTTTTTTTTTTTTTTTTATAGAAGACTGGGAAAACAGTTATTGATTGAAGGATATAGATTATACTGGGGCAGGAAGAAGGAATGAGAAACGCAACGGAGACAGCTAAATCCATGGCTTTGTACCTTCATTCACATGTTAGGTAGCATGCCCTTTTTTTGTGCCTGTGCAATTCAGTTGTTCACTGCTGCAACTGTGAAATGAATCTGCGCCCTCCATTGCAGCAAGTTCCGACGCTTCCTGGGAACCATCTGGGTCTCTGGATTTCGGGAAAAAGGCAAAAAGTACTCTTCTGCCTGGTGGTGTAGGAAATCCAAATCTCCTTTGCAGCACTTTCTCCTATAAAAGGACCAGGAAATTGATTTTTACCTATTCATTTTAGGTCAACTGAGGGAACAGCTCAGCTACCTCAAAGGAGATAATTTTTTCAGATTTACTTGCTCTGATTGCTCAGAAGATGGGAAGGAGCAATTTGAACGGCTGAGATTAACATGGCAACAAGTAAGTAAAATGTTTGTGCCAGCAGAACAACCACAGGACTTGCTAAAATTGTTTGTTGAGTATGTGCTACCTAAGAAAGGAGGATCGGGTATAGGTAACAAAGGAACATATGCATGAACTTAAGAAATTAATTAGCTAAGGATTGCCTGCATTTTAGAATTTGGGCATGAAAGATAGATAATCATGCAATCCACGTTCCTTTTTTAATTTTTTTTTTCCCACCCCTTATGTTGTTCATGAACTCATGGCTTCAGGCAGGTTTGGAAAAGCAAAATGAATGCAATTTGGCTGCTAGGCATGAACAGGTTTTTGTGTATATGAGCAAATGTAAAACTAGTGAGGCATCAACATGCAAACAGAAAGCTTGCTAGCTCCCTGAATGCAAAGCTCCAACCTGGCTGCTTACTGACTAGCCACAGTCCTTGCTGGAATTTGCTGTTTCAGTCACTTGCACACCTGAGCAATCAAAATAATTTGCATTATACAGCAACCGCATATGGGTAGACTGATGCACATCATCTTACTCTAAGCAGGGCACTGGAGGGGCAGGCAGACAGTGCTGGCTGCCTCTGCTTAAAACGAATTTAATCAGGCAGTAGCTCTTGCTCAGCTTTAAGTGTTTCCACATGCTGAACATCAGGCATTATGTGTGAAACATCTAGTTGCATTCTTTGGGACAGTAGTGGTGTGCTGTCTCATAATAGATCATTTAAAACATCGGTCCTAAACCCCTACAGTGCTTTTGCATGGTCCCCCGTGCAGGGCTGTGCAGGGGAAAAGGTTGGTGAAGCAGTCTGTGGCTAGCAGACCGGCAGTTTCAGCAGGTTACAGATCTAGTGAGCAAAGGCTGCTAGCATTACACCCAGGCCTCTTCAGAGTGCCACGGGGAAGGGACAGACAAAATCAAAACAGGTGAGGAAAAAAGTTGACTAGTGAAGAGACCATCTGCCTAGACTTCCAGCAGACAGAGCTGCTGCTGCTTCTGGGTGAGTTGAGGGAAGTGAACAAATCAACTTACCTGAAGTAGGAAAAATGAGGACAGTGATTTCTGGATTTTTTTCAGAGTATGTGGCAACAGATCCTTATCTTTAGCCAGTTGGAAATAGAATCGTTTTTAATTCCTGAGACACTGTCACGCCTGACTTAAAAACCACAAAATTCTAGATAAATAGTTATCAAAGTAAGAGGGGTTGTGAGCATCTTCAGCAGTGCATTCCAGAAAGCTATGGTCCACTGCAAGGAGACCCATCTCCCTAAGAAAAACACATTTCAAACTTCTCAGACAGTGAAGAGTAAGTCCCTGTTGGAAGTAGTATCCAACCGAGGCTGTGTGACTGTTGAAAGATGGTCCCAGCCCAGCTGACATTAATTGTATTCAAATGAATTGGGTAAATGTAATTAACAGTTGGTCACCAAGGATTTACTTACAAAAAGGTGTGATATTTTTCAAACCTACCCTTTACTTTAGGTATGTAATAGGTGAGACTGAATTTAGTTGTGAGGCATCTGAATGAGCTGTAAATGGATTGTGTTTAATGAAGAACACCTGGAGACAAACTTAATTCTTGCATACCCAGAACAATTAGTAGATATGTGATTTTACAGAGTTTACGGTCTGTTCAGTTTGAGATGTAACAGTATCTAGAAAAAACGTTGTCACGGTGTTTATGATGGATTAGATAGTAGGATTACTTCTGACCTTTTTTTTCTGAAAGACTTTTTCCCTACCTCCACACTACATTCAGACCCCAGTTGTGATATAATTAATTTATATAGCTGCTGCAAAAGCTTGTGTCTCAGCATAAACCTACATAACTAGGCAGCTTGTTATTCCCCTGGTATTGAGAAATCTCAGGGAGAATTTGCATCTAAGAATAGAAAGATGAGAATGGGGACAGCATGAAACTAGGAGGAAGATGGATTGCAGAAGTTCCCTATAAGATGTTGCAAAAACAATGTATGAGGGAGCGAAGATTTGTGTGTGTGTGGTGGCTGGAGGGGGGCAGTTGAGCAGATGAAGCAGAAAAGATTCACTTGTATCCAACACTTTCTGTTCCAGGTTGTCATGCTGGCAATGTACAATTTATCTCTGGAAGGAACGGGCCGTCAGGGATACTTCAGATGGAAAGAAGATATTTGTGCTTTTATTGAGAAACACTGGACTTTCTTATTAGGGAACAGGTAAAGACGTGATGTTTTCCTGGAGGTCTGGTTGGTGAACTAAAGGAATTAAAACCTGTTATACAGATGGACAAGAATCCTGGTTAATTTGGTGATGTCCCTGTTGAGCCTCAGTAGTGAGAATATTGAAGGATTTAATGTTGAGAACCTGAACGTAGGCATGAGGGCTACTCTTGAGAAAGAATAAGCTTTTCTTCGTGGGGAAAGAACAACCCCAGGAATGACACACAAAAGCAATGTAAATGCATATATTTTGAATTATTTTTATATTCCTTTAGGTAGTGTATGAACCTGCAAAGCCTTTGAGTCTTTCTAAACAGTCACAACAGAAGGGCTAGTCCTGATGTCACTGGGCTTTAAAGAACAAAAAAGATCTTGCAAAGTACTTTATACTTGGTTATAAAGCTTGCACAGACCAAGTTCTCCAAAAAGGAAAATTTGGACTCATCTTTCAGATTGTTTTGAATCTTAATAAAATAGCTTTTACACAGCAGGTGTTAAGAACCACCAAAATGTTTTTCAGTGTGTGTAAAGAAAGAAGCTGTCAGAGTAGGCACCCTTTTCATAAAGGGCAGCCTTTGCGGCATGATGAGTTGTGTTGTATAGTCGAACGGCATGTTTTATCTGAGCATGCTGAAGTTGTCAAACCCAAGTCTTCTGTTAACACACGTGCTATAGAGGCGGTAGAGGAACCGAGGAAGCCTTTGAAGTTGTAGGTTTGATTGACTTCACAGCTTCTTTTCTTTGACAGGGATTTCTCTGTTGTAAGTTTTGGCTGTTCTCCCTAACCAGATTTGCTCTTTGGCTTTGCTGTCATTGCTTGTCTGTGCTTCCTTGCTCTGTTCTCAGAAATGTTAGTATTTGTCCCCTCTGGAAACCACGGGGACCCTGATAGGAAGGCAGCTGATGAGCCATCACCTCTCAGGCTTGGATGCTGCCTTTTGAAACCTGCCCTGGGAACTGGGCACTCCTTGCTCTGATTAAAATTCAGATGAAGTGATTACTAGCCTCAGACATAGTCTCCCCACTTGTCTGGACAAGCCACTGATGAAGCAGGGACAGCTGAACCATAGGTGTAGCGGTTCAAGGTGTGCAAGCTTTATTTCCTTGGCATATTAAAGTACAGCTTATCCAGACTTACTGTAGTGCTCCAAACTCTGATCTGGGGCCCCTGAGTTAGTCACCCACATTTGAGGGTCAGTATCCCAAGGCGTGTAATTGCAACACTCAGCAGCGAATACCTGTTTGGCCAAGCCAAGCCTGAGTACTGATGTTTTTGCCAGTAGAGATGTGCAAAGGCAAGAAGGAATCCTGAGATACTATGCAAATATGGGTTTAGGCTCTACACCATGAACGTGATTCTCCAGTATCCAAGGGAGTGCCTCAGTTGTTTGCTACAGCGACAATTTTTTAATGTTTCTTCTCACTTCTTTTCTAAATGATATCTTAGCCCTGTGACCAGTTCTTAGAGGAACAAAAAGCACTCAGATGCCCAGTAGAGTACCTGGCCCCGCAGAGTGAAAGGGTAGCAATGTCAGCGTTTGAAAGTTGGGGGTTCCAGTAGCAGGGTAGACCTTTCCTCTGTAGGTTTGGCGTGTTGTGGCTTATTGATAAAAGAAAAACTGCCTCTCACCGTGCTGTGTTCGCATGGCATTTATGGAGCGTATGTACACGGCACTTTGCATCAGAGCCCACCAGTGCATTGTAGCTTGCCCTTCAGAATGGTTCTCTCTTTGAGAAGAAATTAATTAATCTTTAACCTATTTAAGGGTGGGGATGTAGGAAGTGCATCATCCCCCTGCATCAGTGCCAGTGGCAGAAGCACTCTGCACTTCCCATCCTGGCGGAGGGAGGAGGCTTCAGGATGAAAGCACAGCTGGCAAGTGGGAACCTAACACTTGTTATCCCTCCTCTCAATGTAGGAAAAAGACCTCAACATGGTGGAGCACAGTCGCTGGCTGTCTTTCTGTGGGAAGCCCCTTGTTTTTCCGCTCAGGGGCGCAGGAATTTGGAGAACCGGGGTGGTGGAAACTGGTTCATAATAAACCCCCAACAATGAAGCCTGAAGGAGAGAAGTTGTCTGCATCTGCACTAAAGGCAAAAGGTAACTCCTTCCCCAGTGGTGTATAGGTTCCTAGCTAGGGACAGAGCTGGAATACATGAGAAAAGTTTACTTAAAACAATGTGTTTGTGCATATGGACAGTTACAGAGCATGGGTGGTTTGGTGGTTTTTTTTTTGCTGCAGTAATGCTTGATCTTAAGATGACTATGTTGCATATGCTGTAGTATGTGAGAGGCCTGTTTTATTGCCTTTTTGTATCATTCTAACCAATTCAAAGGCTTTTGAGATTTGTTCAGGTTTTTTGTAGCTGAAACCTACAATTTCTCTGTTCATCTTTACCCTGCGAAAGGTTTTTGTATGATTGGTCTGCACTAGCAAATTGCCTTCTGTGCAGAGGACCAAAATTGGTCTTAAATGAGGCTTTAGTGGTGCACTGACTACATGTCCTATAGTTAATTTCGTGTACATTTTGAAAATACATTTTATAGTCAGTGTGTTTTTCTGACTGTATAGTATGTATCCAGTGACTGCATGAGCTCAGTGTCTGTTAGAATAAGCAAACTATTTCTTCAGCAGCTTCAAAGCCACCTCTGGATCCCATCATTACTGTGGAAGGACTCAGGAAGCGGGTAAGCCGCAATCCAGTCGAATCAGCCATGGAGCTGAAGGAGAAGAGGTCTCGTACTCAGGAAGCCAAGGATATTCGGAGAGCCCAGAAAGAGGCAGCTGGCTTCCTGGACCGGAGTACTTCCTCCACTCCCGTTAAATTCACCAGTCGAGGCCGTCGTCCTGACATCGTCCTTGAGAAAGGAGAGGTGATTGACTTCTCCTCCTTGAGCTCTTCAGATCGCACTCCTCTGACAAGTCCTTCTCCTTCCCCATCTCTGGACTTCTCCGCTCCTGGAACTCCAGCCTCGCATTCAGCTACTCCCAGCCTTCTCTCGGAAGCAGATCTCATCCCAGATGTCATGCCACCACAGGCTCTGTTTCACGGTAGGGGATGCCGTGTTTTTTCTTTAATAATAAGCCATACATAGTTGTCAAGGAAGGTGTTTTTAAAAAAACAAAACAAAACAACCAACTTCCAATGAGCTGCAGGATCTTTACAAAATAAGATGGAAAGTAACCTGTAAAACTCTTAGTTGTAAATCTTGATTAGTTTTCCATAGTTGTATTGCCAGCTTTGGAGGCCAGAAGAAACCACCATTACAATTTTCTGAGGGGTCCTGAATAAACAGTGGGTAGATTTCACCTAGCAACTGCTGCACTGCTCAGTGTAAGCATTTCACTGCAACACAGATTACACTGTTAGATAGCAACTCTAATTTTGTTTCTTAAATGGGAGAAATTTAATTCTCACAGTAATGTTCCAGTGGTTCTTCTCAACTAACAAATGTTACATTTCAGTTAGCCTGCATCACTGCTTTGCAACCTTAGTGCTTTTAGTACCTTAAGGAAGCCAGACCTCAATCTAATTGGGGAAGTTGAGAATAAAGCACTTCTTGTTGGAAGGAAGGATAGTCAAGTTCTGTAGAGGTATAAATCCTGTGCTTCTGTGACTCCTAAACTGTTCCCTCAGTTGTCACGTCTAGCTCAGACAAGAGGGACAAGTGACTCAGATGCGCAAATCCCCAATAGAGCAGACAACAAGTCTCCAAGTCCAAGCATTTATTAACTACCCACAATGTACTAACTGAGCATGTGATAATTGGCTAAATATATAGCAAGTTGTGGCGAGCAAAACGATATGCTTTGCATTTCTTACTGGAAAAAGGAAAAGAGGGAGATAGAGGGAATGGAGAAATACAGATCTCCAGTCTGTGTTCCTGCGCTGATCCCAATGGCAAGGGTTCCAGGAGGCAGCTGTCCACTGGCATCTGTCTTCTTCGCTTCACTGCTCTCTCCAGGCAGCCGGGGTTGGGGGGGAGCTTCCTTCTGCCTTTCCAGGCTCAAATGAGCTTTTCTAAAACTGTTGTAGGCAGACCATCCATTAAGTCTTGGGGAATCTACTGTCTAGTTCCCTCAGTCCACAAGAGGTTTCTCTTTGCTCTTAAAACTTGCAGAGGGGAAGGAGACAGATTTTCCTGTTGTTCTATTCTGCGTACTGAGGGCTTATGTTTACCCCTTCCCCTGGTAAGGCCCATTCTCCGGCCATAATTTATTAAGTCCTGAGCTATCTCTCCCCAAGTCATGGGTTCTCCCCCTGCCCGTCTGCCCCGTCATGGCGCTAATGCATTCCGCAAGCAATTTTATAATCATACTGCATGTGATTGCAAAGAGTCTGGCAAGCCCCGAATTAGGGGAGTCATTTGATTGGGGTTAGCAATTAATATCATCGGGAAAAGCTGCTGCGGAAACGAACGCCTATCATGCATTAATTGAAGACAAGCAGCCTTCTGCAGACTTTCGGTCAAATGATTTATGGTTGAGGTCTCAATACATACTGGATCCCCCCTTTCCAAGGGGTCCAGACTCCCAGCCCAATAAGCAGCTCGTTGAGTTAACAACCACGGCTTTCTCTGGTCATCAGTAACTAAGAAAACCCCTGGCCCCCAGTACCCCTGGGCCTCATCTTCTGATAACAAAATTTGGTCACCACGAGTCAAAGATACCCTCCACACATATTCAGTATCAGTTTCCTGAGCTTGTCTGGTAAATTTCTCCTGAATTTTTGCAAGCTCAGTAGCTGAGTATGGTGTAGTTTGAATGGTGACCTGTGGAGCTCTTCCACCCTGACCCTCGGTGGTCTCCGTTTTAATTAATGGTCTTAAATTTGTGTCCTCATTTTCGGGGTAAAAAATTTCTCAGCTTATCTCTAAATCCTTTGTTGGATACAAGGCTGCTGATTTTGCCAGACTTGTAACTCCCTGTTCACTATCCGGAACAGAGCCAAGATCTGTCCAGTTGCAGGATTTTTGTTGAGATTTTTATTTTTTTTTTCCTCAGTCGAAGGCATCTAATAGAGGCGTGTGAAGTCACTGAGTGATGTTATGCTCATCATCTAATTGGCTTTTCAAAACTTCAATTTGCTCTTGCCAGAGTTTAGCTTTTCCTTTGCCTGGTCGTGACCATTTTATACCTGCAAGCACACTGATATAGCTTGCCACTGCTTCTGGGTTATGCCACCTATCGTGGGCCCAAACCTCTACTAAAGGAGGAGGACAAGCCTTACACTCCTTCACCTTCTCAAAAATAGGGGAGCAGTCAAGCACCAACATTTCCTGGCCAGTCATGGCTTGCCACTGCTCGAACCGCTCCTGGCTTAGAGCTGAGAGGTCACTTCCCGGTTCTCCCTGTCCTTATTGGATAGAGAATCGGTATCCCTCAGACCCTCTCCCAGCTTATAGCTGAGGGGCCAATTCTCAGTTCTCCCTGTCCAAGTTTGTCGGATAGAGAACCAGTATCTCACAAGACTTTGTGACACCAAAGGGGATCTTGCCAACTACACCAATTTAATGTCATGTCCCACTCAGATGAGGGGGACAAGTGACTCAGATTCACAAATCCCCAATAGAGCAGACAACAAGTCTCCACGACCAAGCATTTATTAACTGCCCACAATGTACTAACTGAGCACGTGATAATTGGCTAAGTATATAGTGAGTTGTGGCGAGCAATACGATATGCCTTGCATTTCTTACTAGAAAAAGGAAAAGAGGGAGATGGAGGGAATGAGGAAATACAAATCACTGGTCTGGGCTCCTGCGCTGATCCCACCAGTGAGGGTTCCAGGAGGCGGCCATCTTCTTTGCTTCACTGCTCTCTACAGGCCCCCCACCCCTTTCTTCTCTCTCTTCCCCC
>NW_020799097.1:110799960-110814465 GCF_003259725.1 Athene cunicularia | reverse complement strand
AAAAAGGAAAAGAGGGAGATAGAGGGAATGGGGGAATAGAGATCACCAGTCTGGGTTCCCGCGCTGATTCCACCGACAAGGGTTCCAGGAGGAGGCCGTCTTTTTTGCTGGCCTCCATCTTCTTCGCTTCACTGCTCTCTCCAGATGGCCGGGGGGCAGAGGGGGGGCAGGGAGAGGGGCAGAGAGAGAGAGAGAACCCTTTCTTCCCCCCTTTGAATTATACCCACTTTCCTTGGGTCCATCCCCTAGGCCGACCCACACACTTACATATCCCATGTACGGGGAGGGGTAAGGTGTTTCATGGGATGATGTAATTAGCATGATCATGTCAGCCCTCGTTAGCATATTGAGGGGTGTCAACTTTAATATGCATTTTGTGGGTAATGAAGCAAAGTTCATTCACCGGACACATGGCCCTTGAAATTTGCCCAGGTGCCCCAGAGCAGAGCCGTTCTGACTCCACAGGGTTCCCTCCTCCAGTTGCATGGGGCAGCCTTATCAGCTTCGACCTCCACAGAATGCACCCAGTGACTCATAGTTTTGTCTTGTGTTTGAGTCATTTCTTCAATCAGTCTCAACTTTTGCTTTCTCAGGCTGTTTTTCTTAGTTTCTCGCAGGCCTGGTCTCTCATATCTCACACCTCAGTTTAAACAGAACTTCTCCAGGGTACTCTAGCTGAAGATATAACTCACCAGCTTGACCATTTTGATCACCAGTCTTCAGGAATTCTCAACAATTTTAACACTTGTTAAAGAACATGCTTGCAGCTCAGGAGTGCCATGATTTTGGATGTCAAATTGCAAGACACCTTAGGAGAAGGATTGATTCTGTGTCCTGCAATTGGACTCCTTACACTGTCTCCTGTCCAAAATCAGGAGGTCCAGAAGTAAATAGCGAATGAAGTGTGTTGGATAAACCCACATTATTCTCTTTAGCAGAAAAGTCCTGTGACAACCATTTTTGAAATGGGGCTTTGATGTTTACATTTTTTTCCTTGATTATTTTGATCTGTTGAACAGATGATGAGGAGATGGAAGGAGATGGAGTCATAGACCCAGGAATAGAGTATGTGCCCCCTCCCAGCGGGACAGCCGGTGCTGGCAATGTGGTAGCAAGTAGAAAAAAAGTGAAGACAGCTGAGCAGATCAAGCAAGAGGTGGAGAGTGAAGAAGAAAAACCAGAAAGGATGGAAGGTGACAGTGAAGATCCTGAAGAGTCAAATGCATCGCTTCAGGTGAGGGGGCGAGACAAGAGGAAGCCACAGCTGGAGAAGGATGCTAAACCCAGGGCTCCCAAGCATACCTCTGTTAGCATCTATGAGGAAAAGCTGCTGCTGAAGAGACTGGAAGCCTGTCCCAATGCCATGAGCATGACCCCCGAGGCCCGGAGACTGAGGCGCAAGCTGATAGTCAGGCAGGCCAAGAGGGAAAGAGGACTGCCGCTCTTCGACTTGGACCAAGTTGTGAACGCTGCACTGCTCTTGGTTGATGGGATTTATGGAGCCAAAGAAGGAGGTGTTTCCAGGTCCCCAGTAGGCCAAGCAACATACAGAACTACTAGTCAGGACTTCAGGATCTTGGACAGATACCAGGTGAGTGTTTTCCAAATCCATCTGAGCTTTTGACACTGATGATTTTAGAGCTTTTGCTGCAGACAGTGGTGTCACCTCAAGCTTGTCTGACTCCCAGAGTGAAAAGGATTACATGAACAAGACTCATTTTGACTTGCAGTTGTGTCCCCACTAATGCTCCCACAAGTCCCTCCCTTCTTGGGACATGCTCGTCTAGCACAGCTGTCTGTCAGTGTCAGCACCCCAATGTCTATGTATCTGTACTCCAGCCCTGCCCAAACATGGATAGTAGAGGCCTGAAAGGCCCTTATTCTCTCTCCATTGATGTGACTCCCCTGTGTCAAGTCATTGATTAATCTTCCTGAAATGTTCTTTCTGCATTTTACTGTATGTATAGACAATGCTGCCTGCCATGAAGGGATATCGACAGCAGACAACAAAGTTTCTGTATCGACTGGTAGGCTCAGAAGATCTGCTGACAGACCACAGTATTGTCAGTCCTTACACGTCCCGTGTCCTGAAACCTTACATCAGGTACAGATGGTCAGAGGTTGAATTTGTTCTTGGCTTGTGAACCCGCGGAGAGGACACCTTTCTTGGGCAGTGCTTCTCACTTCTCCTTGAAGTACAACCCAGTATGCTATGGTAACCCTGAAAGGATAGTGTTTTATTTAGCTGAGTAGTTAAACTGACTCTGCATTGGGAAGGGGAATCTCCGAAAGAGGGCAGGGCAGAGAGGGAATCACTGTAGTCATTCGATGCAAGCTGCACCTGCTCTTGGATCAGAGCTGTGATTTCCTTGCTCCTGCTGTGAGGAGAGGTTGGCTTGGTGTGCTGTGGATCCGGGAAGCGTCCTGGTCTCTGACACACGGGTATTTTTGCTGAGCTGGGTGCTGGTTTCCCACATGAATGGAAGACTCTGTTCTTTTGTTTCAAGTTGAGCATGTCAGAAAATTATTTCATGGGCAGTACCCATTCAGCTGCAGTGGTGGCTATTGTTGCTCACTCGCCTTTTGTGTTTGCTTCATGTTACTGGCAGGCGCGATTATGAGACAAAGCCCCCAAAACTCAGGCTGCTGG
Organism: Athene cunicularia; assembly: GCF_003259725.1. Lineage (NCBI taxonomy): Eukaryota > Metazoa > Chordata > Aves > Strigiformes > Strigidae > Athene > Athene cunicularia. The sequence continues at coordinate 110,811,815 of NW_020799097.1, read as the reverse complement.
CAGAAATCCGGGCGTATCCACACAGGAATGATCTCAACTGGAAGGCTGAGCCTGAAGCACCCGTTGATTACTGCTACGTTCGCCCTAATCACATCCCCACTATAAACTCCATGTGCCATGAATTCTTCTGGCCTGGTAAGATTCCTTCAGCACTTGATTTTTTTTTAAGAAGGAAGTGGTTTTGTTCAGAAAAAATATTCTTGGGCCAAATTTTTCTTCAGTTGGTGTCTGGCTCTGTTCTTAGAAAACCATTATCTGATGTCATAGGAATGCGGTTGAGATGGAGACATTGGTTTGGTGTCTTTGTCTTTGGAGATCATTTAGAACTGGGCAATTAGGCCCTAATTAGCACAGCACTTAAAGAAATAGGTTGGTTTGGGTAACATTTGATGCCAGTAGAAGTAGTCAGTTACTAAAATTAAGCATCCAGTGAAAAGTTTTGCAGAATCAGGAGCTGAAGTAAACAGTTTTATACCAGAGACCTACTGTTCATTAGCTTCATGAGAAAGTTTCTTCCTAGCAGCTGTAAGCTGGATATGTTGGAGTGAAATTTGGAAATTGCACTTATAGCTTGCAAGCTTCATCATGATGTCCTTTTATTTCTTCAAGCCTCTGTATTTTCAAGGTATGGGAAAGCTTGGGCATTGCTGTGGGTGTTTGTTTTTTTTTTTTCCTGTGTCATTTCTTGAACTGTAGGCTGTTTGGGGACAGTGGCTGCCCTTTATGGAGGCAGTTATGAGTCTGTAGTCTATACTGAAATAATAATAGTGATGTTCATCTACTGCATGGATCAGTTTCTGATGAGCAAACAACACGGCCGACTAATTTAGAAAAGCCCAGTACAAACAGTACACACCTTTATTCCAAGTAACTGTTTGCTTTACATTTGGATTTGCAGATAGTGATTCAACAGGGTTTGTAGTTCAGCAGTGCTCATATGCTGCAGTCAGGATCAGAGCTCTTTGTGTTACTCCTTGTCCAAATTGTACAGTTTGTAGGGAGATAATGTGGCATACGTTCCCTTTCACAAGCTGTTTTGGAGCTTATGAGAGACACTTGCAATCTCAACAGAGGCTGAACCCCTTTGTCATAGTCTCTCTTCTTCTGATAATGCATTTGAAGTTCTGGCCAAGTTGGGTCGCAGCTTCATTAAATTCTTCAGGACTCACCCTGTTCTATTTAACATAAGGGAGCGTGGGTGTGCACCCGACAGTGAACTGTTCATCATTGAATCAGAAATCTGACTCTCCCATCAGTCTCCAAACAGGAATAAAAAATTTTCTGAGGCTGGGATTATATGATTTATTATACCTTAATCCTGTTTTAGCAGGAGAGGCAAGCAAGGAGGTGATACTTCATGAGATACAGCACAGTGTCTTTGTGGATGCAGAGGTTTTAGCTTCACAATGGGCTGGTACAACTGAGGAGGGGGTGAGATATGCAGCTGGGAGGGCACCATTAAACTAGCACTGTTGTTCAGAGAAATAGCTGTAATTCCACCTGAGATTAGGCATCCGAAGCATGTGTGCTTGGGGTATGCTATCATCAGTAAATGACATTTTAGGTATGCTCAGTTGCCTTCTAATAGAGATGCACTCATTGACTGAATTCTTAAGTTTTAGGCACTTCACCAGGTGGGGTGAGCCCAGGACTTAGTTCTTCCACCTCTCCAGATCCTTCCTGTCAGAGCTCTTCTTGTTTCTCACAAGGCAGAAACAAGTTTGCAGTTACCGCAAATGAGCTGATGTGAAGCAAGATTCCCCTTGTTGTCTCTCATGGTATCTTGTGCCTTCATGCCCTACTGGGAAACATCTCCCGAGCAGATGAGTGGTAAACCATCCTGAGCTAAGCATCTTCCTACAGGAATAACTGCGTGCCGAGGGGACGGCAACATTTCATAGACGCCAGCGTGCTCAGGGCAACGTAGCATTCCTGTACAGACATGCTGTAAGGCACTTCACAGTCAATTGCAGCCCTGAGATAATTAACGCGGCTCCCTATTGCCAATCGATTCCTCCCACGTCGTACTCCACCCAGCTTACTCTCGAGCAAGAAAATAATTCATCCGCTTATTTATGCCTGGTGCCTTATGAAGTCTTGCATTTCATCAAGAGTGATAAACATTACTGGAAAACATACTCTCCTAGTTGGTTATCCCACGTTCCAGATATATCTTCGATTGCCAATTTGAGGCTGAAACTAACACTTATGGCACAGCTCCGCTATGTCTTGCACCTCATTTAGGGCCTGTCAACACAAATTACCAAGCAGTCGTCTGTGCCTTGAACTGCACTGCTTGGCCCCAACATGCTGTGTGCATGCTCTTGGGCTGCAGCAGAGATGTGATGAGCAAAGTAACAATCCACTCGGAAGTCAGCAGCCTCAAGTGTTTCTGTCCAGTACCACTGCCTGAGAGGCGGTTTCATGCCCCAGATTAGGGAATTTGCATTCTAAAAGCAAATGCTTTGATAACGTTGAAAGCTGTGGTCAAGTTCACAGTGCAACTCCACAGACAGCTAAGTGTGCACAAGAGGAAGCAGGAGGAGCTCAAGGCCAGGAGGAGAAGAGGTAGGAACCTTAGGCAGGTAATGTTACTGAAGCTGAAGCGCAGTTTCACGTCTGCTGCGTATGGAGAGAGTTTGCAGGAAGAACGGGATGGTTCACCCAGTGTATCAGGCGGATACACTGAACTGCCCCCCATTGCCTGTCTGCAGGCAGATCCTCAGCGTTTGCCGGCTGAAATGGGAACGGTGCACACCAATTTGATGCTGGCCCCGCCCAGGTGAAATTAAGTAAACTCCTATCTGTTAATGTTACTGCAGCCCTTAAGAGCCCTGGGCAAGGGGCACAAGCTTACTAGGACCCAATCCAGCAAACATTTGCACGTGCATATTTAGAACTGGGTCCTTAGCAGTCTGCATATACGGCTCAGAATACAAGGAAAGACTGGTTGAGTGCTGAGACTGTGTGATTATAAATCTTTTTTAACCATCCAGTTTTAAAGAATGTGCTTTTTGAGTTTTAGTTTCATCTTCCAGTCATTTGAGAGGAAATCAGCTTTGTTAATTTCTCCACTAGTAAGCAGGTCTCATTTTGTGTGTTTTGTTGAAGCATCTCTCGGTATCAGAGCTCTGAAATAAAAATAGCAGGAAGGGATCAAGTGAGTGTTTCTAGGCCTTAACCCTGAATTTCCATGCAAGTGTGACACTTCTTTTAGTTTGTAATGCTTTCAACTGGTGTTTCTCTCTTTTTCTGTAGGAATTGATTTGTCAGAATGCCTGCAGTATCCAGACTTCAGTGTTGTCGTCCTTTACAAGAAAGTTATAATTGCTTTTGGTTTTATGGTGCCAGACGTGAAATACAATGAAGCTTACATCTCTTTTCTGTTAGTTCACCCTGAGTGGAGAAGAGCTGGGATTGCAACCTTCATGATTTACCATCTTATCCAGGTAATGGAAAAAAACCCATGTCTGCTAAAGAACTACCTCTCCTTGCATGCACACATGCAAATATTTTAAAGTAAGTAGACTTGCGTTCGTCCTTTCCGTCTCTTTCTTTCCATATACAACTGCACAGATTGTCAGAAGCCCACGTGAACATTTATGGGGGAGACATCACTTCAAAAGCAACCTAAATGTATTTAGAAGAATAATCAGACTGCTCAGGTCCTCAGAATTAGTGAGGTGCTGTGGACTTTGACTGTATTGGAAAATAACTTTGTGTTCTTTGGTGGTCAATGGTTCACATAACAGTAATACTGTAAATTTGGGGTTTAAAGGAGAAAATTAGATAATAGTGGGGAGGTTCAGTAAGAATCTATTGCAGCTTTTCTTGGCTACAGTTGGAGGTTTATTCCGTGACCACGGCCATTGCATTAAATCACCTGCTGATCTTAATCATTCTCTTTTGCTTCTGGTTCAAATCCAGCTGAACTGAAGATAAAGAAAAGTGTTTGCAGCCTCATTCAAATTTGTTCAAACTAGCTTCTACTGGGCTTTGTTCTGCAGGGACACTTGGGAAGATTAATCTGAGCTAACTAAACGGGTGGTATTAAAGTAGCTAAACGTCATTAAATCTCTGAATGAATACTGTTATTCAGGTGGCCTTAATTCCATTCACTTTCTTGAATTAAATTGCAGGAAAGCCAGCTTAATTTTGAGTGAGGATGCAGACAGATGGCATTTGCAGAGCCCAACTGTGCCTCTTCAGGGCCCACAGTTTTACCACTCCCTGAACTCTCTTGGCAGAGCTGACGATATGAAACATTCCTTGACTTGTTTTAGTCAAGATGAGCTGCACTAGCAAAAACTCGCCATTGAAACTGTTTTTCCTCATACTCATTTGGCTGAAGAGAGGTAGGGAGTGCTGGCAGAGCCTTGGTAACAGTGATCTGTACCTTGGAAAAGCAGTTTCCACTGAGGGTGGCTTTTCTGGGCCACCTGAGGGTAACTCTTCTACCTACACAGCTCTCTGCAGTGTCCACCTATCTCTGATCTATGTGTTGACACAGGCCACTAACCAATCTACTTTAAATTCACTAGATTTCCTGAGCATCTCTGTTTAAAGTGTTTAAGTAAATTGCCCTCAACTGTAGTCTGTTGACATGGGATGTCAACACCTAGTGAGAACAGGCATGAGCGTTGAGCCAAGGTTTGCAGGGATCCAGCAGCTGGACTCATGTCTCTCCAGCAGAGTTGGGGTGTGTTGGCAAGTCAGCTGTAGAAAATCATCACAGCTTTTTGTAGGATGTATCACAGCCAATTAACCTAATTCTGCTTGCAGGTAGAGTAGCATAAAATTATCATGTTGAGGAGAGCCAGGCAGGTTTGAGACTGATTAGGCTTGCTAGCAGTGAGAGATCACCATTGTATGTTCAGCTCATCAGATTTATTTTTCCATTGCTGACTCGTTTTTTCAGTGGTAGAAGGCATTTAGTCATGGAGGAGAAGAAATGGTGGTTGTGACCTTCTGTTCCTCAGTCACCAGATTGTATGTGCTGCTTTGCAGCCTCCTTGGGCTGACACCGGGGTCTGCTCTGTGTAGCTGGAGCCACTTTCATACATGTTTCTTGAATCAGTGTGAATTCTTGGGAACAGCATAATCTAAAATGCACTGATGGAAATGGTGCCTCAATGGGTTTGTTGTCAGAAGCTATCCTCTAATGCATCTGGCCTAGAGGACCAAACTGCATGTTCTTAGTGATCTAACTCCAACTTCCTTTCCTGAGTGGCTCCCAATTATATATATTTTTCCTTTTTTCTTTCCCTTAAATCCCTGTGAGAGCTTTCCCTTTTAATGATCTACCTTGGAAACTTTCTAAAGGGTATTACTGTTCCTACTTAGACTTACGATACATTCAACATACATTCAATATACATAGAATGCTATTATAACACTAGATGAAAGCAGGAAAAAAAAATTATATCGGTATCTTTATCAGAGAGCTGCTGGTTAGAATAATCTGGGATCTTTAAGGTAACTGCAGCTATGCTATTTGCTGTCTGAACTGAATTCCCTGCCTTCTCAGGAGGTGAGTGCTGTGCCCTGAAGGATGGGAGAGGAGCTGGGTGGGATAGACAGGAATTCCAGCATGACAGCCCAGAGGTGCACTGGGGCTGCTAGCGCAGCCCCAGAGAGCTCAGCTCTGTTTGCTGACGGGGAGGAGCATGGCGCCTGATCCTCTGGCATGTTTTGTCTTTTCTTCAGGCCATTGTTAATAAGTATTTGAGATTGGTGCTGTACACCGAGATTATTTTTAATTAACAATTACTTAGCAATTGACAATGGAAAGCTGACAAATTATAATCCAAAACCTGCTTTCATTGTCAGAGAGTCCATGTTTCCCAGAAACAAAAGCTCAGAGGAACAGCAGCTTTCCCTTCACCTTTCAGCTGTTGCTATGTGTGGTAACTTCTGTGTCGAGGCCTGCGATTTTCTCACATTTCCTCTGTAACTTGAATACCTGAACTGATGAATCTCTCACCTCCACATTCCCCCAGAGGCTGTCTCATTCTCTTGCTGTGATTCTTTTTTTTTTTTTTTTTTTTTCCCCCTCTTCTCCCCTCCCTTGGCAGACCTGCATGGGCAAAGACGTAACCCTTCACGTCTCTGCAAGCAACCCTGCTATGCTGCTCTACCAAAAGTTTGGATTTAAGACTGAAGAATACATTTTGGATTTTTATGACAAATACTATCCCCTGGACAGCAAGGAGTGCAAGCACGCGTTCTTTCTCAGGCTGCGGCGCTGATCTGTCAGAGCTGTCTGCAGGTCTGTGAAAAGCCCAATCTGTCAAGCAAAGAACTACCACAGCTTTCAGTGGAGGACACTGGCTGCCATGTGAGAGCTGGGATGCACCGATGCCTTTATCCCTAGGACTTCAGATTTCAACAGTTATGTTGTGTGCTGAAAGTGCAATCCAAGAGGATTGATTCCTATGCTCCAAGGGGAGAGGCTTGGAAATGCCAACTGGGACATGCTGAAACCACTGGAAGACTAAAATTCTTTATGGGGAGTTCTCCTGCCACTGTTACTTTGGAGATCCTCGCTGACAAACAAACAAACCCCCCCAAAAGTACTTGTCACTTCAGAGGGGCCCCATGGATTTCAAATTTTGAAACCTATCCAAAAAGTCATAGGTTTTTGTTTATGGGGAAATGAACATCTACATTTAAATGATCCACGGTGTTTCTGTGACTTGAGTGCTTTGTTAGGAACCATGTCTTGAATCTGTGAAGGGAAATAAGATATTCATGCATCTAGCTGGGTGCTAACATTAGGAAAGCTCTACACATGCCAGAACAGCAATACTGGAACCATATTTTAGGAATAATGAACTCATGGGATCCCAAATGCAAGGCTCAGAGGAAATGTTTTTCTTCTGCTCTTTCCCTGCTGCCTTCCTTTCCCCTTGTTGACCCTGTGCTCAATGTGAAGTTCTTGTAGTGCGCAGTGTTTTGTGTTCAGGAACAAGATGTCAAGCGGGTTTGTATCTAGGTGAGGTAGGACACAACAGCTGCCAAATCAGCTCTTTGAAATCTTACAACCTATCTGCCAGTTGTTTATGCTGCAGATCAGCCCTTTGGGCACACCTCTAACCACAGAGCCAGCCTCACAGGCTCCAGCATCCACCACCTCCTGCTACAGACACTCTGGCTAGAAGAAACCCGGAACAAAAGTCCATAGTGGTGTTTGAAATGCAGGCTCCGGTTCATAGCAGCAATCTGTTTGGAGCTTGGAGGGAGGAGAGGGTAGAGGTGGGCCAGTTCTAGTTCTTGGAAGCATCTAGGCTGTGATTTCATGGCTCTCTGTAAGTAAAGATGAGAACAAAGAATGAATAGGAATATTCAAGAATTAATAAAATGCAAACCCCAAACACTTTCTCTGATAGTGGGGTCTAGTACTCTTACACAGTTTAGCAGCTTTACCTTCTCTTTTACTGCAGATGAATGGTAAGTTGGCAGTTTGCTCTGCTGCCTGCCTGTCATGGTTTGAGCTCAGGGCAACTGAGCACCATGCAGCTGCTCACTCCCCCCTTCCACCTCTGTGCTGGGAAGGAGGAAATAAAGCAAAAGGCTTGGGAATCGAGATAAGGGCAGAGAGGGATGACTTACCCATTATGGTCATGGACAAAAGACAGACTTGTTAGGGGAAGAACATAAAATTGATTCAAAGACTCTCAACAACATTTACAGACAAAGTAGGACAGTGAGAAGTGTTGCTACATCTTAAAACCATCTTTCTTTCCCCCTGCCTCCGGTCTTCCTGGGCTCAGCTCTGCTCCCAGTTTCTCTACCTCCTTCCCCCCAGCAGCACAGGGGGTGGGGAGGTGGAGGGTGTGAGGTGGGGGGTGTGTGTGTGCAGTCAGTCCTGTTGCTTCTTTCTCCAGGGCTGGAGAGAAACTCCTCATATTCTTCTCCTGCTCCAATGTAATTCCCCTCTCAGTGGAGACAGTCCTCCATGAACTTTATCTGACATGAGTCCTTCCTAAGCTGGTTCAGCATGGGTCCCTCCCAGGGGCTGCAGCTATCCCTGAGCTGCTCTGGCATGGGTTGCTCCCACGTGTTGCAGTCCTTCCAGTGCTGAACTACAACAGCGGGGCCTTCTTTGGGTGCAGCCACCTGCTTTGGTGTGGGGTCCTCTGTGGAGTGCAGGTGGGCATCTGCTCCACTGGTAACCTCCATGGGTGCAGGGGGGGTGGCCCTGCCATCTTACCATGGGCTGCAGTGGGGGGGGTGCAGTAGCACACCACCCACTCTTTCCTCCGCTGATGTCAGTGTTAGTGTAGGTGTCCTTCTTGCAACTTCTCACAACTCCCATTTCTCCTCCCACATTATTACAGAGGCGCAGCCACCATCGCCAATTGGCTCAGCCTTGGCCAGAGGTGGGTCTGACTTGGAGCTGGGGGTGCTTCGAGAAGCTTCTCACAGGGGCCACTGCTCACTAGCTACCAAAACCCCTGCCACACACAAACCCAGCACACTGACTGAAGGTCAGTCTGTGCATTTTAAATATGAATCACATCCATCACGCTGTTCCTTTCACATCAAGCCCCACAGAGAGCTACACAGCAAATGTGGCTGCTTTGTTCTTAATCCACTATGTATACCTGTTGGGTACCTGCCTATAGTAGTAGTTGCCTTAATGGAGTCTTCATTTTGGTAACAGTGGAGAGAGGGACATAAAGTATGTTTTTGTGTAGCCAATGTACATTGTCACCAAAACAAAAATAGTGTTAGTGGGAGGAAAAGAGAACCCATCCAAGTGTTGTGTGCCCTAACATCTGTGCACAATTCTGCCTGCTTTATGACTACGTGAAAATTTTTGATGTTACTGATGTTATGAGTTAGCTGTACTTGGAAGGAAAAAAAATATCTGTCTTTATGAATGGAATTAAAGCCCTTCCCTTGGAAAAGCCTACCTGTAGTCATACTGTTTGTTAGGCTGTTTCTCCATCATTTTATTTCATAGAGATGTAGCAAACTCAAGTATGACTGATAGAGGATGCAAAGCATGTGTGTGGGCATCAGAGCAAGGCAAGAAACTGATCATTTCTCTACTGGGCATCCACACAGAAGCTGCACACATGCAGGCTCTAGTAGGCTCTTTCCTTGCCAGCCAGAATTAGGAGATAAAAGATAGTCTGAAGAACATGACCAGTTCTGCATCATGTTCCCAGAAGTGTCTGTGAAGATTTTGAGGAGTTGCTTGTTCTCTGCTTACACTCTGTGGCTTTGTCCCTCTGAGGGAGGATGCCAAGTGAAGAAGGTGCTAGAACAGCCCTGGGATTCCTGCTGTGCTGTAGACCACTTGTTTTATTCAGGCAGTTCATTTACCCCCAGATCCTCAAAGGCAATGAAATGATTAAATGCCTTTGAGCCTTTGCACCTCAGCCATTTTGGATCTGTCAGATGTCTAGAAAAGTAGAAATAACATTTTCCTTCAGAAGACTGGTAAGAATGAGCTCGTTAAACCTTTACGGGGGATGGAGATCAATATTGCTGTTCTGCAGGCTGCAGAAACATTGAAATTGCTTTGCAACTTTGCAGGTCTGCCAGCATTTATGTAGACATGGCTTGTTTCTTGCTTATTTGCTCATATTTCTTGTAAAACTAGCCAGTTAACTGCTATACCTATTATATCTCACACTCCTGGGATTGTAGGCTTAAGTTTTGATCCCTTGGTGTTATCTTATGTGCTTCCGTAAATTCCACACCCTGTTCCTTAGTTCTGCCTGTGAAAATGTGGCATGCCTTTGAATTGCTTGCCATGAGATCCTTCCCTCTTGATCCTAATGGCTTTGGTGGGTGCAAGCTTGCCTGGCTTGAGGATCACTTTGTTGATGAATAACCGTGACCCAAGAAGACCTTCCTGACTTGCAGAGGGATCCCAGCAAGCCAGATCTGAAGGACACTGGTGAAGCCTGTGGTTTGTGTATTATTTCCTTTTGGCAACTCAAACTGTCTGCAAGAGACAGTTTCTTTTGCTCTGCTAGGTGAGCACAGAGGCACTCTTCGGTGAGCAGGAATTCTCCCCCTGCTTTCAGCAAGAGTCTTCTGAGGATAGGAGGTTGAGGCCAGTCTTGTAACAGGCACTGTGTGAAGTCAGGTGTGCAATCTGATAGGGGCTGGCAGCCCTGGGGAAACGCGCCAGGGTTGCCAGGGAGCTCTACCTGCCCTCGCTAGGTCAGCACCGGAATTAGGCAGCCTTTGAAGTAGCTATAAAATATCTGCTGCAGCTCCATCTCTCTTGTGGTTGCACAGGGACCACTAACAGCCTCTGGAGAACGTTTCCTCCCCAAAATGTTGAATAATGAGAAGCCCTAATGTCTCTTAAGCCTAGCAGTTTAAGGCCACTGCTGGAATGGTCACGAGCAGCTGGCTTTCTCTGCAATGGATGAGGCTCTTCCAAGGCACATGATGAAACAAACCATGTACGCTTAGCTCTCTGCTTCCCTCCTTTTCTTGCCTCGGAGACCAGCATGATGAGTTACGTTAGCTGTGATTAAAAAGCCAACATCCTCCCCGCTTAATGACACAATTACTGCACGCTTCCCTGAGCTGCACAGTGACTGTAGCAGCAATTGCAGTTGCCAAACGCAGCTCAGTTTAACAGTACAAAGTTTTCCTGGAGAATAAAGGTGGAACCTCACCCCTTCCTAACAGGGCAGCAAAGCCTGAACCTTTCCACGTGTTCGTCTGAGCTTTTATAGTTCACAACCAGGAAGCTGCCTACTGTGGTCAGTTTATCATGCCCATTCATCTACAGTAGCTGAGCTGGGTAAATACGGGGATCATTCTGCATAGTAATCAGTACTTTCATAGAAGTAATACTTTGCAGTTTACTTTGAAAAAGAAGTCCCTTTCCTTAGAGTCCTGATGTTGCGCACAAATGTTCTGAATGCTTCTTTTCAGGTTTCAGATTCAGCCTGGGGGAAGAAGCACAAGTCTGCTTGGTCCATTCATTGCCACCTGTGACGTGAGGATGTGCTTTTTTGCAAACCCACCTGCTTGTGATGATAAGCTATTAGTGAGCAGTTGAGCTATGTACTCTCTCTTTACCCCTTGTCTCAGACTACTTTGCTTACATCAGCTTGCTCCAGGAGGTGACTTGGTCCACGAGTTTATAGCCCTTTCCTTTTTTTCTGGAGGAGCCTCTGAGCAAACACTGCCTGCTGCATCAGACTGTGCGGGTGACTGAGCCTCTGCTGTTGTGATGGACAAGTAGCCAGTTCTTCCCCGCAAAGCCAGCTGCCTCCTGCCCTTGTGGCTGCGAGCCAGACGGCCGCTCCTGCTTCCTTCTCCAGGCAGGCCGCGTTAGGTAGAGAGGGTGAGTTCAGCCGCTCCTGCTGCCTGGAGGAGGGGAAGGGCAGCTGCCTGGGGCAAGAACAGGCGGCTACTGCCACAGAGCAGTGGGAGCACCCCTATGCAGGTCCTGCCTCGGCCGGACCCTTCCCATTGTGCTTCTCTGCCAGCTCTGTCAACATGGAAACCCGTAGCACCTTCTTATGGGCGTAATTTAAAACCAAAAAAAAGTCAAACTGGCAAACTTCTCCTCCCTCCCCCTGGATCTGTGCTGGAGGCTTTACAAAAAGCATCCTCTTTGCTGCTGGCTGACGCCGTTACCTCGGGCTCCTCGGGAACTACAAGGGTGCTTCTGGCCTGCCCGGCTGTGCGGGCTGCACCCCGGCCAGAGCCGCTTCGTGCGGGGGGCTGCGTGCGGCGGGGCTCGGCCCCCCTCCACACGGAGGGAAGGGGAGCCCGGGGATGCCGAGAGCAGGCTCGCACATCGCGCCCGGCTCTGGCGGCGGCTTAAGGCGGAGGGAGCTGCCTGCTGGCGTGGCTCGCCTCACGGGCCG
>NW_020799097.1:110770275-110799910 GCF_003259725.1 Athene cunicularia | reverse complement strand
GGCTGGGCGGGCGCGCAGAGGTGGAACCGCTGCTGGCCGGCAAGAGCGGCTGCGTGTCTTGTTAGGAGCTGCTTTTATTTTTTCTTTTCCTTTTCAGGGAGGAACACAAAAAACACTCTGCGGGCTGCGCTTTTCTTTCCCTTCAAAAAGATCCTACTAACCTGTCACTGCAGGAGTTCCTGAAGCTGGACAAAGAGCGAATGAAAAATTTAATTGTACGTACACATCGGCACCGTGATGTTTTTTGATGTACCCCGTGACTGTGGGAGAGTTATTTAGTTTCTAGTCTTGGGATTGTTCACCTGGCCTCTTGGTTCCTTACCACAGTGCTGTCAAAAGTTTGGTTTGCTGTTTCCTGGATCAGGTGCTGTGTCCTTTCCTGGTTCCCAGCCTTTGCCTTAGAGGAAGTGTAGCCTGCTTTCTCCTTGAATGATGCTCATTTCATTGGTAGACAGTAATCTATTATTTTTATTCTTTGCAGAAAAAAAATATCTCTCAGAAGGTGACCGAGGTTGAAGCTGCAGCCAAGAGCGTGCGTCGTGAAATAGAGAATCTGGTCTCCTAGGCTGCTGTAACTTCTCACTCCTGGATGACATCTGTCTTGTTTGTGTGCTCTGGCACTGCCACTTCAACTGAATGACTGTGTCTCCTGAGCCACTTTTGGCGTGGCCATCTCTGCGAGAAGCAGACTGATGTCTCCTTCACGTACCTGAGTCTGTCTGGGAAATACCTGGAGTTTGATTCACTGCATACATAATTTTTTTTCTGCAGGGATTCTCTTGTTCTTCCTGTTGGTTTAATTAAGGATTACTACTTGTGGTTTTATTTGTTCTTTGTTCTTTTAAAATCTCAGCTGTTTCCATTTTGGAGATGCTGGTAGCTCTGGTGCAAAAACTTGTGTTTCTTGCAACAGCTGGCAGGCACTTCCATTTTTATACCCAATATACCAATGCTTTTGGATACTTTTGGAAATAAAAAGGGGAAGGAGTTTTAAAACTCCTTCAGGGATTTAGGATTGTGGCTAATAATGTCTAATTATACCAAATCTTAGTGTGCCTGGAATCCTTTGTAAACTTCTGTTTGTAGTTGACTGCTGCCTCAAGCTGATGCATTTATAAATAAAAGGCAAACTAGCAAAGTAATTTTACTCAGTTTTCTGGAGGAAAGGAATCTGACCTTTAATGCAATGAGCTGCACTGAATGCAGTTTTAACTTCAAAATGGAAAATAAGCTAATCAAAGTACTGCTTACAGTGCTATTGCTCGAGTGTCAGACTGTTATGAGCAGCATTTATCAGGTTTCCTTAAAATGCCCTTGTGCCTTAGAAGGTTTGGTTGGTCCCTCTCCTTGCACGAGTTTGGAAAGGAAATCTTGCAGAACAGAGCACAGTCAGTGAAGAATTGTGCTCTGAACTGCTGGGAAGGAGTGGGGGAATCTTGTACAAAATACTTGGCTGTTACTCAGGGCCTGAGCTGATGATACAGGGTTGTGAAGTCTGCAGACAGAACTGGACGTGTGCTCTCAAACTCAGAGAACCTCCAGCTACGTCTTGGGGGAAAAGCGGTTGTAATCACACACTGATGAGACCACTGTTCCTGGGTTTCATAAGTTTGTCCAATGTTCCCTGTCCAAGCTTACTTGCAAACAATGAAATAACTTCATTATTTCCAGCTGTAACAGCCAAATCATATGCCGATTGCCCTTTTGCATTCTTCTTTTTGATGCTTGCATTGCAGCTGTAAATAAAGAACAGATTTTTTTTTTAAGCTACTGAAGTTCATTCCAAGTAACTGGAATTAGTGAAGTGGCTTGTAGGTAAGTGTTGATGTGGAGTCCCCTCAGAATTTCTGGATGCCTCTTCCTGCAGGGACCCAGCTGTGAGATAAGAGCACTGAACCTCCAGCAGGCTCTGGCCCTTAGGTATTGCTGACTAGGCCTGTGCAGGTAGATTGTGGGTGACTGGTTCCTGAACTAGAGGCCCAGTTACAGTACTTACCGTAACAGGGCTCGGACACACTCCTCTCCCTCTGATCCGAGCAGAACTGCCTCATGCAGAGCGGTGTTGTTGTGCCTGTGTAGGAGGAATAAGCAATGTACTTACTGCCTAAGAAAACCATCATGGTACATGGAGAAGTGGTTTAGCAAATTAAACTAAGGAAAACATAGGAAGATAGAGAATACACCAGGAGTTGCAGTGATTTTTTTTTTTTTTTTTTGTAGGCTTAGTGTGGTTTATCTTATGAAGTTGAAGTGGATAGGGGAAGGAATTTCATAGAACAGCAGCTTTTCCAACAAACTATGATAAATCTTCAAAGCTGGCAGCTGAAAGGACTGTGAATGCTATTATCTTTGTTAAGTTGCAGGTTGGTTTGTTCGTTTTTTTTAAATTTGGCTTTGAAAAGAGGTCCTCGACCAGACATTTTTAGAGGAGGGCTGGGAGGTTAGTCCTCTCTAAAATCGGAGCACAAATGCTTTTCTGGTTAAAAAAGGCCCAAGGTGGAGAATTGGTGCTCACTTACAGTCCTGTCTGCTGGTCAACATCAGCACCTTTCTGCACGAGAAGGGAGATTGCTTCCACGTGCTTGTTAAGGACAGCAACTGTGAGAGCAGGTTGGTCCTTGTCACTGATGCAGTTTGGGTCAGCTCCCTAGAAGGTACAGGGGAGGGAAGGTAAGCTGTTAAAGCCATAAAGATTCTTCAGCTTCCCACCTTGCTTTAATGTTATGCCAATTTAAGTTGACAAATGGACTTTATGCTCAAGACAGAGGAATGTTTAAATTGGGTGGTATTGTTTCTTCTGAAAATGTCTGTCATCATCTAGCTCAAAACTGCAGTAAATGTGTATAACGAGGGGCAGGCAAACCAGATCTCATAGGATGCACCTTACTACACAGCAAGGAGGTAGAGGTTGTGCTTGCTGTACAGAGGACTTGACTCTAAACTATAATGTATTTTTCTTTCCATATGGCCTTGACAAACATGGAGTAGAATGCCTTACACACTTGCCAAACAGAAATTCAGAGAGAACATATAAAAATAGGTGGTTTCCTCTCTAAAATGCTCTATCAGACTGGAAGCAGTCAGTTGTATTGCAAGGATGTTGCCTCCTAAGCATTAAGTTGAAGTTGCATACCAGACTAATATTCATATGTAGTAAATGGTCAAAGACTTGGAGAGGGAAACTTCAGCAAGCAATAACTTACTTCACTGAGCAGTTGTTCTACCAAGGTGATTCTTCCTTTCCCATTTGGACCCAGTTCGTCCAGTAGTTGTCTGGACTCTGGCTGTGGAAACACAGAAAACGGTAACATTTCATTCACATAGTGAAAATACAAGTAAGTGGGCCATATTCTGCCTTTGAGTAAAGGTGGGAAATGTACACAATGGCACATGAATGCAGCGTAGCTGAGCCTCAGTATTACTAATCCATGCCCCTTCTTTGTGAATGTCTTTCTGAATCTGAGCAAGTGTTGGATAACCCAGGCTAATAGCTCACTATTGAGGTCCTGATTCAGCAAATGTACCTACAAATGATTAGCTTTACATCGATGCAGCTCTCTTAGGCTGTACAAAGATCTGCTCATCACAGTAAAATTAAACACAGGCACAAGTTCTTTGCTATATAATTAAAGTTTGAAGCTTCCAGAAGTTCCCTTTCCCTTTTATTTCTTCCCAGCTTCTTCCTCCTTCTTTTCCCCTTTAGAAAGCCCAATCACTTGACCAAGCATTTTTTATTTCTGGACTCCTATCACAAAGCTCTCTATCTTCTTCCACATATTGAGTTGGTTAACTGATTGAAGCTTAGATTAATGTATGTATCCCTTTTGAAATTTTCCATGCCATTACTGACAATCCATTTAGTAGGCAGTGCTTCCAGGGTATTTGGTCTCTAGTGGAAGTAAAGCTTTGCCCTCAGCTGTGCTGACATCTCAGCTTAATAGGAAAACTGAGTTGACTTAAAAGCTTGTTGCGTAGGTCATCTTCTGTCTAGTTCACAGTCTGTGCGAACAGTGGTTCTAGCACAGCTGAGGGTATGTCCTATGAGTCAAACTAAGTAGTAAGGTCCAGGGAAGACAATAATGCATCCATCTGATGTTGCTTCTAAGAAAAACCTGTAAACAAATCAGTCTGCAACAGTCTTTAGGCCGAATGCTGTGTCAGTAAAACAACGCATCCAAAAATGAGAGCAACAATCTAAGTTGTTAGTAGGAACAAAGTTGAGTTATTTCCAGTTCTGTAATAAATGTCAGTTACCAATATTCAGGTTTCATATTAAGTTGGACTTTTTCCCCTTCCCTTACTCCCAATCCGCGTTAAAGTCTTTCTACTTTTACCCTTGGATGCCCTCCTTCATATTAGTGCTGCTCTATAGGCAGTTTTTCCCATACTGGCAGAAGATACTTACAGGGAGCTTATCTTCTTTTTCTGTAAGTGTTCTTGATTTTGTTCTCTTTATTTTGCCTCTTGAATGGAAAATATTATGATCATCTTTTCCTACCAGAAACGGAAACAAGTGTTAATTCAAAGCAAAGGCAGTATCCTAAAAAGAACTTGGGGGAGAGGTCTGGAAATAATTTATCCACAAAAATATTTTATTTTGTGTTGAAATCAAAGCAGTATTTATCAGTTTGCTACAAGAGAAAGTGGTGAAATATTTGTTGCAGATCAGACTGGTTTTAACAAAAGGTTTACACTTAGGCAGTCTTAAAAAATTGCTATTTTGAAATGAAGATTCAATGAAATGTGGAGTTTGGGGGGGTTGAGCCTTTATTTAACTATCTGCGGCTAGTCAACAGGCTTGACTCATATTCATGAATTGTTTTGACTAAAAACCTTACAATTTTCCAATGCTGTTTGGCTCCCAAATACTCAAGAACAAGACTAGAGGACCTTGAGTAGATATGTACATTATTTTAAAGAGACATAATCTAACAATATGCAGGAGGATTGATAAGGAAATTACACAGTATGTGGGGACCCTTTAAGCTGGTACTGCTAGAGTGCCTGGAATCAGTCACATTACTGACACTCCCAAAAACCAGCTCCTAGTGCTGTGGCAGCCTCTTGCCAAGTCTCAGAAGGGAAGCACAAAGTAGACAAAACTTATATGTGAACTGAAGCATGTCAAATGATATGATAGGAAATTCTGAATTCTAATGCTGACTTTACAACTAGTTGATTTAATGAAAATCTAAGTCCAATATGAGACACCTAAAATGCCGAGCTGTTACTGACACCAATGGGAGATAAATTAAGCATCTCTGAAAACTAGAATTAATATATTTCAGAATTTCTTTATCTTTGCTAAATGTGCCAAAGCTGAAGTCGCTGGCACAGCTCAAAAGTAGTTAATATTTACATTTGTGGCTACTATTGTAAAAGAACATGCAAAGCATCCAAAATTTTATCACTATAATAAAAGCACTGCTATGAGCTGTGGCTGAAGTTTACAGGCCCCTTCAGCTGTCCTCTAGGGATGAAGTATTCCCGTGAGTTTTTGACAGAATCCGTACATCACTTAAATTTCAACTCAACCACATTTTGAGACTTAAAGTTCAATTTAGCAGGTGCAGAATGTGCCAATATATTAGTTTGCCTGTCTCAGTGTCTAACCTTCAAAACACTACTTCTGTATTCTTGACTGCTATATTTATGGTCTATCGTAAAGTTGGGGAGCGCAGGGGGGAATCTCACCAAAACTAGTCTGACTGCCATCCTGTCCATCTCTGACTTCTGTTACAGTATTCAGGTAATGATTGCTGAACTTCACTGGTTTAGTATGAATATCCTGTAGAATCATCAAATGCAGTCAGTTAATAAGGTTATCATGTAATGCTGTTATAAGCTTAGTAGCACAACACAGTGGTCTTACATATGAAAAAATATGTAGGCTTTAATATCAGTCTCAAATTAGCACAAATTATTATATGTAATTGAACCCTGAGGCAAAATAATGTAGTATTTTTTTTTCTCAATCTTGCGCTAGTTATTTGTTTTGATTTAGAAAAAAAAAAAGTGACACAACCTCACTTAATGACATGAAGATTCTCATCCAAATGAAAGTGTTTCTACCACTTGAGAGATCTAATTAACTCCTCACTTGTGAAATGATGTGATACACTTTTTCAGGCACCACATAGCAAGGTAAGCTTGTTAAGATTCTACACAAGAGATACAGTCTGAATTTTGGATCTTTGAAATGATAGATTTTCATCTTTCAAAAGCTGGAAACGAATATGCCGGTGGTTTTTGGAACATAGTAATTCTGGAGGTAGGGATTTCAAGTGTTTGTTACAATTAACAGGAGCTCTGGTGAATGTTATCTCCAGACTATTGAGCATTACTAAGCTTGTTTCTTAGCACAATTTACAGACTGAAGAAAAGGATGATCTAAGATCAAGAGCTAAGGGGGGGCTAGAATCATCAACCAACATCAGCTGAAAGAAGAATGTTAATATTAATAGCAAACTAATGAAATGCAAGATGTTGGCAACATAACCATGAAGTCTGGCTTAATCGGATAAAGATACCTGTTCAGCCAGCTCCAACAGAAAAAAGATTCCTTTCTCTGAGTGATCAGTTAACAACCTCTGAACAAAAGAATTGCTTGTTTAGACCTGAATTTAAAATAGATCAGCATTACACTGACTGGTCTAGCAACAGCTTTAGACCACCTGCCTAACAACGGGCCTCATCCCTCGAACTGACCTTGTTAATAGCAAGAGCGTAATTCAGTGTAATAGTGACTTCACAGTTATCCTCACAGATGGTAGCAGAATTAATCTAGAGGGGAAAAGCAGCCATTAGTATCTCTTACAAAAAGTACAAAGAAATAATTTTAGGAGTAAGTCCAGGTGATGATATTTATTATGGAGCCAATACACAAAATCACACATGTGGCCTTTGCCTACTTGTGATTTTGTACCGACAATTCCCATCTAACTCAGCAAGGGGCAGATGGTATTTTGAGTAATTGGAAATATCAAAATGACTGAAATGCCAAATGAATCCAAAAGATGTAATAGTGTGACGTTTCATGAAAGAACAGTCATTCTCCACCCAGATTTTGAAGCTGCATGAAAGGCTGTGTTGTCCTTAGGACTCCCTACTTCAGGAGAAGTGGTTGCTGCTTTAGTTGTACCTGTTGAAGTTGTACCTGTAGCTGTTTAGTTGTCTGTAGAAGTACGGTCTGGAGTAAAACATGAGCACCTTTCTATATCAATTAATTGAGACAGTAGTGCTGGCAAGAAGACTATTGGATGTTCTACATAAATAATGCACAGGGGAAAGAAGTGGAATGAAGCTGTCAGGGTTATATTGCAGCAGGTTCAGAATTTTGAGATATGCTTAATTATATTTCTAATCCTCAGGAAAACTGAAAAAGCAGCATTAAATCCAGATAGTTGGCATCTACTTTGAACCACTTCTGTTACTTTTGGGGGCAGTGGTTTCAAGACAATAGGATGACAGAAGGCTGAGAAGCAGCAGGAATAGCCTCTAGGCAGTTTGATATTTTTTGGCATATCTGTTTGAATCCTCTAGCAAAGGGAACAAGTTGCAATGGACCAATACTTCATCTCCATCAAGCAGGTATCTTTTATATTTATACTTATACTACAGCTTCTGAACATAGTGGTGGACCCAATAGGTCTCAGTGGGTATAGAATTCAGATGCAAAGTATTTGATGGAGGTCATACCTCCCAAAAGTGTAATCTGCCAAATGACAATTGGATTTCTGATCCCCAGCATTCATTAAATTTTCTGTAGTTGTTTCTGTTTCTATGTGCTAAAACTTGTGGGTTGGTGGGTTGTTTGTTGTTTGGGTTTTTTTTTGTGACTGGCATGTCATCAGTCACGACTGGCTAAGAAGTAGTGAGCTTGAACTGTGACAAGACTTAGGTCAGACACTGGGAAAAAGTTTCCCAGTAGCTATGCCAGTTTAAGGAATTCCCAACCCTACTTCTGCCTACATCCCGCTTCCAGCTGCTCACTGCCAACCTACTTTTATACTAGCACTGATGCCTCTTTTTTTCCCTCCAGAGCTATTTTTAGCCTGGGTCAGTCACTGATCCAGTCCACAGGACATTGCCACAAGCAGTTGTGCTGGCAGCACCTGGGAAGCAGTGTGGGGAGATGCAATTCCTTAACCCAGCAGGGCTGCCAGAAGAAAGCAATACAGTACTGCAGCTGAACAGCAAGGATAATTGAGCACAGAAATGGACTGCCTGGGGCAATTGTGAAATCTCTATTGTTGGTGAGTTTGAAAAGCTTCAAGGCAAACATCTGTCAGGGACAGTTTAGGCAGAGTTGATCTTCCCTCAGGATAGGGACCAAATGATCTCTCAGTCATACCAGCTCTATCTTCTAGAACTCTTTAGGAAGAACCTCCAGTTTCCACCTTCTTGCTATCACCCCTTTAATCGTTTTAATGCAATTTGGTGACACCCTGAAGACTACACAGCCAGTATGAAAAGCAATACTCTGTTCCTATAATACTGGTATAGTTTACATGAGAAGTAGACTGCT
This sequence comes from Athene cunicularia, assembly GCF_003259725.1. Classification (NCBI taxonomy): domain Eukaryota; kingdom Metazoa; phylum Chordata; class Aves; order Strigiformes; family Strigidae; genus Athene; species Athene cunicularia. The sequence continues at coordinate 110,791,383 of NW_020799097.1, read as the reverse complement.
GTCTGCTGTTATGATCCAGCCTGAAGCAGAGGCAAGTGTATCATTACATCCCATTTCTAGCAGGGCTTATTTAACTGACCAACTACATAGATGTCAGTGATTTCTTTTTCTTGTTTGTCTGCTGCAGGATACTATAAAAGCAGCTGAGTAACAGCTTTCTCACTTCTATCACTTCTCTTACAGCTGTGAGGTGAGAGAATAGACACTGCCATAGGAAAGAAAGCAGAAAAAAAATCTTCAGTAAAAGACTGAGCAAAAAATGGAATGAAAAAACCAAACAAATTACACACAAAAACCAGGTCAAGGTATAAAGAGAAGGGAGACATTTATTTTCCCAGTGTTTATCTGGCATCCACAATAATCTTTTCATGAGGCAGCATAGGAAGATATTACTCACAAACTCCTCCCTACCTTTCCCATTCGAGGTTCTCCAATCAGTGCTCTGAATTCAAGGTTGTTCTGAGCATAGCTTCTAAGGTGAGCACAGACATGATCCAGCTGTCTTCTCCAGTAACCTGATCAGAGAGTGTTAAGCAGGAGAAAAATCCCTGAAATTGTGATTAACATTTCTTCTAGTCATGTAATGAATGATTTAAATGTTTTCACTGAGACAAAAACAAAACAAAACAAAATTACTTTTTCTTTAGAAAATTAATCTGATCAAGAAAATGAGAAGCAAGTTATACCCTAAAAAGAGATGAAAACTTGTCTTATCCATAGATTATAATTAATTCTTAGGAAACCTCTATTCACAACAAAACCATGTCTCAGAATTGCCATTTGGAATCAAAACTGGCCCTGTGTGGAGGAGAATCTCACGCTATTCCAGATCATTAAGAAAAAAAAAAAAAAAGGTACAATACTACAACTAAGCAATTGTGCATTGTTGAACCGATATTTAGTTAATTTGAGATCACTGACTGGTAACAATAAGCCAAATCTGAAAATCGCAGGCATAGTAACTCAACCTATACAGCATTCTAGTCTGTGTAAATTATTCCTCAAATAAATGCCTTTCAATTATATGTGGGAGAGCATATTAAAAGCTTAAGCATTCCTGCTCTTTTGTGTGTCAGGATGTCTGGGAGAGAGTCAGCATTCCTTTATGGTCGTACAGGGCATGAAACATTAGGGACTGAATGCACCTCAATGCAAACCTCATCTTAAGCCCTTAAGAGTTTTTGCAGCTCCTGTCCAAGTATTTCTGAATCAATGTTCTTGTTTTCATGAAAGAAACAAAAGGACTTGTTCTCATTCTTAAGTGATTGTTATCAAGATCTGGCTAATTTTATTTTTGAGCATACTTATGGAAAGTACAGAGTATGATTTATTTTGTTGTAAATAAATTGTGTAGGCTTGGTAACCTCATTTAACTCACACAATGAAGTTACTCTGACCTATCCTTCCCTTCATGTTAAGTGAAGCTCAAAGCAGTGAAAAGAAGCCAAGTCAGAAGAAAAGTGCTGTTGTCTGACTTTTACAAGAGAAGGCAAGTGCACAAGGATTTTTGTGCTTGGAGGACTCTTCCAGGATTGAACTGGTAGAAACTATGACAAACTAAATGAGCAAAACAGCAAGTCTTATTTGTCAGGCAGCTTTAAAGGAATATAAAAAGAAGGATCCCCAGAGCAACATAATTGTTTCCTGCCATGGTTTCACATGCGAAAATACAAGTTGAAAATAGCAATTAAAAAAATCTAAGTTAGACTACTACTTGGTGAGTGATCCCTCCAGAGAAGTCAGTATTATTTGCAATAAACTGGTTCATAACTAGCCTAGGTCCCCAGATTTTATTTCAAAAAATCCAGATGGCCAGGAACATATTTTTGCATGTTTGATATTTTATTACATCTAAAAGGATTTTTGGCAGCACTGATGGAATACTTGAATTCATGCTGTCAATAGTTGATCACACCTCTATCACATGGATTTACTGTTTGTTACAGTAGAAAAGGGGAGGCTTCTCTATAAAGTTTACCTGGTAAATTACTTGGCTTTTGTTCAAAACAGACTGAAAGTACAGCAAAAAAAAAAATAAAATAAAAATACAGCACACATCAGAGGATTAGTGTTTTGGTACTGCTGTTATTTGCCCCTGTACTAACTGGGGTTTTTTTAATCTTCACAAAAGAAGGTTAGTTAATGGCTGATACGGTCAAGAAATTAAAAGAAAATATCTTATTAAATAACTTGTATTTAAAAACTTTAATATCAAATGTCTGATACTATTTGAATTGAAGAAATAATGGATGTATTTGGCATATATAAATGAGATTTTCCTGGGTGATAGCGTATGGTCTTGTTGATACATGTAGTTTCAAGCCGTATATACAGCTCATCATCAAGGAAAGGGAACAGCATGAAAGACTTGACTGTAACGGACTTTTATTGATTTATGGAATGAAATATGTTCCTCAGTCCTTGGAAGGGTCTAAAGAAGAATACATTACACACTGCATCTTCAACAAAGTTACCTCTGCTAAAGGGATAAAAATTAACATAGTTCAAAAGCAGTTGAGAATTTCATTCCAACATTTCCCAGTGAAAGAGTTCTCCCTCACAAGTCAAGAGCTTTTTTTTTTTTTTTTTTTTTTTTTTGTCAGCACTGTTATGGGCCAATTCTTTTTTATCTCTGACTAAATTAAACATGTTGAGTCAAGTGTTGTATTTCCTACAGTGAAGTCCAAGAGAACACGCCACATTTCAGAGCAAGGAAAACTGATTTCCCTAGTGATAATTTAAAAAATAAGACTGCATCATCTGGGTATTTATACAGAATCCAACCAGAAATTTCTAATATTCATTAGCAACTTTTTCTACCCAATAGATAACTAATTCTGGTAACAGCCTGAGGGGTTGACCTCTGATTGTAGAAAATAGTTAGAGATGGGAAAGCAGATCAGAAAAAGTAACTGCTCCTCCAAACCAACCATGCTTTGATGCTGTAGTGATTTAAAATTAATTTATTCTCTGTACTGCACAGCTGGACTCTCCTGTGAGATAGACAATTTCGCAGATTGGGCCATTTATTAGGTCCCTAACTAATACGGATAGACTGTCTCCAAGGTTTGGGATTCAGAAAGCTGAAGCTGAAGTTTTCCCAGGATAGTAAAACTAAAATCTCTAAAAATCACAATCTTTTTAATGACAGCAAACAGTGAAGTGATTCCACAAAGGATTAACTGATCAAACCAGGGACTGTGAAACAAAGTAATCGGCAGTGCTGATACAGTAGTCTGTGCATGGACAGTCTCTGCAATGAGCGATGTGGATGTACTGTTACCTTTGGAGGGCTGGAAGATGGAACCTACAAGAGCTCACAAGGTTGCTAGCAACGCTTGTTTCTGTAACCCCAAATCCCTTCCTCTATTTTAGTTTCCTTTGCTTCTGAAACTTCTATAATTTATTTCACAACAGTACCCCAAACAAGTGCTTCACATAGACAAGCCGCCTTATATTTTTCAAGAGCTATGATCCTTGACTTCGGTGTCCAGGAAGCTGATGGAGTAGCTCACCCTGAGTACCATCATACAACACATTCGGGACAGCCAGATGATCAGGCCCAGTTAGAATGGGTTTATGAAAGGCAGGTTCTGCTTGACAAACCTGATCTCCTTCTATGACAGGGAGACCCGCTTATTGGATGAGGGAAAGGCTGTGGATGTTGTCTACCTTGACTTCAGTAAGGCCTTTGACACCGTTTCCCACAGCGTTCTCCTGGCAAAACTGGCTGCTCGCTTGGATGGGCACATGCTTTGCTGGGTAAAAAACTGGCTGGATGGCCGGGCCCAAAGAGTTGTGGTGAACGGAGTTAAATCCAGTTGGTGGCCAGTCAGGAGTGGTGTCCCCCAGGGCTGGGTTTTGGGGCCACTCCTGTTTGACATCTTTATTGATGATCTAGACGAGGGGATCGAGTGCACCCTCAGTCAGTTTGCAGGTGACACCCAGTTGGGTGGGAATGTTGATCTGCTCGAGGGTAGGGAGGCTCTGCAGAGAGACCTGGACAGGCTGGAGCCATGGGCTGAGGCCAACTGGAGGAGTTTCAATAAGGCCAAATGCCAGGGGCTGCCCTTGGGCCACAACAACCCCCAGCAGCGCTACAGGCTTGGGGAGGAGTGGCTGGAGAGCTGCCAGTCAAAGAGGGACCAGGGGGTGTTGATTGACAGCCGGCTGAACAGGAGCCAGCAGTGTGCCCAGGTGGCCCAGAAGGCCAATGGCATCCTGGCTTGTGTCAGCAATAGCGTGGCCAGCAGGGACAGGGAAGGGATCTCACCCCTGTACTCGGCACTGGTGAGGCCGCCCCTCGATTCCTGTGTTCAGTTTTGGGCCCCTCACTACAAAAAGGACATTGAATGACTCGAGCGTGTCCAGAGAAGGGCAATGAAGCTGGTGCAGGGTCTGGAGCACAGGTCGTACTGGGAGCGGCTGAGGGAACTGGGGGTGTTTAGTCTGAAGAAGAGGAGGCTGAGGAGAGACCTCATTGCCCTCTACAGCTCCCTGAAAGGAGAGCTGGGGATGAGCCTCTTCAACCAAGTGTGATAGAACAAGAGGTAATGGCCTCAAGTTGCACAAGGGAAGGTTTAGACTGGATATTAGGAAGCATTTCTTTCCAGAACGGGTTGTTGGTCGTTGGAATGGGCTGCCCAGGGCGGTGGTGGAGTCCCCATCCCTGGAGGTGTTTAAGATTACTGACGACTTAGCACTGAGGGATATGGTGTGGTTGGGAACTGTCAATGTTAGGTAAATGGTTGGACTGGATGATCTTCAGGGTCTTTTTCAACATAGACAATTCTGTGATTCTGTGATTCTGTGTTTCAGAGTTTTGTTTAACAATACTCCCAGCAGGCGCTATCGCAGTTCTAACTGAACTTCACATTGCAGGGTGTGGGGAGGACGCTGGGAGGTGGGAGTGCTTGTTCAGTAGTTCCCAATTCAATATAGGACACCTGCCCTGATCTTGTAGGATCTGAGGAAATCACACTACTAGCAAATTAGTAAGGCTGCACAGCATCAGTAACTGTAACTTTGATATTGTTGATAGGCTTTCTTTTAGCTATTGGTGTAGATCAGTGATTGAATTCTAAGGCACTGCATTTACAAGTGAATGGTGGGAAGACAGACTTGTGAAGATGTAAATCAGTGTCCTACTGATGGCACATTCCACGGACCATAATCTTTTCAAGAAAAAGCAACATCATACATTGCAGCTTTGTTTAGAAAACATAAAATCAAATCTTCTAACCTTTTCCAGGACTAATGGCTGACAGGAGAGGCTTATGATCACTCATCTTTTCCAGCTTTTCTTTTTGTGAAATCAGCTCAAGCTCCTTCTTTTCCAACAGTTTGCTAGATGGGTAAAAAAGTCCAATGGTTTGGGTTCCTTTATCTTCTCTTTCTTTTAGTTCTGGCCTTGATTTGGGCAAGGAAATAGGAAGAGGCTGCCAGGCAACTTGAGCTTGAAATTTTTTAGCCTGTGGGAGGTGGAGGGTAAGGAAAAGTGTAAGTAATATAATTAAATATAATTAAATGGCTTACAAGCAGAAATTAATTAGAATGGTACACAAAACTGTAAAGGAATGAAAAAGCTAGCAGGAAGAATCCTTAACAACTCCTGATTTTAATTATCAGTCTGTAACCATAATGCAATTTATCACAAATATTCAAGCAAAAGCAAAAATCTTCATGATTGCCACGTGTTGTTTTTTGTAGGACAAAAGCTGGCCTTGCTAAATGTTATGGTCTTTCTTAAAACAGAGTTTTAAAAACACGGTTACATATGCATGAAAGAATACCTTGTATCACCAGGACACAAATAATTCTAATAAAAGTACTTAAAGAGCTAAGACTTTTGAAAAACTGATTGTTTCTCACTGTGCTATTTACAATAAGGCTGGATTAAGGCCTTTGGCTAAGGCTATTTTTCGGCAGAAAGCAGTTCTCAGAATAAACATATCCTTGGTTTTGCCCTCAGCATGCTCGCAGACCACAACGCTGTCTCAAAGAGGAAATGAAGTTGTGCTGATCTGTACCTGCAGTTGACTAGCCTTTTAGCTGTGTTCCAACCTGGCTTTGTAATACTGTGTGTCTTACCTCAGAAAACCCCAGCGAGTCCCCAGCATCCACGACACTGCCGCTGTGAGAACCCACCCTTGATGGGGGCTCTATGTAAATACCGCAGGACCCACAGAAGCGGGCATATGGATGGTTGCTTGCACCACACTTGAAACAACTAAAGTAAGATGGAGGAGGTCCAGGCTGGAGGGATCAATGAAACACTTGTCACTACAGAAACATGATGAATGGTTCAAGAATTACAAAAGTAGTGGCATGAATTAAAAGGAAGTAAAGTAGCACTACCTAAAGCTATTAACCGGGATACCAAATTGCTAACACACTGGCAGACGCAAGACAGTAAATCTTCAGATATCTCAGCACTCTGCTATGGAGGCAAACATTTTTTCAGACAGTTCTAGCATTATGGTATGTTATTTTTTTTTAACATATAATTTCAGAAATACTTATTTTCTTTGGAAAAGCCCTGTAATTACTAGTGTGGTGCTCTGATATTGAATATTGACTGCAATTATTTCCAGTTCAATTCTAACACCACCACAACCCCTGAGTCCCCTGGTATAAGACAGGACCAATGGTTCTGTATATTCACATAGGAGAGTGTTTCAAATTTTATGTAGACTCAGCTAAAAAAAAAAAAAAAAAAAAAAAGTGATCTGAGATTCAAACACTGTACCTATAAAAATATATGCATGGGGAAATTGTTTACATTGACTGTACCATGCAAAAGCTCTAATGAGCAGCAGTTAAGTATTTGTCTTAATGTTAATGAGGCTTTCAGCCAAAAAAACCTGCATGCATCATCTCATCTCTGGTAATTGCCTGTATAGGTGATCATTGCCCAGAGTAGATATGGGAAAACTTGCATTAGGTTAGCCTATAGTTTAACCTTTGATGGATAAGTGACTTTGGCAGAGTACATGGCTATTGCATCTCAGCTGATGCAATGAGCTGATGCTCGCTGGCCCATGATAATTTGTTTACATCTCTAAACCCTTAAGTCACTGACTGATGTGGGGTCAGGACATCATCTAAGCCTTTAATTTTTCTTTATATAATCCTATGTGCTCTAAGCAAGTATTTTGATAATAATAAGCTGTGTACAAACTGACAAAGAGTTTTGCAAACAGAAGTTTGAAGATGAGTAAAACAGATTTGTCAACACAAACACCGAGAGCACATGCCTTGGCTCCGCACCAGTCACAGAAACGGGCATCACATTGGTTAACACGATTGCATTTTGAGCATGAAACTGTTTTCTTTTGCTGGCTGTGGTAAGGCGGGGGGGTGTCTCCTCGAAACATGGGCTGATAAAACAAAACAAGCATTAGGGAGAAAATACTGATGAAGAAAAGTTCACAAGCCAAATAAGGGGAGAGAGGAAAGCAAGTTACACTGATAATATAAAGTAATATTCAGACTAAAAGAATTATTTCAATTTAGGATAAGCAACAGACTGACTTGGATCTAACCTGTAATTATTTTCATCACAAAACCACAGTAAAATGTGACATTAATTAATTTTAAAATATTTTTAGCAGAACTAGTGCAAAAAAAAAAAATTCTCTATCAATGGTGTCCTTTTAGACTGAGTATTTATTAATATGGCCCCATGTATAAGTACACTTGAAGTTACGAGGGAGGTTTCTCTGCTGATAAACTTACATTTTTGAATCCAAAACACAACCAGCATTTTTCTTTGTACCTTTCTTTGTAGTAGTATGGCAGGGAGAGTGTGTTGAGACAATGTGTTTTTTCTCAGTTTGGTATTCGCTAAATAAATATTTTTTTGCACTCTTTTACCTCACACAAGTTACATATTATCTAGCTCTCCTACTACAATTAACTTGTATGGGTGTGCAAAAGAAAACAGATTTTTCAGCTGAAACTTCTAGAGGTTGAGTATAGATCCTAGTTAGGACAAACAGGTCTTAAAAATGTTTTGTTAGGTTTTGCCTCGGGGTTTATGCAGTTTATTTTCTCTTCAAGTCAGAACTATGAATAATGAACAGAACCCAAGGAAAATTACTTTGATTACAGACACCACACAGCGAGTAAGCAAACACAAAATAGCCTTATTTTCATGTGGCCTGCACTGCATTTTGAACGATGTAATTTGGGAGCTCATTTGGAAAATAAAACTTACAAGAGCACAAGTCTAAATATGGTCTAAATCTACACTATTTAATAGCCATTAGTATTTGCATTATTACTAATTATGCAGGAATCACTATTGGTTATCACTAAGTAATCAATATTATTAGGGTTTTTTTCTGATTACTATTAATAATTCTTAGTAAGCATTTAACTTTCAGCTACTACAGGTCTCATCATTCAAGTCCTATGCCCAACTACATATGCAGCTACATATTACTATCTACATTCAGTGAAGAAGCTAAACATATGTTTATCTTAGGTAAGTATAGATTCCCACTGAAATTCCCTATGAAAAGACACCTCAGCGGCTACACAAAAGACCTTTGCCTGTAGCTACTGACAGTCCTAGAACTCAGGATGTTCCCATTATAACCAGAAGATTTTAACTTGCATATCATTTTTCTTCTTTCATTTCTGTATTTACCACAACCTGGAGAAGTGAAATGTACCGTAAGGTTTTCATACAAGGCTTTTCAGAAGTGAAAGTAAAATTCTTCTAAGGAACCGAATGAGCAAGTTAAATGGGGAGATGAAACAGACAGCAGTTTTAGGTGGAACATTTACTGTTGCTTTTCTCACCTCTGTGCAGAGTCACTGCCAAATACAAGCATAGTAGCTGTATGCATGTAGGGGAAGCAGCAAATGGAGATAAGAAAAATAATGTAAAATAATATTTTATTTTCACAAAATAATTGAAATCAACGTGAATGATCTTCCTGATGTATAGAATCAAGTTTGCTATTGCAGTTGAAAATAATCTGAACACAAACGAGAATTCTTAGAGTCAGGACTACCCATTTTCTAAGAGCCTTCTGAGCTTTCACAATGGCATTTGCAATCCTGACTTCCACAGGAGAAACTTGAAGGTGTTCAATACATTTATGTTTAGCTGGACATTTGTGATGGAGCATCTGTGGGAGTATTGGGCTTGAATATGGCATGGGGGAGGGAATCTCTGCTTCGTAGCATAGGGACACAGGGATATGACTTCAGTTTTCCAAAGAAAAAGAATGTTTTGCTTTGATTTGATTAACCCTGGTGTGATTGATGCAAGAAGCCTTACCGTCTGCATTTCAGGCAGTTTGCTTTCACAAGTCACACAGTGTTTATGGTGAAGGGGATTTCCTGTGCCACATGCCTGACAAATTACTTTGCCCTTTTAAATAGAGAAAGAATACATTTCATATAGTATTTGAAAACTGTGAACAACAATAATAAGAAGAGGACTTATCTTACAAAGTGCTGTGGTTATTCAGCCCTGCAGATGGAAGAGCTCCTTTAAATCTGTGCTGTGGGCTTCAGACTTTAGTTAGGCCATATTGCCTGGTCATCACAAATCTATGTATCTTGGTGACAATTTTTTAAAAACTATGGTACAGTTCCCTTAGGAGATACAGCATCAATACTTCCACAGCTTTGTATATACTAGTGCCAGTTTGCTTAGTCACCACACACATAGAAAACAGATAGACCGGTATCTTCAAGAAGAATAATTATTATTGTTATAATATACCATGAGGGTGCCCTAAAAGATCTTAGCATGGTCACTATTAATAAGAGAGTTTCCACCAGAACTAAGAACAATGAATCCAATATTTTGATAGTTGCCACCAAAAGTTCAGGTCTGCCTTTGCACCTACATCAGGGCTACCATAAAACATCAAATTTGGGCCAACTGTCTATAATTTACTTTGACATCAAGCTGATAACTGCTTCAGATTATGAATCTCCTTTGTTATCTGATCATCTTCAGCCACTGATATATGTTCAGCATCCTTCTTTTTCCAAAAATTTTCCCTTGCAATTATCATAGAATCACAGAATGGTTGGGATTGGAAGAGACCTCTGGAGGTCGCCTGGTCTAACCCCTTTTCTCAAGCAGAGTCACCTAGAGCAGGTTGCCCAGGACCATGTCCAGACAGATTTTGATTACCTCTAAGGATGGAGAATCTACAGCCTCCCTGGGCAACCTCTGAAGGTGCTCAGTCACCCTCACAGTAAAAGTGTTTCCTGATGTTCAGATGGAACCTCCTGTGTTTCAGTTTGTGCCCATTGCCTCTGGTCCTGTCACTGGGCAGCACTGAAAAGAGCCGGGCTCTGTCTTCTTTGAACCTTTCCTTCTCAGGTATTTATATGCATTGGTGAGACTGCCTCTGAGCCTTCTTTTCTCTAGGCTAAACAGTCCCAGCTCTCAGTCTTCCCTCCAGATGCTCCAGTCCCTTAATCATCTCCGTGGTCCTTGGTTGGACTCTCTCCAGTATGTCCATGTCTCTCGTACTGGGGAGCCCAGAACTGGACACTGTACTCCAGATATGGCCTCAGCAATGCGGAGTAGAGGGGAAGGATCATCTCCCTTGACCTGCTGGCAACACACTTGGGAAACACAGTCCAGGATACCAAAGACTTCTTTTCCCCAAGGGCATATTGCTGGGTCGTGGTAAACTTGGTGTCCACCAGATCCTCAGGACCTTTTCTGCAAAGCTGCTTTCCATCTGGGTGGCCCCCAGCATGGGGGGTGTAGGGGGTTGTTTCTGGGTGCAGGACTTCACACTTTTCCTTGTTGAATTTAATGAGGTTCGTGTCAGTCCATTTCTCCAGCAGGTCCCTCTGGAAGGCAGCATGAACTTCTGGTGTATCAGTCACTCTCACTTTTATATCATCAGCAAACTTTGCTGAGGGTACAGTCTCCCCCATCATCCAGTCCATTAATAAAGACATACAGGATCAGACCCAGTCCTGACCCCTGGACTACACTGCTAGTTACTGGCCTCTAGCTACACTTCATGCCACTGGTCATCACTCTCTGGGTCTAGCTGTTTAGCCAGTTTTCCATCCATTCACTGTCTGCTCATCCAGCCCATACTTCAGCAGCTTCTTTGTGAGAATCTTAAGGCAGACAGTGTCAAAAGCCTTACTGAAGTCCAGGTAGTCAGTATCCACTGCTCTCACCTCATCTACTGAGGCAGTCATTTCATCCTAAAAGGGTATCAGGTTGGTCAAGCATGGCTTCACTTCTGTGAATCCATGCTGACTATGCCTGATGATTTTCTTGTTCTTCACATGCCTTGAAATGATTTCCAGGATTACTCGCCCCATTATCTTCCCAGGATTGAGGTGTGAGGCTGACCGGCCTGTAGTTCCCTGGATTCTCCTTCTTGCACTTTCTGAAGGTAGGAATGAGACTTGGTTTCCTCCAGTCCTCAGGAACCTCTCCCAATCACCATGTTTGTTCAAAGATTACTGAATGATCCCTATGACATAACCCAGCTTCCTCGGCACTCATGAGTGCATCCCAACAGGGGCCCATGAACTTATCTCTGTCCAGTTTCTTTAAGTATTCTCTAACCTGATCCTCCTCCATCACAGCTTAATTCTTCCTTCCTCCAGACCTTCTCCCCTGGCCTCCATGGCCTTGGATTTCTGAAGGCTGATCTGGTAAAGGCTGAAGTGAAAATGGCAGTCAGTACCTCAGCCTTTTCCATGTCCTGTGTCACCAGGTACCCCATCCCATTCAGCTGTGGACCCACATTTTCCCTAGTTTTCCTTTTGGTATTTATATACTTACAGAACCTCTTCTTGTTGCCTTTGACATCCCTCACCAGATTCCACTCCACAGGGGCTCTGGCTCTCCTAACATCTCTGCATATTCCTCCCAGGTTGCCTCTTCCTGCTTCCACCTTCCGTATACTTTCTTTTCATATCTGAGTTTTGACAGGAACTCCTTGTTTATCCATAAAAGTCCTCTGGCACTTTTGCCTGTCTTCCTGCTCATCAGGATGGACTGCCCTAGAGCTTGGAGAAGGTGGCCCTGAGTCACCTTGAATCATCACTAGCTTTCTTTGACCCCTCTTTCTTCCAGGGTCTTATCCCATGGGACTTTTCCAAGCAGATTCCTGAAGAGGATAAAGTCTGCTCTCCTGAATTCCAGGACTGTGATCTTGCTGTTTGCTCCTGCTCCTTCCTCCCAGGGTTCTGAGCTCCACCCTCTTGTGGTCACTGCAGCCAAGGCTGTCTTTGACCTTCACATCCCCAACAAGGCCCTTCTTCCTTGTAAGTATGATACCCAGCACAACACTCCTCTGCATTGGCTCCTCAGTCACCTGGCAGTTGTCACTGATACTTTCAGGAAGTTCTGGATTGCTTATGCCCTGCTACATTGTTCCTTCAGCAGATATTGGTGGGGCTTAAAGTGCCCCATGAAGACCAGGGCCTGCAAATGTGAGCATACTTCTAGCCGTCTGTAGAAGTCCTCATCCACTGGTTCTTCCTGGTCAGGTGGCCTAAAGCAGACTCCCAATGTCACCCACACAGTCACACCAGCCATCCCTCCACGTCCCTGTAGTCTCATCAAGTTCACAGCCCTGCAACTGTACCCAGATATCTAATTCCCTGTGTTTACTCCCCATGCTGCATACATTAGTATACAAACACTTGAGAGGCACCCCAGCATGCTGATTTCACAGAGAGGCTCTGGGGGGGGTTTCCCCAATCATGCTGTATTACAGGCACTTCCTCGCTTACGCAGAAATGCTTGAGGTGACCTCACTTAAACCCTATTTTGTTGATCAAGTATCCCCTTTTGTCATCATCACCCAAGACCCTTTACTTGTCAGCCCTGTCCATCATTCCCTCACAGGGCTGCTGGTAACCTCTCTCCCCTGGTGTTTCTAGGTTAAAGTCCTTCTTAATAACCCAGCACTCCTGCTGGAAAAGACACCTTTGCCTTGTGAGGTGAATCCCATCTCTCCTAAGGAGATGGTGATCCTCAAACAGGGTTCTGTTCTCATAGAAACCAAAACCTTGTTGCCGACACCATCTCTGAAACCAATTGTGGGTATGCAGTATCAGTCCTCTCCTCTTCACACCCCTCCCCCTGACCAGGGGCATCGAGAAGGGCCCCTATTTGGGTACCCATACCCCTGGGTAGGGAGTATTTTGTAGGGCAGATTTTGTCTAGTTAAGACCAGGAACACTTCTGGATCACTGACTACAATTGCGCTCTAGTGTTTTGAGTATATACCCCCTGCACCAGTCCTGCCAGCCCATCTGAGCTAAGCACTCACCATCAAATGAGGTAAGCAGAGTAATGAGGACATATTCAATAAACTTCAAATGCTTAGTAGAAATAAGGCCATAAATCATAGAATCATCTCTCTACTGAACACAAGTGCATGCATTCCTATCATTCACACTGCTATATCATGCGCTCTTCAGCATGCCTTCCTGAGCTTAGGTGGTGATTATTTCTGTTCAAGGTGGTTTTAATCCTACTAACTCTTAAAGGTATCATAATGTAATTATATAAACCCAAGCTGGATCAAAATATTTATAATGAAGTCATCTGTTAGAAAAATGCATGCCAGGAGGTAAACTGCTATTTTGTTATATTTATTCTCAATTACCTTTATACAGATGTTCGTTTGGGGCTGCAGCTGTGGAGCTATTGGTGACTCACATACAATGCAAGTAGGTGTATTCATTGGCACAAGATGTCTGCATTCAAGACATGGTGCCATCTAAAGAAAAAGCCACATCACAGCATGTTAAGGACCATAATGAGATCATGAAGTTTATCATGAGATTTTCAATATTTTCCTGGTTAGAGTCTACATCAGCAGCAAAGTCACTGGAAACAGCAACAGATGCTGATATTGATCCTTAAAGATCAAAGGTGGTTGAGAAAATATAAAGACAACTGGAAAGAGAATGCTTTACCAACTACTAAAAATATGCCAGAAAGGTACAAAGTTAATTTTCAGTAAAAGTAAAATGCTACTATAAAATGTGTGCAGGTAGTTTGAAATTCTTTTAGTTATGAACTTAACCGAAAGACATGGTGAATATTCTCAGTCATCACTTGAAACTACAGCATTGCTCCAGACAAGACATCTTTCTGATGATAAAGAAAAAAAATACACCACTGACTTGTAAGATCAAGTTATTATCTCTTGGGAAGAGCTTAGAGAAGACAGTTACAGGTATCACTGTAAAAACTCAGTGGTCTATGTGGGCATATGCCCACATGTGCCACTGTTTAAGGTTTCATGCATATTAGATGGATCTTCTACAGCTATGACACAAGCAGTAGTTACTGACTAACTAACTGCACTAGTTAGCACTGGAATAAGATGCATATGCAGGTCCTGAAGATGCAATGGTTGTTGTTGCAGGATGAGGAGAAATCTGAATTTGGTAATGTTTCCTGACACAGGCAAATAAGACACAATTTACTTTTTCATTGCTATCCTTATTAAAATACATGGCACTTGAAGCAGTCTATGGTTAATTTTGCCCATCATTTAGGAATTACAACAGGTCCACTGCTAAAGGTATTGAACAATCAGAACAGAACTTCCCAAAAAAAAGCGTGACTAAATATGAATTCAATGCGTAGCATTGCATGTGTAATTTGCTGGGGTAGTTGGCTTCTCCAAAGAGGATTTGTTGTTTGTTATGATGTTGTGCTGACCTGATCTCCTTCAGGGGGTGGAAAGCGACGTACTGGCACAGGTGGGATAGGAGATCCACATTCCTGACAGAAGTGAGCAAAGGGGTCAGACAGGCGAGGTGCAGAACAGTGTGCACATCTGAAAACAAAAAGCAAACTGGCTGAGCTTGTTTTGGTATTGTACTGTTGCATAATTAATGAATAATTTGGAACTTGTTGTGACAGGATTTAGGCCACTGATTTCTCAGCTGTTGTTTCCAAGCTGTGGTGGACCCTCAGACCATGTCCAGCATCCATGATATGAGGTTCTGAACTCTTAAACAGCTTTGCAAGGTAGAAAGGTCTTGGCTGCCATGGAGTTTCATACTTTCTTCCTCATCATGTGAGGTAAACAAGACTCCTGACACACAATCTGTATCAGACCTCGCTGCTGCAACATGGGGAACCACTGATGTAGATCAAATAACCCATTCAATACTGATAAGCACTAATGTTCTGTGAGACTGCTCCGGTGAGCAGTTTTCACCTACAGCAGTGAGGGCTGTACTCTAATTTGAAAAGACAGCTTTTCCTCTCATCCTACAGGTGTTAGGAATTTCTTCTCTTTAAAAGGATGATGAGATAGTTGATAACTGTTTATGGTGAGATGTAAATAAAATTTTATGTAAGAAAGAATTTTGAAAGGCCAACCTAGATACATTCTTCTGTTATGAGCCAGTGTCTGTCTTTGCTTTCCTCATTTTTATACAGGCCCACAATATTATCAACTTGGTTGCAAAAGGCAATTGCTCAGTTACTTTCCAAGGACAGATATGTTAAAGGGAGAAATCACTTACTTGAGGAAATCTGTTTCCCTCTGGATCCTTGCCACTTGTGTGCTTGCTAAGCTTTTCCCGCTAGTCACTGCAGAAGAACTGGCAAACTGAAATAAAGATAATTCTTCAGCCTTGGTAAGTGAATATTTGCAAAATGCATAGAAGAGTAGCAAAATCAGCTAAAGATGTTATCTGAGACAAACTGCACTGAAATGCAGTGCTTTAAGGAATATCTAATACACTTGATTCCCCCATTAGCTGCATTAAGGATCCACAGCTTCTTCCAATAAAATAAATCAACGTCTTGCTATTTATTTCCAAGACAGCATTACCGAATATTAAGTTTAAATATCAATTTGCCAACATATAGCAGTAAGTATTTGCTAATTGAAGATTCAGTAATGTATTAGAAGAGAAATAATAGGAATGTAAGCATTGTTAAATTGCTTTGCCTGGTTTTGTCCTTACTGATAACTGCGTACTGCTTTGGGCATTTCTATACGAGGGTGTCATTGCCAGTAAATTTAAATTAGTACCATATAATACAGTCAAAGGCATTAATTTCTGCAAGATTATATGAGCATGATCACAAATCTTCACATCTTTATTTTTTAGAGTTCAGTTCTGATGATAGCCTTTTGCAGTTTTCCTTAACACCCCTTCTCTTACCTGTAACAACTCTATTGGTAGTGCTGAGATGGATTCCTCTTTGTACTCTGTTGTTCCCAAATGACTGGCAAGGAGCTGTGGTCCTTGCAGGGACCTGTGAGTAGTCTTTCCTTCTGTTTCCAAGTCTAAAATTACAATCTGGTTATTCCACTGTCATTCACTTCATGCATTTAACATTAACACAAATATTACATACTCTTGCTTTAAATTCCAATAGCTAGAAGTGTATTTGACACCCAGATTTTGGGTTCAAATAAACTGCATGGAATTACACTAGAAGCAAGCTCATTCCTCTCTGAAAGACCTTACTTTTGTATTTTTCTCTATTTCCCAGTTGCTTCCTTCCCACATGCTCAAAAAACCCCAAGTTCCTAAGAGTAAATTAATGAGTAAACATTGATACGATTCTCTGCTCTTAAACAGTCCTGTTGCCGTTACCATGGAATAACAGGCTTTATCTTTAGAAAAAATCTGGGTCGAGCCTTCGTTTCTGCTTTGTGTATTTATTTTGGAATCTTACTGCAAGCAAGTATCAGTAAAGAACTCTGTAAAGGATTTTCAATCCCATCAATTTAACAGCATTTTCTGGTACAAATGGAAGTACAGACTAGGCCGTGTTTTGTGGCCAAGAAATTAATGATATTTTAATATGTTTTTAACTGGTAACATGAAATGTATGGAAGGTAACATTTGTTCCCTATTTGCAGTGTTGAGAAATCAAAATTGGAATTCCCAGAGGATATTCTGTCTTCTGAGGTGGTTTTAAAATTATCCATATTTTACCAGTGATATAAGAGGAAAACTACACTATTTTCAGCTAAGACAGAAGTCTATTTCAGTTTTATGAAGTAATACTACACCTTGAAAATCTTGGGATGCTTCACTCCAGGCAGATTTGATTTCTACATTCACTCCATTCTTCTTTGGTTCTGTAGTAAACGTTATGCCTTCCCTCTGCTAAAAAGTAATTCCATCTGAATTCCAAATGAAATTTTTGGTTTTGCTCTAATCTTCTCTTGCTATAGTTATTTGTTATGATTTTTAAAGTACATGGTTACGGTATCTATTTTCAATGCAAGCATTTGAAAAGCTTAAATTATAAATAAATGTATTTTTTAAATATTTGACCTGAACTGGTCATAAAAGACCAGTGTAAAAGAGAAAAGGTCCAAGACAGCAAAGATGGGCAAACAGAGAAAATAAAATATATTGAAAGTATAGGCAGTCAAGGTTTAATCTCTAACTAATTATCATACATACAACATTTTATATTCACACAGGGGGTTACAATTGTTGAAACTTACCTGTGTGGCAATACCTTTTAGGAAATTCTTGTTATCGTCTTCAACAGAGAAAAGGATGTTTGGTTGCTTGTACTCTACCAGAAACACCTTTGTTACAACTGTACTCTCCCTGCAGTCCCTGAAAATCAGTGTTCACAAAGCTATATACATGCCACAAACACACATGCAGCAACAAGTAAATCACTGAGGTATATGGCTCGTTTGCTGGAACATCTCTTCCAAGCTTGCAAGTCATTATTTCAGCTGCTAAGTATAATCCTGGACAATACTCTCAGGAACTACTGCTTTGTTTTGGTTAGGGGTTTTTGTTAGTTTTTTTTTTTTAAAGTTTAAAATGTGCACAATAAGAAGTTACAAATAAAATATATGGATACTTTAATCCCTCAACATTTTTAACATGTAAAACTCTTGATACTCCTGTGTCTGCTTTCTGGGGTAACTAGTGTTTGCCACTGTTGCAGAAAATAAAGGAGAACAAGATTTTTTTCTGTTCATAATACCATATTAATTTTCCTAGTCAAACAGCAGGTAGCATGCTATTTAGCTGATAAAACAACTGTTATTCTCTACTATTCGTTAAATTACTGCAGTAACATTGAAATTGCTGTAAATGCCCAAACCATTCATTTAGGATTGTCATTCCAGAGCATCTATTTAGCATACCTGAAAACATCTCAATAAAACCACAGCGGAAACAAGTGTTAATCTAGGTAGTAATATCCAAAAATACATATAGGCCTAGGTTTTGCATGTTCCTGCACAGGGAACGTAATGCTGTCATAGACCCGTGCAGACACAAGCAAAGGCTACCTGCAGGTGCTAATAGCAGGGAACAGCCAGCAGAAATCCCCAACTGGAGTGAAAGTTTCTGCTCCCTGAAAAGTAAAAGATAATGCAACAGAGTACAGAGAATTCATGTGTCCTCTTTCTGTCTTTAAGCATGAAGTTAGTTTGGAGAAAGTCAGTGGCTGTGAAGCAAAATCCAGTTTTCTTTGTATGTATTGTATTTTTACTTTACCCTTACCCATACAACATTGTACTTAAGATGTGAGGATTAGCATTCTGTGCTCTTTTGGGGAGAAACTAAGCAAATTCCTGGGAAGACTAACTTCTATAAATCTGCTGAATCACCAGATGACTCCAGAAAACACCATATGAGTTCCTCTTGCATTTCTGATCATCCCATTCAAAAAGGATGAGCTTTAAGTATATTTTATATCTAGTATATTTATTAGTTTCTCACCCACAGCCTCTACAGATCATTGACCTACATCCACAGCCCAGGACATAAACATCCTGGAGATAATCCAATCACACAAACACTTAATGGATAAAAAGCGTTATGAGAAAGTGAAGTCAGTGCAACCCATGAAGATCACTTAGATTGCAAACTGGCTGGGGAAAGGGGAGTCTCACTTGCAAGGTGTAGAGTGCTTTAACTAACATGACTCCAAGCCATAACTGGGCTATCTGTCCCTTGCCAAAATACAACTAAAATAAAACAGGACACTTACTTTGTAACTGCCAGTGCCTTGACCATTATTTTCCCAACTGGTAATATGATAGGACCCTTATACTTAAAAGTGTTACGCTCTCCATAGCCAGGTTTCCTAATAAGTTCTGGTTTACTTCCATCTAAAGTATAATAAATAGAGACCTCAGGTGTATCTGAAAGACACAGAGAAAGTAATTAGCCAAACTGTATTCAACCTGTGAAAAACAAGCTGTACTCTTCAAAGTGCTCACTACTGTGCTTAATTTTTCTCACATAAACAAAATAAAGCAGTTCCATAAATGACTGAATGTTTGGGACCAAAACTGTTTCTCCCATGAAAAATTAGTTATTCAACAAATGCAAGTTCATTGTAAGAAATACTTCTCTTCATAAAGTAGCTGTGCAATAGTTTTGTATGAAAACGTTGCAACAGTTTGTCCATTCCAATGACAGAAAAGATATTTTTTCCCAAGATGTAAGGTAACATTTTTAAAATTGTAAGGAAAGCCATTCAGGTGAGCCTGGTACAAGGTACATTCAAGTGCTGGTTTTGCAGTCAAAGTGAAATGCAACAGCTTGAAGCAATTAAGACTGCTACCATAGATGAAACAACTCATGACAGTATTTTTTGAATGCATAAAATTAAGTGTATGTATATTTGCTGTATCAAAACATGTCAGTTAATTTTATAAATTCCTTAAGGAAGTGGTCACTCATAAAAATCATAATTAAAGGCAAGCAAAAATATAGAGGCTAAAAGTTTCAACACATAAGAAAAGCTTTTACAAAGAGTCAAAGCTCTTATTCATACCTGATTTTATTTCTATGAGAGTATTTGTGTCTATTTCATGTTTAGACTTCCCTGGAAGAGGGATTCGAAGTGGTATGACCTGAGGAACTGAGACAGAGCCAGCTGTCATTTTTCACAGCAGTGATCTTTAAAAAAAAAACAACAGAAAGGCAGATAATTTTTCTAAACAGAAGAATGAATTGAGAAATAGTTTTTAATGTGATTTCTTGTCTTTGTTTCTTTTAAAAAACACCAGATTCTTTAAACTGCTAGTTCACATTAAAATCCGCATGATTTTCACACTGAAAAGGAGCAAGACCCTAATGACAGTCACACTTCTGACTTATTCTCCTGTCTCAGAACTGTGCACAAAGCTTGAGATGAGCACTGTCACTTTCATTTCACTTTGACCTTCCTTGCTTAAGGCTGATTTCCATGTATTCACATGAAACAGCATTAGCATCCTACATCAGTGACACAGGTAGGAGTAACAGCGAGGTAACTCCGCCCTAATCATAGCAGATGTGGAACCAGCCTCTTTTTCACTGTGTCCATCTGATATATAGAAGATACCCTGAAAAAGACTAAAACAAGACAGCTATTACTTAAGCTTATCTCAGCTATCATGTGCATTAAGAATATACCTATAAAACAGGTGCCAAACATGTTCTGTAATAATCTACATAGTCATTATCATGTCACACACTTCAAGAATGAAAAATTGCATTTGGATATGATAACATTTTACAGTACAAAGAGATGTACTCCAGATCTCGGGAATTGATACTCAAGGCCAGGAAACATGTCTACACTAGAAGGATTTCGTTTTGTAACCAATCCTTCAGTTCTCCAGAGACGTTTCTTACTGCTACTTGTCAACGCAGACAGTAATGATTCAGCACGGGAGGTGTTCGTTAGTCCACGCTCTCACTGGGGCTATGATGAGGTAAGCCACAGCGCTGCCTGTAGCTGCCATCTCCTGGGCTGGGTTGCCCGAAACAGCGGTTAAGGAGGGTGGGCAGCAATCAGCCAGACGCTCTCGGCTGCACGCAGTGGCACGGGAGATGCAGCGAGGGGTGGATCAGATCTTTACCTGACGCGAGGGGGCAGAGAGTATTTTGCCTCAAGGACCCGCCTGCTCTTGGCACACCTGTACCAAAAGCACAATGCCCCGTTTCAGCCTCCCGGGAGCCCATCGCTGGTGGGACACACCCAGCCCTGCCGGCACTGTCAGCGTGCCCGGCCCCTGCCCCAGCCTGGGCTCTGACCCTGCCTGCACTTGCCCTGCCAGGTCAGGCCGTACTTCCCGCCGCCTCACGGCACAGCCCCCCCCACCCCACCCCTACCGTAAGGGCCCT
>NW_020799097.1:110764819-110770225 GCF_003259725.1 Athene cunicularia | reverse complement strand
CTCGCCGCTTAGCAACCGACCCCGCCCCCTCCGCCGCGCGTCTCTGACGTCATCTCTCCGCGCCGCCTTCGCGCAGGGTGAGGGCTGCTGGCGCGGCCGGCGCTGTGGGCCTGTTGCGCCATGGCGGAGGTGAAGGTGAAGCCGGAGGTCCCCGACCCCATGGATATAGAGAACAGGTGCTGGGGGCCGCCCCGGTGGGAGGCGGGGCGGCAGGTGTTTGGGGCGGGGGGAGGAGGTAGGAGGTGGCAGAGATGTGAGGGGGGTGGGTAGGATACCCTGGGGGTGGTGGTCAAGAAATAGATCATGAAGGAGAGGCTTGTTGTTGTAGGGGCACTGTCTTTAGTGCTGTGGCTGTGTCACGTATGAATGATTTATATCGCTTAAAGGATCACTGCCAGAGGTATTAGCAAAAGTGGTTTTAATATGAGTTTGTAAAAGTGCGACTTAACAAAGTTCGATGGCAAGGTTCACTGTATTACTACGTGGAAGATACAGGCAAAGGAAATCAAGTTAGAATGATTTACACAGAGACTGGAGATGCAAAGAGAGTAAGGGAGACTGTCCCATTAGAGTCTCAAGGTTTAGACTGCTTGCTTTCTAAGTGCCTGCTGGAGCTTAGGTGCAGCTAGATCTGATCTTAGTCTTGGACAATAGTTTACTTCTAATTGAATGATCTATGCAAAGTTTATAATAATACTATCAGTTTTATTAGTATTAATTCAGCATGCTATCAGTCACTTACTGAGGGTCTGTTGCAAGTAAGGGGTCCCTCTGCCTTGGGTAAAGAAGGATCTCTTAGTCTCAGGTAAGGAATTTCAAACCTTGAGAGGCATCCCTGCTCAAGGGGAGAGTCACCTGGTGTGTAGTCCAGTTGGAATTTTGTAAGAACTTGAATTGGACTCATCCAAAGATCAATCATTGCTGAAAGGTCTCTTTGCCTCAAGGAGTAACCTTGAGAGGTGTCCCAGCTCAAAGCAGCCACGCTTAGTGGGGAGAGCTCAAAGAAGGCTCACTTAGGCTGTCAGATTTATGGAATAAAGTGGTCGACTTGTAGTCAAATTGCATACAGTGTGAAAGATACTCATGAGACAGCTTGTACCCACAACTCTCTTTGCTCATTGGTAAATGAGTCTTGGAAAAAACATGTGATTTTCACATGTTTCACAAGTTAATCACATGATTGGTGTTCCAAGCTGATATGCATTGATGCTCACTGTGTCACTCTGCTCCTTTGTGGGCTTCCTAGAGGAGTTCTTGGCCTGGCTATGGCTCAGGCCTTTACCTCCTTTGGAGCCTGTACCAAACTACTGTGAGTTTGGTTAGGGGGTTGAGTGCATCCATCACAGGATGGGAGGTGCATAGGTGCTAGTGAAAGATGGGGTCAGGTTACCTTCAGCTGCTCTGGTGTCTTTCTGTTCTTTGAAAATTTTACAAAGGGGAATTGCAACATCTCTGCTTTAAGTTAATGGTTTCTAAATGGTATTTCATCTGTATTTGCATTCTCTGACTTGCTAGCAATTCATCAGAACTTTTTGTTCATCAGAACCTTTTGTATAATGAAACTGTACAGGGAGCTTTAAATCCATGTACTTAATGGGAGCAACATAAAAGTAAAATGGAGAAACACCATGTTCAGTGTTGTCACAGAGAGTCAAGGTAGTTTGTCCAGCAGTTGCAGAGGAGTATATGTCAGCACAGAGAGCGATGCTAAGTTCCTTCAATAGATATGACTGAGAAACAGTTCATGGGTGCTTTTTCCTTGAACTGTTGTTCTTTTCCCTCTCTTCCATTCTGACTCTAATACTGTTTGGTTTTGGATGCAACAGAACATGATTTTGAACTTGCTTTCATCCTCTCCCAGGATTATTGAGCTGTGTCATCAGTTTCCTCATGGCATCACAGACCAGGTGATTCAGAATGATATGCCTCACATGGAAGCCCAGCAGCGAGCTATGGCGATCAACAGGCTGCTCTCGATGGTAGGGTGATCTCACCTTCCTCCTGTTACTTCAGCCAACCCGAAGCTCTTTGAACACACAGTCTGCATGGTAGCAACCTGTTGGGCAGGGCTAGCAAATGAATCTCATCGGATTTAGTGACATTTGCCATCATGTACAATTACCATAACTTACTTTCGATTGCCATAAGCACTTACCATTGCCAAAGCCAGTTAAAACTTACCTCAATTTACTCTTTCTGTTCTCTAATACAAAGTTACCATGAATGTGTATATCCTTGTGTCTTTCTAGGTGAGGAAGCTACCCCTGAGGAGTACCACATTAGTGTTTTGGTGTGTCTGAAGTTCTTTGTTCTTCTTTTCCTTGTGTATTACTTTGTAAAGCAGAATGCAATACAATGGTCTAATGTAACAGTTGGGTGCAAGTATAGTTGCAGTGGTTCAGCAGGTGGTAAGGTGGCCACAGGTGATAACCACAAGGCCCATTAATGATGGAGAATGAATTAGCTAGAGATAAAAGAATTGATGTTATCTTGTGCTTTTATATGTGAAGGTATTCTCCAAACCCCTCACAAAATCCAAAGATTATTGGATTACTCTGATAATAAGCAGGTGAAACATCTCAGGGCCTTTTTTGCATCTTCTATAAATTTCCCACATCTCACTGGGCTTTTTCCTTTACTGTATCAGGAGTCAGACTAAATAAGATAGGAGTGAGGATCACTGTCAACTACTTCTGCCACTTCAGGAACAGAGAGTAGCTGTTTAGTCTTGCTGGTTCAGTGTGGCATAAACATGAGTATCAGCTAAATGTCCAAGGTCTTTAAAGATCAAGATTCCTTTCATTCCCTAGCTAGCTGCTTCATGGGCATGTGAAATCAGGAGATAAAACAGACCAAGTGGTGCAGTGTAGAGAGCACTGTTGAAAAGAGAAGCTTTCTCAGAAAAAGGGGTGTTGGAAAGTATCCAAACAGCAAGGTGTGGTGTTTTGGGTTTGTTTTTTTTTTAATAACTGAAATTTCTTAGCTTGGACCATACTAGGTGACACTGGAGCTGATCTAATCTCTTTTGGGTCTTTCTGCTATAGATTTGAAGTTTATCAGGACATTGGATGTGAGCTTTTGTGTTCAATAACTTTTGAATGGCTTAGCTAACAGTGAGGTTTCAAAGATAGTTAAGTCTCTAGAATTTGCTTAAAATAGATGCCTTAGGGCATGGGGGGGGTGTGGGGAGATCTAGTAAGTACCTCAAACATGGGGAAGAACTGCAGTGAGAGCTCAGCCTTAATAAGCATCAGGTACTTCACTTGAGATAAGCTGCAAGTACTTCATCTGTGGAAAAGCATTGAAGGGCCTCATCTTGAGGTGTGAGCCTCAATCAACCACATAATGCATATCTGTGAGAAACAAGGCTGTAACTATGGGGAAGTGATTGGCTGTCAGTGAAAGAGGGAATGTTAGATAATGCTGTTGTACACAGTTATGCTGTTGGGCTTCTCTAATTGCTTGCCTCTTCAAAATAGAAAATAAGAATTTGCCTGCCCTAGGCAGAAGTGTCAAGGGCAAAACAAATGTTTTATGTGTGAGTGGTGCTGGTAATTTGCCTCTGAGAGGCACTACCAATCCTGGCTGGCAGTTTTCCAGTGGTCTCTACTTAGTAAAAGATAGAACTTTTGCTACTGGTACTCATAATTGTTCAGAACTTGTGCAGTAGAGCTCCAATGTGATATCTGTGTAGCTGTGCAAATGAGTGTTTTGATGGAAAGGGAAAACGAAGTATACAAGAACTTGATCTTCCTTGTGCAGTGGTGGAAGTTAGGAGAAATAATAGGAGGTACGTAGATGTGTGGGAAGGGACGGGAACTGTATTTGTTACTTCTGATAGCTGATGATAAATGAATACTGCTAGGGGAAAAAAGTGTTCTCAAGGGTATTGCTGCACTTGCAGGGAAAAAATATTCTCATGGGTATTATTGTTTCCAGTGGTTAGAAATGTTAGTTTTCCCTTTTCTTTAGTCAGTTGACATGAAATAAGGTTTTTAATTTAGAATGTCAGAAGATTCTTGTCATGTTCTGAAACAAGCTATTTGAAGGAAAATAAATGCATTGTGCCCATCTCTCCTAGGGACAACTGGACCTTCTCAGGAGCAATGCAGGTCTCCTATATAGAATCAAAGAGTCTCAAAATGCAAGGTAAGCCTCGTGTTCGCTGGATAAATATATTTGGAACACAGTTCTGCAACTCAGGTGCTGTGTTCCTGAGAATGCATGTAACATCGATGTTACAGAACATGACTGCTTGTTTCTGGAGGGTACACTCAATTCCTGAAAACTGTTTTAGGTACAGTGGCTTCTGCTGAACAGAGGGGGCTGTGGGACTACAGTTCTAACTTGCTATCAGAGTTCCTGGTCCATATGGCAGCAGTGATCTGTGCAAACATTTGTATGTGCTCAGGTGAAATCCAGCTGAAGCCTGACCATACCATCTGCAAACTACAGTTTTGTGGTCTTCCTCACTGCTCATGTTGCAGGGTCAGCGCTCCTATTTACAGCTGTTCCAGGAGGCCACTTGAACTGCTCATGCTCTTTGATTTATTAAAATGAACCTTCAAACCATGTCTTGTGATGCCTGTGTAAATCTGAGTAAAAGATGCCTAGACATTGTTCTGGAAAGAAGCATCCTTCAAAGTTATCCCCAGTGCAGGTGTGTCATCCTCTCTTTCAAATGTTTTAAAAAAAGATTGCTGAGTTCAGGCTTTCTTAGGCTGGTGAAAAGGCATGTCTTAGAGTTGGGAGCACTCTACTACCCTTTGTAGACGTTCTGTCTAGAGACAGATTATTCTAAATTATGCTTCGCACTGCGTTTGACCTTCCACAGTTGTGTTAATACGTGACTTCGAATTCCCCGTTGTTAGGACAAGTTGAGTGACTCCTGCTTAGTCGCTTTTCTTTCATACTGTGTTATTTTCTCTTTACTGTGGCTTCTCACTGGCAAGCTTGGCTTGATCCAGAGTTTAGTGTCATGTATTAAATTTGCCAATGGCTGGTTTATTGTGTAGGGTTTTTTTTTCCTTTGTGCATTGTTTTTTTCATAGTATGTGTTTTCAGTTTAAAACAAATCCATCTTCTTTCAAAAATCCTGATGTCTGTTTTATTTTACAGTAAAATGAAAGGTTCTGACAATCAAGAGAAGCTGGTTTACCAAATTATAGAAGATGCAGGCAACAAAGGTAGTTTAAATAAATTATTGTGAATGGTACCAACTCTCTTTACTTATGGAACTGTTCCTGTCCCAACTTTTAAATGCTTGTCCAGACAATACAAATACAAAATTTAGAGTCCCCATACTGGGTCTGTAGCTAATGTTCCATGTGTCCGTCCACTTTTTTAAAAACAGAAGATTACATATTTCTCTATTAAAATAACCAGTTCTGATTGACTGGGGGGGGG
>NW_020799097.1:110752553-110764769 GCF_003259725.1 Athene cunicularia | reverse complement strand
GGGGGGGGGGCGCTCTTTCAGAATATTTGAAATGTGGATTGTGTATTATTTATGGGACTGTCAAGTTGAGGAGTCTGCAGAACACTCACTACTAAAAAGAAAATGTGGTATCTATATTGGATTTAACAGGTGTACTCCCAGCAGAAACCACTAGTAACTAAGCTTTCTCAGCAGTCATTGCACACTGTGATTGAGAGATGGCATCTAGAACTGGCTGTCATATTTCTGTTGAAGCGAACACAAGTTACCTAAAAATGCAAGAGCACTCTCTGTGAGGAGAGGTAAAGGACAGAAGGACAGGGTGGTGGCTGTGGTATGCATTTCTTGGTTTTGTCGGTTGGTTTGGTTTTTTTTGCTCTATCCCCTTCTGTCCCTTGCCCCCTTTTGTTGGGAGTGGTAGGATTGAGGATACATCCTATGGTTGTCAAGTGAGAGAAGTAATGTTGTGATGTGACTTTTGGTTTGTAAGTATGTACAGAAACAAATGGTTTCTTCATTTCTGTTCACTTCTTTGATTTTTAAACAGGTATTTGGAGCAGGGACATTAGATACAAAAGTAATTTGCCTTTAACGGAGATAAACAAGATACTGAAAAACTTGGAAAGCAAGAAGCTAATTAAAGCAGTTAAATCTGTAGCAGTGAGTATTTTGTAACTTTTTTCTAAACAATTTCAAACATTTGCTGCACGCTATGTATGTTTGAACATGGGACGGGGAGCAGAGAAACCTCATTCTTCCTCCGGCTTTCTCACTGACCATGCACCAGGGTTTGACACTCTGCCTTTAGTGTGCAGGTCTGAGGTGCAACAGATATGAGAGGCTATAATGTTTACTAAATAATCAACGTACTACTAACAAGCTGATTAATAGTCTAATTAATAAACACATCACTATTAATATACAGTTCTATCACTCTTCCCACCACTACTAATTACACATCTTTACTATCAAATTGCAGTTTTAGTTCTCTTAATTCTTTATTGCACATGACTTGTTACAGTTCTGTTACCCTTCACAAACGACTTGCACTGCTTGCTACTAACCTGCAGTTCTGTCACCATTTTCTCTGTGCTTCCATACCTGGTCTTCAGGACATAAACCTAGGGAAGAGTCTGGTGTGTTTTCCTCCAGCATTCCAATGGGCTTGGGTCCACTGGCCAGCTTTTCTGCTGTCTACACATCCACACTCCTACTGTCTGCAGATCCTGCCCTCTCTTGATCTCTTATTTTTATATATACTTTTTTGTTTCTTAACTTTTTTTCCTACCACCCTTTTCTCCTTTCTCCACTCAAATAAGCAACCTTCCTGTAGTGACTTTTTATGCATTGGTCTCAGTTTTGCTGTACCACAATGTGGTATTTCTGATGCTGAAGCAATCTCAGCCTCTTATATGGGACTAGTGATGTGGTTACCTAGCTGCAAGTGGCCTTGCAAAGTTCCTCTGCTTTGGAGATCCTGATGCTCCCTTCAGTTGTCCAGTTCATACTGGATTTGTATTGTTTACTTTAAATAATTTCTAAGACATTTGATTCTGTTTTAGTCTTGGTTCCTCTACTCTGTTTCAGTTACTCAAGTACTTTCTTATGTGCAAACAGTCTGCATACCAGAGTAGAGCTTATACTTTTCCATTCTTTTTCTCACACTGCAATGCTCATACAGCATCCTGCTTTACCTTACCTGCTTAATTACAAATCATTGATGTTAGCATGTTCTTTGGACATTCTCCTGGTTTCCAGCAGAGATTCTATATTGTTGCAGGGCCTGGTACACTAGGAAGACCATTTGTTTGTGAACTCTTGGAATTTTTATGTTGTGTGCCTTTTCTATGTGCCAGTCTCATCTGCATCGTGGAGGCAATACCTTGGCATGTGTGTGCGTGTTTTGGGGGGGCAAGGGGAGAGAGAGGTGAGGATAACTTACTAAATAAAAATAACACGGGGATAAAGTTAGACATAGAGAAGCAGTAGCTTTTTCATGTTCTTGTGAGAGATGCTGGCTTCATCTAGTCATAGAGGGGATGTAACACTGCTAAAATTACTTCAGTGAGTAGTTGCTGAGTAGTCATTTGGATGACCGTTGTCCTTTATCTGTCTGACGTGACATTCCCACTCACCTGTCTAGGTGTGGCAGTAAGGAGTGGGCTTGCAAGGGCTAACTTTAGCTATAGGGTTTAATCATGTAAGGGGTCCTCCTATCATCAGTGCATGGGTTGAATCCTGCAAAAACACTTGAAAGCTTCTCCATTAAGTTTGTCTTAGTGTTCTAAAGATGTTTTCTTGCCCTGTTTTAACTGTTAAGGAGGATTAGAGTCAGTAGGCTAAAATCTAATATCTTCTTCAGTGAGGTTTGCATTGTGTGACATTGTTAGTAGAAGTCTCTTTAACACTATGTTATAAAATTATTAGAAATCATTTAGATGATTTTCTTTTTATCTCCATGTTACCTGTGGGTCAAACATGTTAAGGATAGCTCAAGTCAGCTGGATTGCTGTGCCCCAGGTTTTAGGAGTAATGGACTATCTTTTGCAGATACCTTCTTAAATATTCCTTTCTTAAAGAAGACTTTCAGATGTTAAGACCTGTGCACTTTTCTCTAACAGGCATCAAAGAAGAAGGTGTATATGCTATATAACCTGCAGCCTGACCGGTCAGTGACTGGTGGGGCTTGGTACAGTGACCAAGACTTTGAGTCTGAATTTGTGGAGGTGTTAAATCAACAGTGTTTTAAATTTCTACAGAGTAAGGTGAGTGCCACAACTAAAGTCGCCTTCCATTTGTCTTGTGCAAGTAATTATTTTCTTTATAAAACCAATAAGTTTTCCATAAGTGTTGGCTGTTGTTATAACTGGGTCGGCAAATCTGTACTGGCTTGTGTTTGTCACTGCAAGTGTGATGATGTTGCATTTTAATAATGCATATTTTCACACCCTCTACAGGGATTGAAGCCTTCTATCTCCAAGGTCCAGTGATGAGCTAGGCAGAGGACCAAAAAACCCTAGCAAAATTCACTGCTTTTCCTGCAGGGCTCCTAATTTCTTAGAGGATGGAAGGCACTAGTCAGTCAGCTCTGCCTAGAATACGATTTTCTCTAGTATAACTGCAGAAGCCTGCTCTCCATTAAATAAATCCTATGCAGATTGCAGCATTTCTCTATTTCATCAAAATGTATTTTAACTGACACTAGGTACATCAGAAACTTCTTTTGTGTCAAAAAAAACCCCAGATGCTCATATTCCATCATATTAATCTAAATAATTGTGTAAATTTTGTGTCATATTTAGTGTAAAATTATGTTTGGTTGTGCACTGCATTATCTCACATGCATTGGTCTTAAGGACATAGCTGTAAATGCTAAATAAAAAAACATGTCCTAGAAATGGTTTGGAAATCAACTTCTATATTTCAGTCTGCTTCAGATGGAACCACGAAGGAGGCTTTTGGCAGTGAGTACTGACTATAGCTCATCTTTGCTTTTTCTCAGGCAGAAGCAGCTCGAGAGAGCAAACAGAACCCCATGATACAGAGGAACAGCTCATTTGCCTCATCCCATGAGGTGTGGAAATACATCTGTGAACTGGGTATCAGTAAGGTCAGAACAGATTCATTTTACTATTCTCAAAATTCTCAGTGCATGACTAGCTGCAGGAGTTGGGTCCTGCAAATTTGGTGAGGGTCCAATGAGTGCTTCAGTAACTGTAGGGCACTATATTGGAAGTGGGCTCTGCTGCTTTATTGCTTTTTGAGGAGGGTCATTGGTGCTGCGTGGGATTCCGGGAGAGTTTGTACATGTGGGTTTTCAAAATGTATAAAAGAGCTAACATTCACATCCTTGATGATGGAAATTGGAGTAAGTTGTCCTTTAACAATCTCAACTGGTTTTTATTTCATAATTACTCTCAAGTTTGCCCATGCACTTAAAGCAGTTTTAGGGGAGAGAAAAACCCTGCAATTATTGGTCACCATCAACAGGTATATCTTCATCAGTCTTGTCTTTTTTCTTCTTTCGTAATTATTTTCCTGTAAAACTGGAAATGTATCATGCTAGGATGATGTAGACACTTGAGGTTCGTAGGAAAGTTCTTTTTGATAAGTCAAGGCTAGTATAATCCAAAAGTGTTTGGGAGGTAGGAGGTATTGGCATCTGCTTTTCTTTTTGTGTCTGCACAACCCCATAAAGTGCCCAGCGTGAGTGGTGCCTTTATCTGGGCTAGGTTAGAACTCTTAAGGCTTTGTTATTCGTGGTGCTTGCTTATTTCCTCCTTGCAGGACTTACTGGCATGTGTCTTTCCTAATGTTTATTTTACAAATTGCTTCTTAGGTTGAGTTGTCAATGGAAGACATTGAAACCATTTTAAATACACTAATATATGATGGGAAAGTGGAGATGACTATTATTGCTGCAAAGGAAGGGACGGTAGGCAGTGTGGATGGACAGATGAAGTTGTACAGAGCTGTTAGTCCTCTCATACAACCCACTGGATTAGTCAGGACGCCCTGTGGACTCTGCCCTGTAAGTAACCACTTGTGTATATGAATAAGTGGTGGGTGCATGCAGATTTTGAATACAATCCTGCAAACAGCCAGGCATCATGTTGCAAGGTTATGCCAGCGAGTGATCCTCGTGGCTTTCTACTATGCTTACGAGTGTTATCCGTGATGCCTTAGCTGTGGTCTTAAGAGGCAGGTGCTTCAGTTTAGCCCAGGATGTTTACCACTTACATCTTGTCTCTTCACTGGACTGTATGTGAAAGGGTGCTGTCAAAAGTGGTCCATTCCAAATTATATTACTATATTTTCTGATCCCAAGTTTGCCTGTTTATGTTTTTTAACAAGCTAACTTATTTCTGTCTAGCTTTGGCTCTCCTGATTGGATTGTAAACTGGTATGTTGGTGAAACTTGCCAGTGTGCATCATTTACTATAGTGGGGTCTGTTTTGCTTTGTTGTGTTTATATTACTCCTCCTCAGAGCTGGCATTGGAATTCCTAGATGTTGGCCTGTGTTAGACTGCTGCTTTTCTACTGGGGAAGAAGCAGAAAACATATGAGCATGTTACTTCCAGTTGTCTTGCGCTTGCTGTATATAATTACTGATGCAGGGCTTTCTTTTGCAGGTTTTTGATGATTGCCATGAAGGTGGTGAGATTTCTCCATCCAACTGTATTTATATGACAGAGTGGCTGGAGTTTTGAAATGAAAGAAACCTGTAAACTGGATTCATGCTCCATAGCCAAGGTGACAAAGCAGCAACATCAAGACATGGAGTGACTTTGTTTTTAATGAAACATAAAGCAGCAACAACAGCAGTTGCGTGAGCAGCCCCGTGAGTGGACTGGAAATTGAGTCAGCACTGAAGATCAAGGCTGAAATGGAAATGTAAATCCATTCTTGTACCAAAAATTGGTTGTATGACTTGAAAAGTGCCGTAGAGCAGCTGGGTTGTGATGCATCGCTTCCAAGGATTGTGTCGAGTACTCCACAGATGCTCATTCTGAATGAGAGAAAATAACTCATTAGCTGATCAGAAAAACGTGCTAATGAGTGTTGCCAAGAATGCGATTCCGAACTTTGCTTTCAGATTAATGCTACTGGTGGGTGCTTAAGTCCTAAAGCTGACACTTTCCTCCCGCGATAGCTACCATCTAATTGAAGACAGAATCTCATGTGGGAAAGATCTTAATTATGTCAAACAGAACTCACTGATTCTTTATTATCTTTCTTACCTGCTAATTTATCATTAAACCCCTGATTTTTCTTAGGTACATCTGTGCTTCATTTCTTCCATTGCTGCCATTGCCTTGGTGATCCATCTGTTGTATTTATTCCTTCATCTGACAGCTACAAGATAATCATCAAATCTTTGTTGGTGTGTTCTTGCAGCTGCATCATGTACATATATCAGCTGAAATGTTGAGTAGAAGTATTCTGGGAAGATGTGTTTTCCAGAAGAGAGAAAGAGTTCCTCTGGCCTGATGGTAGAGGGAAATTTTTTATAGATTATCTGAATACTGTCAGGGTTAACAAAGATGCCAGTAACACTTGTTTGTACATAAATATGCCCTCTGGCCTTGATTTGTGATCTGAAAAAGGCATGATACTGGTACATCATCAAAAAGTACAGTCTTCCTGTGATGCAGAGCCAATTTGTGTTTCTCTTATTGGGACCTCTCTGGCTCCTCTGCGTGACTCCGGGCTGATCAACTGGCAATAACATATAGCCTGTGGTGTTGTCATGAGCCTTGTGCCCAGGGTATGCCAGGCCATGGACCTCTTGAGAGAGCTGTGTCTAGTTTCCTCTGGCTATCACTGTCCATCTGGCAGTATTAGAGGGGCAATACTGCCTTTGGAAAATACAGGTTTACCTGGGAAGAAAACAGATTTTTGTACCGACTGTGTTATGGTAACTAGTTACCAAGCAACTTCCACAGAGGAAAGAAGTCTGCTTCTTTTTCATAAATGAGACTATTATGTGTATATAGTACAGCCAGCTCTTCCACCATCCAGCGTAACTGAGGGCTGGAATGACGTACTAGCAGGCAGGGTAGCGTAGACACGTGAACTGTGCAGAGACAGTCTGGTCCCAGTTCAATTTGCTGCCTGTGGCTTAATCTTGCTGTGTCCAGCCTGGCGCTCTACACAACTACTCGGTATCTTCATGACAGCCTCCCAGCACTGGGAAACAACTACAGGGTCAAGCACAACATGGGGACCTGTTGCTAGCTATTTTCAAAATACCCTGTCTGAAAATAAGCCCACCTGGACACTTGTGGTGGGAGGGCAATGGTCAAGAACCTCTATGATTGAGTTATCAGCATGCCAGGTAATCTGACCGTGAGTAATAAACAGTGGACTAACATGGAGAGATTTTTTGGAAGACAGTTTACCTAATAAGGGTAGGAGACTTTACATCAGCTATTACAATATTGCCTGGGAGTTTGCACCTTCTAAAAGCAGTCTGGATCACATCTGGAAGTGTTCAAATCTTGCTTGATTCCCATTTACCTACTTATAGCATGGGCTGTGGACAGAAGGCTAAATGTGGTAAGTACTGTACAAAGAATAAAACTTCATGTGGCTCCTGTCCCATACAGGGACGAAGGTTCCTTGTTTGAGAGCAGCTAGGCATGCTGTCTCTGACTGGAGCAAACAACTCGTACTGATAAGCTTGCATGTCCATGGCAGGAGTTTGATTGTATTAGCTAGTGTGAGAACCCACAGCTGGCTTGCTCTTTTGTTGCAGCGATGCCTATCTCTACAGAGGCAGCTCTTGCACAAGAGATGTGGGGGTGAAATGATCATGTTCGTTCCTTCTCTGCCCCATTTAACCACACTGAAGTCTGAGGAAAACACTGCTCACCTCATTGAAGGGAAACTTAACCTCAGCTTCAGTCCTCCCCTATGTGGCCAGATGTAATTTCATTGAGGTGTGGGGCTGGGGTTGTCTTTGTCTTCCTGCATTCAAGACAATGGGGTCCTGATTCCTGCTGCTGCAGAGATAACACCTTATTTGTGCTGTACTGCAGCTAGAAGATAGCTTTCAGGGAAACAACACGTCTTTATCATGCAGGTATGTCACTTTATGCAGTATAACCATATTCACTGGTAATAAGAAAAAGGAGAGCTTGTGAACACCTTTAGGAAGCAGAGAACTGGTTTGTTAAGCTCTTTAAATTCTGGCTCATTTGTATTGTGTTGATCTGATTTAGATGACCTTTGTGGTCACTGAAGCTTCTTAGTGTTGCAGCTGTAACAAGACTTCTCACGTTTGTAAAAAACACGCCTATAGAGCAAAGTAAAGCAATTTAACTTTCCTGTCTGTAAAATAGGAATCTATTTGATCTGTTTCTAAATGAACGAGGAATGATCTTTCTGTTACTCTGGTTCTTCATGAATCTGATCTCTGGCTTAATCTATCAACCTGTAATTCTTTTTAAAAAAGGAAGTAAATGCTGAAAGGTAGTAAATGCTGAAAGGTAACATTAATAGTCGTCTTTTTTTTCCTTCCTGAGTTTCTTCAGTCTTCTACCTGGCAAAGCTGTCCCTTTTACAAACTGGGGTGAAATGTAACTACTAGTTCCAGTACTGCATATGAAAACACTCATGTGTAGAAGGCTGAGAGCTAAAGTTAATCCTCAAAACAAGGATGACCACTTGGAAGCGTGGGCTGGATCCTCTCACTTCTTTATGCACGCTTCATACAAGAGGTCACAGTTCAGCTGCTCAGGACCATGAGGTACCTTCAGAGCCTGAGAGCTCAGCCCTGTTTTCAAGAGCCCTGGGGTGCGCAGAGCCTGCTGTGAACCTACCAGGCTCTTCTGAGTGCTTTACTCACTAGTGGTAACCAACAGTCCAAAGGCGAAGTGGAGGGTGGTCACACCCAAATGCCATTTTCACATGGAATCGAGTGCAAGATTTCTTTTTATTTCCAAGAGAAACATTAACTACTGTACCAGGCTGTATTGTGAACTGAGAGAGAGTACAGCTAGCAGGTACTGTTTGACATGTCTAGCCTTTACAGTCCAAAGTTTAAAACATTAACATTAATGGCAAACTTGAAGCTTTGATAGTGAAAACATTTACCCCGTGGCTGAGTGGCTGTTCGGTTTTTCCTAGTTTTGCTACTTTTGATTGTAGCTTCAGCTCTTGTTGGAGGTGTTGAGCGTGATGGTTGTTCAGCTGGTGCTGTTCGAGTGCCATCTTCTGTCTGGTCCTGGTATGGCTACTCTAGGGCCCAGAGTAAAAGAAAAAGAGAAAGCCCTAAAACCCTGCTCTGGTTTCCTGTTTTGCCTCCACGGGCAGAGCAGTTTTTGGAAAGAAACAACAGCGAGTGGGGACAACTGGGTCTCCTACTGCTGACAAGCATTTCGTGCTTTGAAGCAGAGTATAGACATCTTAAACAGGGCTATCCGCCACCACACACAGACTCTTGCTTCATGTGGCAGGGACCTTTTATCATTTCATCTGTGGGAAATAGGTAGCCAGGCCCTCAGCTGTGCTGAGCCCAGTTTAGCCTGTAGCCTGGGGAGGACAAAAAGGTACTATGAGAAGCTCCACGGGTGGTGTCCAAGTTCTTGTTGAAAACACTAACTTCCTCCCTGAGAAAGATAATTCTTGCACTTCACAACACTCTTCAGGAGATTCTGGACAAGTAGGGAGGAGGAAAGCTGAGCTCAAAGCATTCTCCTCTTTCAGTTGTTAAACACAAAACAAGTTGGGGCTTAGCCTGTGGTTTTTCCCCTCTCTCTTGCTTTTTGAGCAAGGTTGCAATTCTAGAAAAACAGATGAATGGGAAAACTTATATTTCAGTTATTTGGTCTACAAACACAGGGCTTTATGATTTGTTCCTCTTGCAAACTTAAAATAGTTGCTCAGTGTTTTAATTAATGCTAGTAAGAAGGGTCCAACATAGCATTGAAGCCCTGGGTTCCAGTAAGGTGCTGGGCTTTGCTTTTGAGACATGACTACATGAAGATGATGTAAAATGAAGGATAAATTAGCAATTCCAGAAGAGCAGATTTGCTTTGCCTCTTACTGATATTGCTTGGAGAGCAAGTCCTGGGTCTGAGGCCGTTAACAATAGTAGTAATTTGAATTTTATACAGTATAGCATATAAGCACAGAGATCATTATTCTACTTTTTTATTTCTACTGACATGACATTTCTGCTCATGTTCAGATTTTACATAGCAGATTTTACCCCTGCAAAGCACACAACTTGCCTTATGTCAAAAAGCTGGGAAGGCAATACTAATGTTCAGCTCAGCATCTCATTTTGCTTGGTTTTGGTCCTGGAACATTGCTCTCTGGTGTTAGATGCTTCAGTAGAAAATACCCCTTTTCTGCACCTGAGAAGAAGTAATGAATGGCTCTTGGTTAAAGCAGTTTCCTCAAAATAATGCCAGTCTCCCTGTGGAATTCAACATTCTGAAAATGGCACCTATCTGTGTACTTATGCAGTTATGCTCCATATCTGTCAGCCAATTCCTTCCGTCCTTCCCAGGGAAGGGAAGAAGGACTGCTGATGGATCCAAACTCTACAGTAGCCCAGTGGCAGTTTCACTGGATCTTCGACTGTCAGGATCTGTTGAAGTATTTTGAGAGGTACAGAGAACAGAGTTGAAAACCTTGTCCTTCTCTCAATGGTTTGTTTAACTTCTTGCTATTTCTAGTGTAAACAAACTCTTAGCACAGACTGTGAACTGGGAGCAGTCACAGATTTTTACAGGTACTTGAAGGCTGACAAGAGATTGCGTGTTTTTTGTTTTTTTTTTTTTTTTTCATAGCTAAGCATTCCATCATAGACTGTGCAGTAATGTTTAAAGCATATTTATATTCCTAATTGCTTATTATATGTCAAAGCTGGCCACATTTCCTGTGCCTGGTTTTACCAAAACCTTCATATATCTAAGAAGAGTGTAAGATGTGTCACAGGTAGCTCAGAGTAGAAACAAAGATCACCCTGCAGTTGATCACAACAGAGAGCCTCTACAGGCAATCTAAGCTCCACACTTTGACCAGCTTTTATGTTTCTTGTGCTAGTTTATTGGTTGGAGGCAATGCCATCGGTATCAGTAGATGTCCATACCACTGACTGCCTTGTTTTTTTTATATCTGCCATATCAGAGGTGTAGGCAGACACCAAAATGACAACTGTGTGAGTTCTGACATACCTGACAAAAATGAGAGCCCGATGATCAAACCTGCATGGAGGATCACACTGCTGCACAGCATTTCAAACATGTCGCTCCTTTTGTTTTAAGCTGAGTGTTACCAAGCAACTTCAGAATGAACTTTAAGCTTTCCTCTAATCGATGACTTCAAGAAAAACACAAAATATTCAGAACATAGATTTCTGTTGCATTTAAAAGAGGGAAAACAGAAAAACCCCAAATCTTGACAGTGCATGGGTGAGTGAACTTGATCACAGAGCATGAATTTCCTTTAAGCAAAGGTGGAGTGATGATCACACAGAAGCCTGGGCAATATTTATAGGCTGATCACTACATGAATTTAAGACAAGCACCCAAACTATCAGAAGTCAGTCAAGATGTTTTACTACAACAGCTTTGCCCCTAGAAGTATGTGTGAAAGTCTGCAGCGTTCAGCAATGAATTTATGTGCCTACATTAAGACAGGACAAATCCCACTTACATGGTGTTACATGAAGATGCAGCAGAGGATTCACGTCATCAGTATCACTAGGAACAGGCTTTGCCTCTTTGACTTCAGAAGAGACTGTGGGAAGCAATGAAAGAGGGAACACATTTGCTCAGATTCAATGGGCAGACAAGTTTCAGAGGCAAGTCAGATTTGGTACAACCTCTACCCTATGTCCACAAGCAGTGTTGCATTCCTGAATGCTGTGGCCACCCCTGGATCTCTCCTCATCAGAAAGTCTGGGCAACCAGGGTTTTCCCAGCGGACCGAGGTACAGGTTTTCTCACAGAATGATGAGCCACTGTGGTCTCAAGACAGCTGTAAAGGTAAAGCTGGCTCATTCTTCTTTGCTAGGAACAGCAAGGGAAGAAAATCACATTTACCTGGATCAGGCATATTTGAAAGCAAACACCAACAACCAGGTATGTGAATGGTGAGAGATGTGCTGTCAGAGGGTGTGTGTCCTCAGGGCAGACCAAACCAGGCAAAAGTTGTGTGGGTCCTTTTCAGTTCCAGTCATGCCTGCTCCCAGCTCGGCCACCCCAGCTGGCTGGCCCTGCCTCATTGCTGGCCTGGGCAGCGTCACGCCTTGGCATGGCACGCTTCCCAGAGCTAACGTGCTGGGGGAAGCTCACCCTGGCCTGATGAGGGGGCCCACAAACTGAGGCAAAGATGAGGCTGCTGGGGGCTTGAAGTTTTTTTTTTTTAAAAGTGTCTATATTTTCAGTAAATTGTTATTAATAGCCTTTTTTCCGGGAGTTTTTTCACTTACAAAGATAACTCGCCCTGCTGAACACGACAGCACCCTCCAAAGCTGCCGTGACCCCAGAGAGAAGTGCTGTCTCCCACCCCGCAGCTC
The DNA here is from genome assembly GCF_003259725.1 of Athene cunicularia. Classification (NCBI taxonomy): domain Eukaryota; kingdom Metazoa; phylum Chordata; class Aves; order Strigiformes; family Strigidae; genus Athene; species Athene cunicularia. Next base: position 110,752,755 of record NW_020799097.1, on the reverse strand, counting down.
GCCGGCTGTGCCGGTGCGGGAAGGTATCGCCTTCCCCCCCCCCACATTTGGTAGGGGCACCCGGTTTGTGGCCAGTCCAACTCTGCACCTGGCACCCTTAGTCAAGATGGCCTCCCTGACGCCGCCGCTTCGCCATGTTTGGTAGGGTCACGCCGCTTCCTCTCCTTCAGAACGGCGCGTAGGGTGCCCTTAGCCAAGATGT
>NW_020799097.1:110732856-110752503 GCF_003259725.1 Athene cunicularia | reverse complement strand
AAGAAACCTCTCTGTGCAGTTGAGATCAGAAATGCCAAATGGATGCCCTGAAGACCCGACAAGTAGGACCTCTGGCAGCTGACTCCACACAACTTTAGTATGTACTGAAAGCCAAGCTGAGTAGTAGCAATATGTTTGCGAACAACTATATTTTCCTCCAGTCTGCCTTTGGCATGTATTTTTTCCCTGCAGGGCTTTATGTGGGAACCAATTCAGTTTCTCTGGGTAGATTTCAAATGTCATTTTCAGGAGAGAAAAATAATTTGTGTTGTACGTTTTTTCAAGCTTCATAAGCATTACTAGCTCAGTATAACATTAGTCATATCCTTACAGTCCAGCAGTGCTATAATCGCTGCTTTACTATGCAAACACTATCACTCATGCTTAGACTTTAACTAACTCTTTTCTCAATGCACTCAGCCTGTTAGAAATCTTGCTTGACAGCTCTTTGATGTCTACACAGTATATTTTCAAGCCCTCAGCAACAAAACTGAAGCATATACAATCTCTCGTTGATGTTGAACCTTATCCAATTGAAGGGTTGAGTTTAGACTTCAATTATTTATAAACTATTAGTTTCCTGAGCTAATCAAATAATTTTACCTAAATAGTAGAATAGCTTTTACCATGTAAGACACTGCGATACTTTATAATCCTTCTTGACAATCTGCTGCCATAGGCAGGGACAAATTTCTGTGCATGTGCCATTCAGATTTAAAATTGATAATGGACTATCAGAAGATAAACATCAATCTTCCAGACATGTTATACCGTACAGGAAACAAGCAGTGACAAAAATGTTTAGGCACAAGAAATGTCTGGCTGTTTCAAAAGCCATCTAAGGCAAATACAAAAAAGGGGCATTATTCTAAGAGAATAGTTTCTGTGTGGGGAGCTGTTCTAGCTGTTGTAGAAATAATCTATTGTACAGTGCTTAATGTCATCCCCTAAGAAAATTTACACATATATTTACTTGGAGGACAATGTAACTAGTCACGTTAAGTGCTGCATTGCCATGTACTGTAAGAATCACAAACCAAGCCCCTCAAAATCATGATGAACTTAGAAAGTTTGGGGGTGTCTCTCTTTGGCCTTGCCGGGCGCGCGGGGCCTGCCGGGAGAGAGCGGCGGCAGGGAGCGGCACGGCGCGGGCAGGTGGGCGCTGCGGGAGCGGTCCCGGGGGTCCCCGTCCTCTGTGGCTGTTTTGGGGACTGCGGGTGGTGGTGTCCCCCGGGAGGGGAGCCTGAGGGGGAGGGTCGGTGACGTCTCCCGTGAGGAGAGACTGGGGGAGCCAGTGGCGTTCCCTATAGCGAAGGCTGGGGAAGGATCAGTGGTGTCTCCTACAGGAATGTCTGGGGGGAGTCAGTGGTGTCTCCTACAGGAGGGCCTGGGGGCGTCAGTGGTGTCCCCTAAAGGGGTGCTGGGGAGGGTCAGTGGTGTTCCCCCCAGCAGTGCTTGCCTGGGGATCAGCAGTGTCCCGTAGAGCAGTGCGGGGGTTCAGCAGCATCCCCTGTAGCTTTGCCTGGGCCGGGGTTCGGCAGGCAGTGTCCCCCGGGGCTGTGCTGGGGCCTGGCAATGCCCCCCCGGGCAGGGCTGGGGTCAGCCGTGTTCCCCGGGGCTCTGCTGAGGGTCAGCAGTGGCCTCTAGCAGTAGCTTTACCCTACGGCAGCGCTGGGGATCAGCGGGGTGGGGGTCAGAGGTGGCCCCTTTGCCTGCACTCGGGATCTGTGGTGTCCACTGCACGCTTCCTGGTGAAGGGCTGGGGATCTGTAGTGTCCCCTATAGCTGGGCCAGGTGCAGCAGCTGGGTGATCTGTGGCGTTCCCTGTAGCATTGATAGGAAGCATTTACTGGAAGGAGTGGGGGTCAGCAGTGTGCCCTGTAGCAGATCTGATGTGGAGCCTGGAATGCTATCACAGCTCCTCTCCTGAACAGGGGATTTGAGACCTCCCCACTGCTGGCATGGGCCCAGGGGGTTGCTTCAGAACTGGGGCTGGAGAGCCCTGCACAGGTGGGAGGCTGACAGATTGGGCAGGCATCTGGCCCTAAACCGGCCCTATACAGCTCTCACTGGGGTGGGGGTGCCTCCCCTCCTGCTGTCGTGACCCCAGAGCAGGGCTACAGCCCATGCCAAACCCAGCCGGGCAATCAGGATTCAGCCTACGGCAGGGGAGTGGTGTTAGGCTGCAGTTGGAGGAACATGGATTAAATTTACCCTGTGGTTGCGCTGCATACCTGAGATATCAGGTGTTTGTCTTGCTGTTCTGATGTGTGGGATCTTTTATAGGGAGGGTCAGGTCTGACTTTTACCTCCAGAGACACATTTGTCGTGGGGATGTGTTGCTGAACTCTGCCCGTCCAGAGGTGGGGGTGGAAATACAGGGTAATTCCCTGTGAGTTTGATTTACATCCTTAACAGAGAGGACAAAGAAAATGTCAATGAGTTTGGAGGTCTGTAGGAAAACATTACATCAAAACTTCTCCTCTGGGAGAGGTGATGCTTCTGATTTCTCATGCCTGTGGCCTCTCTGAATCTCCCACTAGTGAGCACCAGCAATAAGGTAATCCTGGAAGCACTGGAGCCACAGGTGAACCTCTGAGTTTCCTCAACCAGAGCAGGTCATGGTGCTGCTGCTCTTGGCTCTGTGAATTGCTGTCAGTGATGTGTGGTGTCTGTGGGCTGGATTCAATGAGTGAGTTTTCTGGCAGGCTTGTCTTTCCCTTTCTCAGAGACATCAAAGCTGGCCTGGGAGCTCTTGTTCATGTCTTACTCTTCAGAGTTTAATAAGGCAATACAGAGAGTGACTTCTCTGGTGTGTTCGGGATATCCTTTCTTGAATAGCATGTATTTTCTGAAGTCTGCTGGACTTTCAGTTCCTCCCTTACAGGGAATGGGACATTGTGCCATGCACAGAGGGTGTCTAAAATCACCAAAGGCCTTTTTTGACCTTTTTGTCATGTGCTCCTTTCCATCTGTAAGCAGGTCAGGCTGGCAACCAGGTGATATTTGTGATGAGTGTTTTGGTCTCAAACTTGGCCTCCTTTTCTACCCTAAAGGTTTTAGATGTAGGCTTCAGGATGTGTTGCAAATCTGACCTGTTTTCCTTTACTGAGTCAGACAGGATCACCTTGAGGTCAGCATGAGGCTGAGCTGGTATTGGCATGTTAAATGTGGATCACTAGAAAAAAAACCCTTGCATTCGAGCTTTGAGTGTCAGATTTCCTTGTTTCTTTGTTGGATTTGATGGTGTTTTAATTGTCTGCAGTGTTGATGAGAGCACTGCACAGAAGAGATTAATGTAGTCGCATGGTTCATTTGATAATGGGATTAGCTCATTGTAACATATTGGCTTTGTCTTGCAATGTCTTGTGCCTACATGTAGTTGATCTACTGATCTCCTTTGCAGGACTGTTGTCCAAACAGGTGACCACTGCCTGAACGTGTGTTGCTTACATCCTTTCAGAGCTTCTGCAGTTCCATGGCGACGTACCTGGAGTTCATCCAGCAAAATGAGGAGCGTGATGGAGTGCGTTTCAGCTGGAACGTGTGGCCCTCCAGCAGGCTGGAGGCCACAAGGATGGTTGTCCCCCTGGCCTGTCTTCTGACCCCACTGAAGGAGCGTCTTGACCTGCCGCCTGTGCAGTATGAACCGGTGCTTTGCAGCAGGCCGACTTGCAAAGCAGTGCTCAACCCACTCTGGTATGAATTTCATGGTTGGGGATGTTAAGAGAGGCTGGATAATACTGATTTTTTTTTATATGCACTTCACTATTTCCTTATTCCCCTTTTTATTTGCCCAGTGCCTGACAGCCTCTTTCATTTAGATGTACTGGTTTGTTAAAGTCCATGTGTGCCTAATGAGATCCCTTGAATGCCAGCCCGTTACTAGAGCTGCCAGAACCAGAGGAGAGAGAAGTGCCTTTGGGGAGGCTATTAAGGTAGAAATGATATGGAAATGGCCAGTTCTCTTACCATCCCAGAGAATTTTGTGGTGAATGATGAAATTTAAGATAAACAAAGATGCTGATTATACTGATACTGTCCTCTGGGCTGTAATGTTCACTTGGTTTCCTGCTTTCTATACGTCCTGCTGTTTGTCGGTCAGTTCCAGCATAAGCATCAAGGATTTCTTTGAAGTTTTGCTGAGAATTTAAGAGGAATAATCTCAGTCTCAGATCTAGCAACCTGCTCTAGTGGAAGGTGTACCTGCCCATGCAGGTGGGTTGGAACTAGATGATCTTTAAGGTCCCTTCCATCCCAAACCATTCTGTGATTGAGTCCCAAAATCATGTTCATACATATTCAGAGCATAGCATTGGGCTGAGAAAAAGCAGGGAACGCTAGTAAGAAGTAAGAGAAGATCAACCCTATGAAATAAGAATATGACCAGGCTTTACTGCACCAGCAGTTACAGGACATCATAAGGGGCTGAGGAGAATAAACTCTTTGGGGTAGGGAACAGCCTGTTTGTTCAGTGTTTGCACAGGATCTGGGTGAATGGCTCCTGCTGCTGTCTGACTGGAGTACTTGTGTGCTATATCTCTGCAAACAATAAGATGCCTGAGATAAGCCCAAGTATGGTGAAAGAATGATTAGACCCAAGTCTTTGTCTGCTGAAGGCTAAGCTCAGGAGAGCTGTCAGTGGTCCATCACACTGACAAGCCTGGAAGTGGCAGGGCTGGATGAGCTAATAGATTTTCTGGCCATAGAACAAGAGTCTGAATCTCTACAACTCTTGTCATTCAAGTTGGAGTGTCTGCTACTCTGTGTCTTCCTCAGTGCTGTGAACCAGCATAGATAATTGTGAAGCTGCGCTGTAAAGTTGTTTCTATAGCTATACTAACGCCTCATCTTTCCCTTGCAGCCAAGTTGACTATCGGGCCAAGCTCTGGGCTTGTAACTTCTGTTTTCAGAGAAATCAGGTAAGTTGGAAAAACATCAGCCCTTCCATCTTTTCAGTGAACATTTTATTGATGGCATCCCCTGGCAAAGGATGTTAAGCATAAATTCCACTTTTCTAGATCCCTTCTCTTGGCCTTTTTACTCTTGCTGAACCCAGGCAGAGTACTTGTTAGTGGGTCTCTTTTAACTGACATCTTGTCTATTTTCACTTCAGTTTTGCCAGTGATTTTATCAGCATGCAGGGAATAGGAAGGAGATAAAAATGCTATTTTGTCCCATGTGTTTCCAGTGTGGTTTTTGCACTTGACATTTATTGTTCTTGCCAAGCATTAAATTCATTAGATTTGAGTAGACTTTTGCCATCAGAAGCTGTTGCGTGGCTAAGTGAATTTCAGCAAATGCATAGTCACTGTTTTAGTCCTACCTTTTATTTGTGCTGGACTGAGCAGCTGTCCATACTGCTGGCCACTTCTTGTCTGTGCTTAGGAAAACAGCAGTGTGGGTCTTTTGTCATGAATTAATCAGGTTGGTGCAGTAAATAAAGAGTTGAATAACCCCATCATGAGCAGGGCACCCTCTGTACTGCAGAGGAGGGCCCTACATTTCTGTCCTGCAACTTCCTTGTCCTAATTTTTTGTTCTCTTTTTCAGTTCCCTCCAGCATATGCAGGCATATCTGAAGTCAATCAACCAGCAGAGCTTATGCCTCAGTTTTCAACAGTTGAATATATAGTGCAGGTAAATGAATCATACGCAAGTTTGAAGCCACCAGAATTGTCTTGTTTGTGGCAGATGATGTATATATTAGATTTACTGAAGGTAATGCAATTAAATAACATTTCTGCAAGGTGCTTAATATGGGGCTCATTTTATTCCTTGACTGAAGGTATTCTGAAGTGTCACCTCCATATGCATGCACCTATTAAATCCATCTCTTTCCACACTAGAGAGGTCCGCAGACTCCATTGATCTTTCTGTATGTTGTTGACACATGCTTGGAAGAGGAGGACTTGCAGGCACTGAAGGAGTCCCTTCAGATGTCCCTAAGTCTGCTGCCTGCCGACGCTCTGGTCGGGCTTATCACTTTCGGCAGAATGGTCCAGGTTCACGAGCTGAGCTGTGAAGGGATTTCCAAGAGCTACGTGTTTAGGGGCACAAAAGACCTGACAGCTAAGCAAATACAGGTATGTTCTGCCATTTCTTAGGCCAGTGACTTGTTCCTGTTAGTTCTGTTGACACTACTGCTGGTCTTTCAAGTGCTGGGCTCTTGGGGAGGAAGCAGGGTTCAATGCTCTTGACTGAGCCTGTTTCCCTCCCAATATCTGTCTTGTCTTTTTGCCTTTGTAAATTCCTTGGAAGCTTGTCCAAGGTAAAGTTTATGTATCTCGTATAATGGACCCATCAATCCATTCCTAATGGGAATGCAAAGGTTAATAATTTCACAGATTTTAATGTATTTAATGCTACAGTGTTGCAGGCCTCAGGGTGTATTGCTTGACAGCAAATATGTTTAGTGTTTGAATAGTACTTCTCCTCTTTTTCCTCTTCACCATTCTCTAGGATATGCTTGGGCTTTCAAGGCCAGCTGTCCCCACTCAACAGGGAAGACCTCTTCAAACTTCAGAGCAACCTGTTATTTCAAGCAGGTAAGCTGCATCACCACAGCAGGGCAGATGTTTTATGCCCCCTTGGGGTTATACTTCTAAACCTGGGTTTCCCGAGAGGAGTCTTGGTAAGAAGATTTAGATGGTATTGTCTTGTCACATTAGGTGATACGTATGGATGGGATTTACTAGAGCTGAAGGTGATTTATTAGACTTCTATAGTATCTTGGTTTTGCAGTTGCAAGCACATGATTACCATTCAGGCTGGATCTCTAGTTGAAAAACTGCAGGTAGCTGTCTTTGGAAAGCATATTGTTCAGGAGTTGTTTGGAGCAAGGGCCTGTCTTTTTGATTGACTACCCAATGGGGGGCCTGGTCTATGCATAACAGTTCTACAAACCACTCTCTACCCCCTTGACCCAGCAAGTCCAAAAAATGATTGACAGGCAAGCAGTGACCCCTGAACAGTAAAACTGTATTTGACTCTGTTGAATACAGTTTTCTCATTCTCAACTCCTCTTTTTCAGTGGCAGCCCTTGTGTGTTTTGGTAGACTGAATCACCATTGAAGTTCTTTCCTATGCTTTATGTGACTTAGACTTCTTGTCAGTTCCTGATATCTTGCTTTTATCAGTTTTTTTATTTTGCACAGGCCTGTTATTTTAGAAAGTTTGGATGTAAGAAGGGAATGTGCCACGTGACACTTTGCTTCTAATAACTATCTCAGTGCAATTTATCTGTGCCGGGAACAAAGAGGGATGTTCTTTCTTCTCTAAACTTGCAAGCAGGAAAACATTTTATTTGAATTTTTGCAGGTTTCTTCAGCCAGTACATAAGATTGACATGAATTTAACAGATCTACTTGGAGAACTGCAAAGGGACCCGTGGCCAGTGACCCAGGGAAAGAGGCCTTTACGTTCCACTGGAGTAGCTCTTTCAATTGCTGTTGGCTTATTGGAGGTACTCTTGGTACTCTTAGTGCTGTTGTTTGAGATTAGCTGGCCAGAGTAAAGCACTTGGCAGTCTTTGCTGACACACGCATAGGTGTCAGTCCACCTTGGTCTGTAGCCCAGTTACATTGAGCTGCAGAGCTGCAATTTGTCTCTGCTGACATATGACATGTATTAGCACGAGCTGGTGTAGAATGAGCAGGAGTTTACATCTAAATAGTAAAATATGCAGGTGTTCAAGGTCTCTGATTCTTCTGTGTATTGCCCTGTGGAGGTGATGCACTGGGTTTATCTGAGGGTCATCTAAGCTGTAAGCAAAAGGAACAGAAACTGCTTGCTTCCTCTTAGGAAGACACAAAGCTTAATGTAGCTTGAGTCTAAACTTCATAGTGCTGGGACTGTCAGGAAATGCATCATTGTTTATCAGGTGGCCTCTAGCAGAGACAATCCCTAATGACATTGCAGAAACATGCAGGCACTTCTTTAAGGAAAGCATTTGTTGCCATTTAATCAGTCCCTCTCTCTTCTTTTTTTCCTCCCCCGTTCTCTGATATAAGCCTGTATTTTTATTTTAGGGCACATTTCCAAACACAGGCGCCAGAATAATGCTGTTTACAGGTGGGCCACCAACACAAGGACCAGGCATGGTGGTAGGAGATGAACTGAAAACACCCATCCGTTCTTGGCATGACATAGAGAAGGATAACGCAAGGTTCATGAAGAAGGCCACCAAAGTAGGTGCTAGTGCCTGCTGGGTGTGTATAAAAACAAAAACTGAATATTGTGGCAGAACACTAAATGGGGGGAAAGGATATAACACAAACCTACATATGCTGCTGTGTTGACAGCTGCCCAGTGTCCTTTTCCAGGGAACAAACGTATTCCATTCTCTTGATGTGGGAACAGTATGTCCAGATATTTGCACAGTTGTCCTCAAGGTGCCTGAACCTTTTGTGTACATTAAATTGTGAGAATGGTCAAGGGAAGGGTAAAAAAGACTTCCTCCTAGATACTTGTTCAGCATGGTCTGGTGCCTTCTCAGAGAAAGAAGTATTTCAGTGTTGTTTCTTGGCTGGTAGTGGGTGGAGTTTGTTCATCAGCATCATTGTATCTTTTTCTGGGGAGGAGAAAACTCGTCTTCCAGGATTTGGTCACTTCCAGAAAGTCTCCTTTGTCGTCTTGATGTGTGAAACAACAGTTAAAATAGTAAAAATGTCAGATAGAAAGTGTGCCTGTCAGCTTAAGGAAAGCAGTATGACATGTGTTGTCTTAACTATCACCTGGAAACCTTTGGGCTTCCGCTGAGTTATCACAGGCAAAGATGCCATGCAATTCATGCACTTTATGTATTTGTGACATGCAACTAAAGCTCATCCAAGTGCAAACATCCTAGGAGGGAGAAGTGTGCTCCAGCAGAGCTGTAAGAGCAAACAGCTGTTTAGTTACCACAGCACTTGTAATTGCTTCTTTTATACCCTGTGTTGGCCTCAGCTGGAGAGCAGTAGAAAAATTGCCCATTGCAGCATCCTAAACACCACGTCTGTTTTCTCCAGCACTATGAGACTCTGGCTAATCGCACTGCAGCCAACGGGCATTGCATCGACATCTATGCCTGCGCCCTTGATCAGACTGGACTGCTAGAGATGAAGTGTTGTGCAAACCTCACCGGGTATGTTCATAGCAGGAGGGCACAAAGTTGGCAGCTGTATTTATTTTTTTTCTTTGGAGGGGGAGAACGGTTCAGAAAGCAGTTAAGTTTGATGCCAGGGCAAAAGGATGAGATTTATATCATTCTATTCTAAACTATGGTTTGAATTTGCCAGGAATTATATGGCAAACCTCACCTGATCCCAGACCACATTTCTGAAGTCTCAAAACAGCATGTGAATTAGCACTGCTGATAGAAAACTTGATGTCCTGCTTTGAGAAAGGTATTCTAAAGCATGGTGCAACATGTCTTTTGCAAATGCCTTCTGCCTCCTTGGGAGATAGCAAGTATCCTTTCCAGAATTTATGGAATAGAGATGCAGTGCTTTGTGTTGTGTGCATGACTAAAGTGCCATCAGAAAAGCAGACTGTCAGGCATAGTGGGTAGAAGCTTTCCTCGTGTGGGCCATATTTTCTCTGCTTAATAGCTCACTTGTGCATTCTCCAGGGATTCTTGGCTTCCCTGGATCTAGTTTTAAGTGACATCTCTAAGGGATAAATGTCTGTGTTCCATATTGCTGAAAACATTGTGGTCTCTGTGAGGAAGGCTATGTGTTGAACTGGGCCTTTTGGGGACTCAGCAGGTCTTACTGGCCATTTTAAATCTGCTATGTCTAGGGAGTCAGAGGATGGTTTGAGCAAATGTGAGGTATTTGTAAATAATCACGTAATGCTTAGTAAGCAGAACAGAGAATGTTTGACTCCTTGATTACATTACTAAGCTCCTTCTGATCAGGCCTGGGTTTACCAAGGTACTTGGGGAGGGCACTGCACAGACCCGTTCACCTCTCCTTGTGCTGCAGTGGTGCAGCCATCCTGTCTGTAGTGTGGGTGGTTCCAGTCCTGCTCAGGGAAAGCAGGCTGAGCAATGCTCTTTCCTGAGATGAGATATTCCTAACTGGTGGAACATGCGCGTTTTTAAGGCAGCTAAAGCGATGGCAAGAAATATAGTTGAGAAAACAAGCCCACAAAGATGGAGCATTTTCTTGTCCGGCTTTGGAGGAGGCACCCATGAATCTGCATTCCCTGATGTGAATTTTACCTATGCAAAGGCATGCTTTAAAACAGTTTCTGCATGTGTTTGCATGCATGGAGGCATGTATCCTTTATGCTTTCCTTCTAGTTCCCAGTTGCTTCAGTTTCCTTGTGTGTTGTTTTTTTCCAGAGGACACATGGTGATGGGAGACTCCTTCAACACCTCTCTCTTCAAGCAGACCTTCCAGCGGGTATTTAACAAGGGGTTCAACGGGGAATTTCGGATGGCTTTTGGTGCAAATTTGGATGTGAAGGTGAGAGCAGTTTCATTGGGTGACAGTAACTGGGAAATAAAAGTGCTTTTCATTAAAAAGTCAATTTAAGTATCCTGATGTAGAAACTTCTATATGTTTGAGGTCAGCCATAGTGCCTGTTTTGGGAGAAGCACCATACTGGAGTGAATGGAGGAATTTTTGTTTGGAAGCTTAATAAGTTTGTGTTGCTTTTTTTTTGTTGTTTGTTTGTTTTGTTTAAAAGAAGCTGAGCTCAGCCTCTCTTCACTCAGCAAGGAAAATTTTCATAGTTTCTCGTGGTCACTATAAAAATGTCTTCATTATTAAAATATGACTCTGTTGATTCTCTTACATTCACTAACTGTAGCAGTAGGTGATCTGGAAGAGTACTCAGAGACACCTTCCCTGACAGCCAGGTGTATGCATCATCTGATCAGAGTTGAACAACTTAGTCTGTGTGTATTCTGTTTGACTGACTTGATTTAAAACAAACAATCAAACAAACTTTTTTTACCTTATTCTAGACCTCTAGGGAGCTGAAAATTGCAGGAGCTATTGGACCATGTATATCCCTGAATGCTAAAGGGCCATGTGTCTCTGAAAACGTAAGTTTCTGACATGGAAAAATCTTTAATAACGAAGTAAATAAACAGTGCAAAGTTTCTGTCTAGACCTACAGCTGAACTAGAATGTCAGTTTTCAAGGAGAAGAACAATTTGGAAATATCCCTATAAAAACACTGTCTTTCCTAGACTAAATTTTTGCACCATAAGGCTTTCTTTTAACTGTATAGCCTTCAGTAACTTCCTTCGCACCCAAAAGATAAGAAATCTAGAAGGCCTGTTGTAACTTGTACCTCTGATCAGAATTTAACATAAGCTTGCCTTGCCTGCTGCTAGAGACAAAATTGCTGCTTTCTTTTTGATTCTGTGCAGGAGCTTGGAATTGGAGGAACATCACAATGGAAAATTTGTAGTCTGGATCCCAGCACAACTCTGGCCATTTACTTTGAAGTGGTAAATCAGGTGAGTCCTGGCTTCCTTTTTTTTTTTTAATTGTCATCTTTTTTAGAGACCAAACTATTTGTTTCTAACAGGGACAGAAAAAGCAATGACATCCTCTGTGTTGTAGATGGATGGTTGCAAAGCAACCAAGTGTTTTGTGCCAAAGAAATAGTCTCAGAAGTTGTTTTCATATGCATAAATGGCTAATATTTTTTTTTTCTGTACAAAACCTGCATTCTCTCCTTGTCTTCTTCCTATAGTATTTATTTAACAAGGAAGAAATTGTTTTTTTGCCAGTAGGTGCTGTGGAGAATAAAAGTATAAATACCTTCAAAGTCTTTGAGAATTGGTCCTCCAACTTGTAATAACTTGATGGTTCAGAAGGAACTTTTGGCTGGGAAGTTTCTGAGCATATGACAGCTAGAAGTTAGGAAGGCTACCCCAAAGGAATGCAGTCCCACGTGTGTGTGTCTGTGTTTGCTGTGTGGGCTTGTTACTGTTGTGAATAGGATGGTGGACTTGCAGGACCTTTGCTCAGACCTTGTACTGCCATTCTTATGTTCATTGCTATAGAGATGGTAAGTTGCTGCCATGCTTTAAGGGACAAGTTGAGGAAGTGTCACGCCCGGTATTAAATGGGCCCAGCACCACTTGACTCTGAGAGCTTCTGGAAAACACAACACTAACAGATGTGGGTCTCTTCTCTGGTCCCTCTCTAGCTTGTACTTATTCTGTGATTGCTAAGATAATGCCTGGAGTTCTCTCTAGTGTACAGACTTACGGAAAATCCAGACTGTTTTTGAAGGCTTACCTTGTTTCATTTGCAGCACAACGCACCAATACCTCAGGGAGGCAGAGGGGCAGTGCAGTTTGTCACTCAGTATCAACACTCCAGCACGCAGAAACGTATTCGTGTCACCACCATAGCCAGAAAGTGAGTATCTCATGCCAGTTCTTTGGCAGAATGGCAGAAACAAGCTACAGTCTGTGCTGGAATTTTTCTACCTTTTTGTACGCACGTGGCACTAATCATTTACTAACCCCATAGCTGGGCAGATGCACAGACTCAGCTCCAGCATATAGAAGCTGCGTTTGACCAGGAAGCAGCTGCTGTGCTGATGGCACGACTGGGAGTGTACAGAGCTGAATCTGAGGAGGGACCTGATGTTCTGCGGTGGCTGGACAGACAGCTGATCAGACTGGTAAGTCTGGTAGACTGCATGCAGTTGGATGCATTATTGATTTTAGTAAAAGTGGTCTCTGGAAATGAAAACAGTATTCTTTTTCCAGATTGACTTGCTTCATTTGTGCTCTGATCATGGTTACATAGCTGTAGTATGCGATAGCTCAGAAGCCAGTGTGATCAGTGAATTTATGATGGGGTAGGTAAACAACCCATCATGCTGAAAGGGTTAAACCTGAGATTAAAGAAGTGATAGTGAAACACAGAATAATGCGGGTGGGAAGTCACCTCTGGGGCTCTCTGGTTCAACCCCCCTGCTCAAAGTAGGACAAGCTTTGAAGTTAGAGTAGGTTGATCCAGGTCTTGTTGAGTTTTGAAGGTCTCCAAAGATGGAATTTATCTTGCTTCCCTCGACAAGCTGTTCCAATGTTTGATCACAGTCACTGTGATTTTATTTTTTTTTTTTCTTCCTCTCCCTCCCTCCCCCACCGCCTCAGAATTTCCATTTCTCCAGCTACCTGTCAGGTAGCTGGAGACAGCAATATGACTCCCTGATCCCACTCTTCACAGCTGAACAAAACTAGCTTTTTCAGACTGATTTAATGGAAATTTTTTTCCCCTGATTTAATGGAAAAAATTGGGTAGTACTAAAAGAACTATTTCTTTCATTCTTAGATAATTTCAAATCTAGGTTTTATATATATATAAAATAGATAAATATATTGAATCACTATTCTCATTCCAGTAAGATACAGAAAACACTGATGTGAAGGAAAATGACCTGTAAATTCTAGATTACTTGTTATTGTCATGTTCATGCCATGGTTGCTCTGTTTAAAAACAACCAAAAGACACCCCCCGCCCCCAAGTGTTCATTCTACAAAAAAACCTAGGAAAAAACAGGAAAAAGAGAGAGAGGTAACCAAAGTATTAATTTTTCTTCCAACAGTGTCAGAAATTTGGACAATACACCAAAGATGATCCCAACTCCTTCAGATTGTCAGAATCGTTTTCTTTGTATCCCCAGGTAAGAACTTCATTTCCCACAGCTGGGGAAAAGTGTGCAAGGGTGAGCGAGAGTGGTGATAAAACATTTTGTACCATTTATCAGATTCAAGAGGGGAGGAACAGATGCTTTTCTAATCTGGTGGGCTGGTCCTATTAATTCAGTGCTGCAAATGACTGGTAAGGGAAGAACTCTGGGGAGTTAATAAGGGGTAGACTTTTTTCCAAAGAATTTGCTGTTAGGAAGATTGGGCTTGGGTCCTGAAGTTTTGGCAACTTGCTGACATTTCTCTTCTTCCTCATCTTTCTGGTGCAGTTCATGTTCCATCTGCGACGCTCCCCATTCCTGCAGGTCTTCAATAACAGTCCAGATGAATCTTCTTATTACCGTCACCACTTTGCTAGGCAAGATCTGACCCAGTCTCTCATTATGATTCAGCCAATCCTCTATGCTTATTCTTTCCATGGACCTCCTGAGGTGAGTCCCTGTTTAACAGGAAGAGGTGGATCAATCCAAAATAACAAGTATTCAGTCAGTAACACTATTTCAGCAAAAAGGCCCTATATATTTTCTTAATCAAGGTAATTATTAAAGGGTGAGATGGGGCAATATGAAATATGAATTGTGTTTTCAGTAAGCTTACAGCTTTGATTAAAAAAAAACCCAAAACGACCCCTTCCTCCTGCCAAGCCATAGCCTCTGCCCCCCAACATCTGGTGAATCTTGTGGCTGTCAGCATCACTTTTGTGTCTGTGGTAGAGGCTACCATCTCCACTGCAAGTAAGTCAGCAAGCCTCAGGCCTGCCAGATCATAATCTCCCATCAGATGCTTGTTTTCAGTTATTTATGCAGCAGTGTTTAAGTATGTGATGTATTCAATGGAGAGACATGGATTCCCTTATACTGACAGCTTCCTTGAGAGGGGTGTGTCTGGCAGGAAAGAAACGCAGGAGCTGCTGGAGTAACACTGTGAAACCTTGGCAGCGTTTGCCAGAATTCACATGTTATTGCTTATTATTCTTGAGATACTTCTGTTCAAGATCATTTCAAATTAAACTTGGATAGCCACAGAAATTGCTCTCTTGCATCCTGCGCTTCATACAGTAGCTGATAATGTACTGCTCCATTCAGTGATGCTGCAGGAGGCTGACCATGCTCTACAAGGTGTTCACGTGGGCTGACAGCCCTTGGTGGAGTTGTGTCTATATGTGCAGGGCTGAGCAAGATGTCTGGCCAACCATGAAGATTCTCTGAGGGCTTAGAGGTGCCTGACTTTCTTCTTTATTTTCCCCAGCCAGTGCTTTTGGACAGCAGCAGTATTCTTCCTGACAGAATCCTACTGATGGATACTTTCTTCCAGATAGTTATCTACCTTGGTGAGGTACAGTGAAACACATTCTCTTTCTCTGTGTGCACTCCCTTCCCCCTGCCATGCATGCAGACAGCGTCACTGTTAGTATAAAATAAGCCGCTTGCAAACTCCACACTAGCATAATGACATCATATACATGCTGACAGTTTAATAGGATTTCACCACTGTCTGAGTTAACAAACAGATCCTACTGGAGTTGCTAAGGATGTGTTGTGTGCTGAGCAACAGCTGTCATGTTAGCTTGATAACAAAGGTGGTTCCTTACCATGCCTGGAAAAGGCCAGAGAAACTTGAAACTAAGCAGGGCAGAGAGCTGTAGTTTGATTTTTCAGACACATGACATATTTGGTTGCTGGCTATTGACACTTAAATACTGCTGCTCTTAAGAAATCAGTTATGAATTTTTCCAGTTTTTGCTTTTAAATACTGGATGTTTTTGATAGCTCTCCTGTATTCCTTTCATCATGACTGAGGTAAATGCTTAGGTACTGGCCTTTTCTAAATGTGCAGATTTATACCAGTATCCAAAGCCTTGGCTCTCCAGTGCCTCTTCAGTATGCAGTCCTGTAGATCTGTATTTCAGACCTGTCAGGTTCTGTAAGGCAGCGGTATGCTACCATAGCTGACTAATAGAAATGCCTCACATCCTAAAGGAGTTATGGGGTAAGGGGTGAAGAGGAAACTGGCTTTTCACTTCTTTCTCTGGAAATTCCCTGTTCTCTGATGCCTTTTTTTTTTTTTCCCCCCCTCATGTCCTGTGTAGTCCTGCTTGGGGAGTGGCCCTCATCCAGTTTCTTCTACCTAAACATGGCATCAGATTGCAGTAGTTTAAATACACCCATTTTTGTTTATGGTCAAACTTTTCTATTAGTGAGAACTTTTTGGGAGGCATTTTAAATCTTCTCTTTGTTTTTGAACTAAGTTACTTCACTGATATTTAATGACTTAGAATGCTTGAAGTTTGGCATGATGGTTTGCAGCAGCTCCATTATTAGCTCCTGACTTCACTCCATGTAGGGTTTGTTCCCTTTGAGAAGTGAGTAGATACCCAATTGACATGAACAGGAGTTGAATGCTTGAGTCAATGATAATAAATCTTCCAGAGTTGCCCTAATTCTGTGATTCTGTGAAATAGTTTCTACCTACTGTTGCAGAGCAAGACACTCAGCCACTGGGTAAAATTTAGACATAGGAAGAGCTAAGTGTGTGACCTGCGTATGTGTAAAACAATTGCTAGGTACATATGGTTACATATTGAAAATACTGTAAAGCAATAGCTGCTTAATTTAAGACAAAGTCAGATTCAAAATGTCAGATTTATAAATGGTTTGTGTTTCTGTGTTGGTGCAGGCTGAAACATAGAGGCCTGAAGATCACTTTTAACAAATTGCTCCTGCACTGCACAAACTCCTACAAGCATTTGTGTGGAGTGCCTGTACTTAAATTCAGGGACAGAAACTAAATAATGTTATTGCCAGAGTAGTGAAAACATGCGTTTACCTTGTGCTCTGTAAGCAGAAGTACATGTAACATTCTGCTGCCTTAAGACATGAAGGTTAAAAAGGGGAGGTTTGCAGACATCTCTGCTATTTATTCATTTCCTCCCTGTCCTGTCAACAGACTATCGCACAGTGGCAGAAAGCTGGTTACCAAGACATGCCTGAATATGAAAACTTCAAGCACCTACTGCAAGCCCCACTGGATGATGCTCAGGAAATCTTGCAGACTAGATTCCCAATGCCACGTTACATCCACACTGAACATGGGGGCAGTCAGGTAAGGAGGTTTACTGAGGAACTCTTTCTGTTTTTCAGTAGTTCAAAACCACCTGTCTTTCTGCTTGACTAAAAGGATAGTTCTGCAAGTTAAATACAGTGGTAGTAATTTATCTCTACAAAGCCTAGTTTGCATATTTTCTCATGAAAATATGAAAAAAACTTTGTCTTTTAATAAGCCAATCACTTGCTGGATATGCTTTTGAAATAGGATGGAAGAAACAAAAAAAAGTCAGCCTAAATATCTTTCTATTCTTCAAAGAAGTGGGAAAGAAATGATTTGGCTGTGTATCTAAACTTATCCAAGACAGGGAGTGCAGTTAGCTTGCTAGGACGTTACGAATGATTGAGCATCTGTTCCTTTGTTCTCTAATGCTGAATGAGGATATAAAATAGTTCTTATTTTTGCTCTTTCTGGAACTGCAGTTATGCTGTGCTTGTCTGTGCCTAGCTTGTTTGTAGCAGTGGAGAGGCAGGAATCAATGGTCCAAACCAAAGATTTGGTATTAATTTTTGATGTGACCATGTTACGCTGGTCCTCCACTGACCTTTTTTCTGAAGAGCGGATGGGGGCATGCAAGGGACAGCGCTGGTGACATGCCTGTGTCGTGTGGAACCAGAGCTGCCCTGCCAGGCGAGTGCCACTTGGTATAGCAGAGCACTCTGTGCCCCTTGGAGACAAGCTGTCTTGAAGCAGAGCTGCTTCTGGCCTTTACCTGTTTAAGTTAAATTAGTACCTTGCTTGCAAAAGCAGAGGAACATTACCAGTCATGTATCTAAGGTGGTAAGAAATCTTGAGGGAGCTGACAGGTCTGTCATTTCACAAAACTATTTCTGTAATGTTTTGTCTTAATAGGCCCGGTTCCTCTTGTCTAAAGTGAACCCTTCTCAGACCCACAATAACCTCTATGCATGGGGACAGGTAAGCAATGGAAGAGGTGCTCATGGTTGGGAATGCTGTAAAATGTACATTTACATATTTGCCTGTGCAGTAGCTCTCCTGTTTCAACACATGGCTACAAGTCGTGAGCAGATTACATTTGTCCTGTCTCTTATCTAAGAGCTTTTTGCAGATGTATGTGACTGGAGTGGAGAATCTTACAGTGCTTTCCAGTGCAAGGAGACAACATTATTTCTGTGTACCAAAGGATCTGATAATGGCATTACTAGCTGAGACTGCAATAATTAGAGTGTTTTAAAGCACACAACTGATTTATCTTTAGATTTGTCTCTAAAGCTTAGGCAGGTTAGATTTTTAATCAATCTCCTTATTCAAGTCCATGGTTGTTGATGAAATACAGTACTAGTG
This sequence comes from Athene cunicularia, assembly GCF_003259725.1. Lineage (NCBI taxonomy): Eukaryota > Metazoa > Chordata > Aves > Strigiformes > Strigidae > Athene > Athene cunicularia. The sequence continues at coordinate 110,734,425 of NW_020799097.1, read as the reverse complement.
GGGAGCACTAGATAAGATGATCAGAATACTGTTTTCAGGCCCAGGTGACTAAACTAATTTTCAAAATCCAGTTGATTTTGGGGATTTTTCTCAATGGATCTGAGGAATGGCTGTCCAAATGGAGGTGCTGCTACAGCAGCTCAGTACCTCAGCAGCTTGCTGACAGACGAGCAGTCTTCACAAGCAGTGTTTTGCCCCTTTGGTCTCCCTTCCTAATCCCAGATACATGTGGGGCACAGGCAGACCAGGAGAATTTTCTGTGGTGGCTGCTGTTGAAGGAAGCAGCTAATTTGATGTGGAAATTATCTTCACCCTTCCCTACAAATGTGATTTAAAACTCTTAGGTCACAGTGTATTTAGTACTCTGGAAAAAGTAACTAGCATGTGGATACATACAGATCTAATTAATCTGAGAATATAGACTTGTATATCCTCTTCCTTTACAGTGTTTGTGTAGAGGTTTGGGCAGCAAAAAGACTCTTTTTTCCAGTAGTTCAGATAGCACTAAAGGATAGTGTGAGTGCTGCTTGCCAGAGTAGTATCTTTCTACTAGATATCTGTCCTTTGCAGGAAAACAGGTGGTTGATTTAGCAGGCAGTTAAGTTTAGAGTGCTGACATCTGACTTGCTTTCCATTAGTACCCAGTGTTAACACCATGATTTTAGGCTCATTATTTCTTTATTTGTCTGCAGGAATCGGGAGCTCCAATCTTGACAGATGATGTTAGTCTCCAGGTATTCATGGACCATCTAAAAAAGCTGGCAGTTTCAAGTGCATCATGACTTTGATAAAACCAAGAAGCCAGAACAGAAGAGTTATATGGATCACGTTGGTGATGGAAGTGGAGCAATTACTTATTCCTTCTCTCTCTTTTAGACTAAGATTTTAAGTATGTCATGAAATAAATATTCAGGAAGAGTTTTTACTTGGCCCTTCTAGATATTAATTTATTTGTATTCCTCTGTCTATATTCTGTTTACTTTACGTTTTTCATATATTGTAATTAGAGCTAAAGGATGTTTTAACTAATATAGATTTTAACAGTCTTTAGCTTAATTTTAGTGTTGTGTGTTCTCAAATGGTGTCTTTTATCAGCCAGGGACTATATTAATGAAAAAATAAAACTGTAAGAGCGTTACTCTTTAATGCTATCCCCAATTCAGCTGTACCTTGGCTGGAGTTGGCCTACCTCCTTTTCCCGTTTGAAAATCTAACACTGGGGTACATACATTGTATTGAAAATAACGTGGAGGAGCTCCTAAAGGTAAGAGTGCAGAAAAAGTATTAGAGGGCAGAGAATGCTTTGACAGACCTAGGGAGGGGGCGAGATGGCGGCCTCTGGGTCACCGGGATGCGGGGGCCTGCACGTCCGCCTCTCGCTTCTCTCACTTTAGCGCCTCATTATCGGGCTTGAAAGGGGCCAGGAGAGCCGGCGCTGCTGCTGTTGCTAACTCGGGCTCTGCACCCGAGCAAGACGCTGCCCGGGGGGGGCTCCCAGGGCCGGGCTGAATCCCCTCACACCCCCTCCGCCGCGTCAGGCGCCGCCCTCCCGCCCACCCTCCGCTCCGC
>NW_020799097.1:110730343-110732806 GCF_003259725.1 Athene cunicularia | reverse complement strand
GGGGTTTGGTCGAGGGGCGCCACCCTCCAGGGCCCGAGGGAAAGGCGCTGCCGGCGGTGCGGTCTCCCCAGTCCCGGTTCCGGCTGTGCCCTCGGCCGAGGATGCTGCCTGCGCTGAGCTGCCCTGGCAGCCTGCCTGCCTCTCGGAGCTCTGCGGCTGCCGGGTGTCAGGGCTCCCCATGGGAACGGTCAGGGCCCGGCAGGGCAGCTGAGGCGGGCTCAGTGTGTGCGCAGTGCTTCCTGGCATCCCGGGGAGGTTCGTCCTCAAAGGAGATAAATCCCGTCTTGATGGGAAAAGGGACAGGGTCTGGACCCTTTCCAACTTGTTGCTTTTATTCGCACTGCAGGAATGGTTCAAAGCTGCACCTGGGAAGGGTTAGATTGGACATTAGGTGTAGTATGTGTATGAAGGTGTAGTAACATGGAGCTAGCTGTAATGTGGGTAACTTGGAGGCCAGTTGTTATTGCTGCTAGTATTGAGACTAGGCCAGTACCAGTGCAGCGACCTAACTTACCCTAGTAAATCACTTCTTTTGTCTACACATTCACCAGATCTTTGCTATCTGTTTCTTAGAATCTGAGAAAGAGCAAAAAGAGCACTGAATATCTTTGTTTGTAAGACATTTTAACTGCTATGCTCTTTTTTATCTCCTCTTTACCCCCCCTGTTCCTTAGAGAATGAAGGTGATCCTCAGGCAAACCAAGGAGGCCGCAAGGAAGTATTCACTAGAGAAACAGCTTTAGGATTTAAAGTAACAACAGTAGTAACATACAGAGATGTTCAACCTCCTCTTACTCGACTGCTCAGGCATGTGGTGTCATTCTTTGGTTTTAATGATGACCCACCTTCTGAAAAGTGAGTGATCCTGTTGCTCAGAACTTTGTGCTGGAGCTGGCTTCTCCGAGAAAGTCATCCTGGCTCCTGGCATCAGACCATCGGTGGAAAACTCTCTTGCATTGCTGAAACAACAGTTCTGTCTCTGACACAACTTTGCAGAACTTGGAAACCTTCTCGCCTGCTCTCTGCTGTTCTTTGCACGTGTATTCAAATTACTAAACACAAACTGGGTTCAACTAGGTGTGTTGTGTGTTGTTAATGAATCTGTGTGCTGCCTGGTGTCCTGTGTCCAGCCATCTGACTGGGTGGCTGTTGCGTTTTTTTTGTGAAGATGATTTCCCAGCTGGTGTGCAGGATGTACCCGAGTGGTCCGGGAGGTACCTGAAATGGTTCCTCAACTGATCAGCTCTGAAACAGATACTTTAAGGACGATGAGTAAACGGGGAGGAATGTAGTCTTCCAGGCATGAGAGTTGTTAATTGTCCTTCAAATAAAACCTTACAAGAGATGAATTACAAGTGCAGAAATACTACTGTAGGCTGAAAATTTACTGTTTTCTGCTCCAGGCCCTTTACCAGGCCCTTGTTTCTATAGGGGTTTCCCTGATCCTTGTACGTGCTGCCTACCCTGGTAGGATACTGCCCCCAGCTGCTGTGGCTGTAACTAACTCATTCTGTAGGGTCCTTGTGGACATCGCCTCTTTTCACAGTAAGCTGCTCCTGGCCACTGTTTTCTGTGTTTCCCCCAGTTTCTCACACTGCTGACCCTCGTTGCTGTAGGGGCTCCCTGCAGCCACCACTTCCTCTTCCTGAAGGCTGCCCCCAGCTCCTACTTTCTACAGGGGACTTCCCCCAGTCCCTATAGACACGGCCACCCTTCAGACAATCTGACCCAAGCCCTGCAGACCCTCCTTTCCATAGGGGATTCCCCCTTCCCCTGCAGATACCTCCCTGTTTCTGTGGGGGCTGCCTGCTGTCCCTATCGCCTTTTCTAGGACCCCCACAGCCCTGCCCCACCATTGTCTCTGTAAGGTCTTCCTGCAGTCTCTGCAGACACCACGTTGCTATACAGAAAGCTATCTCCAGCCCCTCTGCCCACACACCCCAGCTTCCATAGGAGCTATGATGCCACGAGCTGCAGTTGATGCACTTACAAACCCACCTTTCTGTAGCGGCTCCTCTGCTCCACCACCTCCTTTTCTAGAAGGCTCCTCTCAGCCACTGATCGCTATGGGTAGCACCCCTGTGCCCCTATAGCCGTTCCTATAGAGGCCACCACCCCGGTTACCTGCATTTGCTCCCTTCTGTAGGTACCGCCCTCAAGAGACCCTATAGGCACCAACTCCCTGCAGAGGAAGAGACTCCTTCCGCACGCAGAACATTTGTAGACATCCCGCCTGCCTCTACGCGCACCTCCCATTCTATAGAGGCTTCCTACAGGGGAAGCCCCTTTAGGCACCGCTTGTGCCGCTACTACGGGACACAGACTCGGCGGCCCTACAGCGCCTCTGGCTGGGGGGAGAGGGTGCTGCAGCACCCCCAGCCGCCAGGGGGCGCTGTGAGCGGCGCGGCCCGGCAGGGAGCGGCCGCCGTTGCCTAGCGCCATCGCCCCCCGCCCCGCACCGGC
>NW_020799097.1:110712681-110730293 GCF_003259725.1 Athene cunicularia | reverse complement strand
CCGTCTCGCTCCCCCGCCGCGGCCTCCAGCGTCCCCTCAGCGCCTTCCCCTTCGCGCCGGCCCCTCCTCGCGTTGCCTCTGTGTGTGTGTGGGCAGCGCCAGCCCCTCGCTTTCTCCCACGGCTGACGGGTGTGGGCGGCCGGGCTCCCTCCACGCTTCGTCGTTCCTCTGCGTGGCTTTGGCGTGGGTCGTCGCGCCTGTTTTTGTTGCTGGCGTGTGGCGGTAGCGCTGGCCCAGTCACCTCCTTGCATTGCTTGTGGGTGTTGACGCTGCCGTCCCAGTTGCTTTTACCCAAGGCTTGTATGTGTTGTCTCTGTCATCAGCTGCCACCTTGCATGGCTTGCATTCATTGCAAGCGTTGGCCGTGCAGTTGCAGTCGCCTCCTTGCGTGGCTTGCGTGGGCTGACACTAGAATTGCAGTCATCTCCTTGTATTGCATGCTTGTCTGGGCAGGGCTGGCCTGATTACAGCCATGCACTGCTTGTGTGCCTTGGCAGTGCAGTTGCGATCACCATATCCTATGGCTTGTATGTATCGGGCACTGTAATCAGACTTGCCCTCTTGCACTGCTTCTGTGTTTTGGTGGCGCCATCCCAGTTGGCATTACCCATGGCTTGTACGTGGTGTCTGTAATAGCAGTTGCCTCCCTGCATTGCTTGCATGGGTTGGCAGTCCAGTTGCAGTTACCTCCTTGAGTGGCTTGCATGCATTGACACTACAGTCAAAGACACTAGATGTGTTTAAGGGTCATTTGGATGAGATGTTGGGGGATATGGTGTAGGGGAGAACTTTGTAGATTCAGGCCGATGGTTGGACTCGATGATCCCAAGGGTCTTTTCCAACCTGAATGATTCTGTGATTCTGTGATACAGTCATTGCTTGCATGTGTTGGCAGTGCCATTGTGATCACCTTCTCCTGTGGCTTGCATGCGTCAGGCACTATAATATGAATTGCCTCCTTGCATTGCTTCTGTGTGTCAGTGTGCCATCCTAGTTGCTAGGGTCATGGTTTACATGTGTCAGTGCTATAATCAGAGTTGCTTCCTTGCACTGCTGTTGTGTTTTGGTGGTGCAGTTACAACTGCCTCCTTGCATTGCTTGCATGTGTTGGCACTGCAATCGCAGTCATCTCCTTGTATTGCTTGTGTGTGTCGGCAGTGCTGTCCCAGTTGCCTTTGCCCATGGTTTGCGTGTGTTGTCTCTACATGGGAGCTCCTTCCTTGCATGGCTTGCACATGTTGACACTATAATTGTAGTAATCTCCTTTCATTGCTTGTTTGTGTTGGCAGGGCTGTCCTGGTCACTGTTGTGGATTGCTTGTGTGTGTCAGTGGAGCCATCCATCCCAGTTGCCTCCTCGCATGGCTCGCATGTGCTGGCGTTGCCTCTTTCTGTATGTTGTCTGTGTGTGTGTGTGAGCAGTGCAGTTTTGATCACCTTCTCCCATGGCTTGATTACATTGGTGCTATAATCAGAGCTGCCTCCCTGCATTGCTTGTGTGCACTGGCAGTGCAGCTGCAGTCACCTCCTTGCCTGGCTTGCACGTGCTGCCTCTGCGATCGCAGTCACCTCCTTGCATTGCTTGTGGGCAGTGGCAGTGCCATCCCAGTTGCCTTCTCTTATGGCTTGCAGTGCTGACACTGCAATCGCAGTCACCCCCTTGCACTGCAGGCGTGTTGGCAGTGCGGCTGGACTCACCTTTTTGCGTTGCTTGCGTGGGTCAGCAGTACTGCCCCAGTCACCGCCATGCATTGCTTGCGCAGGACAAGGAAGCCAGTCACAGCCCTGATGCTTGCTTAGCTGATGGTAAGAGTGGTGTTTCCCCGCTATTGCACCAGTTGGACCTTCTGTGTTTAAGATGCTTAAAATCCCCAAGAAGTTTGGATGTGAGGCATTAAGTGTGCCTGCTGCGGGGCCCAGGGGCAATGTGGCATGCAGCAGGATAGCCTACACATTAAATAAATGGCTTCTGCTTGTGTGTGGCTGGTCAGTAAGCCCTGGAAGAACATGCCTGTGAATAAGTAAGGAGCACAGCTTTTGTGCACAGCTGGTAGTGAGGGTACTGTCATCAGACCCTGTCAGCACTGAGATTGTGGCCGACTTACTGCCACATTTCTGGGTAGAATTTAAACTGTTGTTTCTGACTGTTAAAGAGTTTGAGATAGAGATAGTGCTGTGCTTAGCAGGATAGATTCCTCAGTTGGAGGGCTCATACCCACATTGGATGGAAAGGAAGAGTTTTCCCCCATGGTTTGCTTCTGCTCATTGGGAATAGTGCAGATCTGGCCACTGGTGCACATGTAAAAGCTTTCAGCTTTTGCTGGGGGCCTGCTCTCCTTTTGTCTTACAGAATGTTTGGGTTTTTTTTCCCCAGTTGCATGAGCCTGGATATAATTTTAACAGCTGGGTAGCAGGTGATTATCACAATTCTAGGACCTCATTTAAATCTTACTACAGGCATCTTGGGCTCAACCACATTAAGATAATTTAAAACATTTCTCACGAAAACATAATGGATCTGTGATGGTTTGTTTTATTGTAAATGTCATTGAATAAGTTCTGTTCCCAACTGGGGTGGGTAGAATTTACAGGTTGTTCAAAGTTTTATTTCAAAAAATCCATGAGGACTATATCAAATAGAAATCACCTTTTCACAACTAATGCAAAGTATATAGGGAGTGGTGGAGTAGAGAAATAGAGCAGACTTACTGATATCAACCAGATGGATAATTTTTACAAGGATTAGAGAGCACTCTGGTTAGCACTGCTGATTCAGTTCTAGTAAAAAATCTTTATACAGTGTTTTTAAATTCTGGAGTGAGCATCTTGAGCTAGTCCCTCACAAATAAGTCACAGCATTGGGAAGTCTTTTGAAAGAAGCCTTCTACATGATCTTTACTCTAACAAGCTTAAGACAGAGAAGAAGGGTTTAGAATGATTTCTTTGGTGGTTGTACAGTTGCCAGCTGAAATCGGTACTTACCTGTGTCATAAAACATGACAGTGCATTTAGTCTTAATTTTCTTTTTACCCCCTTCTCTAGTGGGTGGTGAACAAATAAGTTCAATAGGACGAGGCCTCTGTGTGCTGCTGGGCATTTCTTTGGAAGATACGCAAAGAGAGCTGGAGCACATGTAAGTCACATATTTCATTTTGTCTTGTACTCTTTTATTTGTGTGTTTCTGACACTGAATCAGTGATATCTGTACAGTAGCCAAACAAATGGGGTACTCCTCCTGTTGGGAAGCTCAGGTTTGCCTGTTACTTCCTCCTCAGATTTTACCTGAAATACAGATTTCTTAGCGTTTTCTTTTTGTGTTCCGTTGAGAAAAATCTGTTATCATACAGACTCAAAAAGGAAGAAGCAAAACATGTTGGGTTTTTTCGATCTTCCTTTTTAAAATATCTGTCCCTTTTACTGTATGAATTTACCCCAAAGGACTCCATCCTTTAAGAATGGGATGTATCAGAAGCCTCAGACTCTAATTTTAGCTTGCACATGAGAAGTTTTATTCCTCCAAAAGGCTGGATAGTCTCACCATATACTTTTCTGTAAAAGTGCATCGATTCTGACAGCCTTGAGGGCTGGCTCTGGCCATCTGTTCCAAGGCCACAGTATATTGTGATTCAGCTGGCAAACACATGCACAAGAGAGTTCTTCAGAGGCTTCTTCTACCTCCTTTGGACTGTTTATTGTTCTTGGTCTGACCTCAGTTCTTATGAAGGAAAAGAAGAAACGGGTAATAGAGCTAACTGAGGTCAGGAAGAGGAAAGGCTCAAGCAGTGAAGAGAGAAGAACGTGAGCGAGGCTGAAAACAATCCTTAGCAGATGTGGAAGAGAAAGTAGAGAGTGGGGATGTGAACTAAAGGTCACCAAAGATCTCGCATAAACATGTGAATCTTGTAGAGAATTGGAGCAAAACTGAAGGTGTTTTTATTATGATATGCTCCACTGGCTTGCCTTACTGTTTGCCTACTCAGTGTGTAACGTTTGCTTTATTGTTTCTCATTCCTATCTTGGTGAATGTGAGAGATGCTTCTGAGTATTTCAAGTGGGTGATTTGTAGTGACTGTGCTCTCAACACCAGGTTGTTTGGATGAGTGATGCAGGAAAGGCAGAAAGCCAGCACCTGAAAAAAAGGAATGAAAGAAATCAGTTTAACCAGGCTCTTCAAACCTTATTACAGGAAAATTTAGTAACCCTGTAAATGAAACAACAAATATCTTTATCATTAAAACACAGCAGTGATGATGATTTAAGCCTGGGGCCTTCCAGGCTTTTAAGCATCCGCTTCATTCAGGGGTCAATTCTGGTTTTCTTGGACGTGCACAAGCTGGCAAGGATGGTTTCTGTGACTGTGCCTGAGGGAGGCTGGACTAGATAACCTTTAAAGGTCCCTTCCAACCCAAGCTATGCTGTGATTCTGTGATCCTATTCTATGGCCATAACGAAGTCTCATCTTTCATTTTACACTAACTGCCACACTAACTGTCTGGTGCAGCGTAAGATGTCTGGCTGATGGCTGCAACTGAAATGTTTTGTACTTGATATGCTCCCTAGTTTATAGATGCTGCAGATTTGTAGAAGTTAAAAGAAGAAACTGAAGACAGGCGAGTGTCATACATGCAGTCTTGCTATCAATCAGAGTCCAGCTGTAGACAGGATTGCAAGCCTGCCTGCTGCTTTTCAGGATCCAATTGTGAAAGTCTCCTTGTTCTCTCTGAGTATTCAAACCAATCAGTTCTGCCTCGCAGCCAAAAATCAGTCTTAAAACAAACAAGTCCCAGTCACCCCTTTGCTGTCACTTGCAGTTCTGCACTGTTCCCTGCCTTCCTCCCCTCATCCTAGGCCAGCAGGTTGAGGGAGGTGATTCTGCCCCTCCACCCTGCTCTGGTGAGACCCCACCTGCAGTGCTGCATCCAGCTTTGGAGCCCTCGGTACAGGAAGGACATGGACCTGCTCGGACAGCTCGGAAAATGATCAGAGGGCTGGAGCACCTCTTCTGTGAGGACAGACTGAGAGAGTTGGGATTGTTTAGCCTGGAGAAGAGAAGGCTCAGGGGCAACCTTACTGTGGCTTTCAGTACTTAAAGGGGTCTTCTAAGAAAGATGGGGACAGACTTTTTGATAGGGCCTGTACAGATAGGACAAGGGGTAATGGTTTTAAACTGAAAGAGGGTAGATTTAGTCTAGCTATAAGGAAAAAATTTTTTACAATGAGGGTGGTGAAACACTGGAACAGGTTGCCCAGAGAAGTTGTAGGTGCCCCATCCCTGGAAACATTCAAGGTCAGGCTGGATGGGGCTCTGAGCAGCCTGATCTAGTTGAAGATGTCCCTGCTCATTGCAGAGTGGTTGGACAAAATTACCTTTAAAGGTCCCTTCCAACCCAAAGCACTCTATGATTCTGTGATCCTGATGAAAAAGTGCTGTCCTCATCTGCCCTATGGGGCTGGGTTTGGAAAGAGTGCTAGATGGTGATGAAGCTGGAAGAATATATGTTTGGAAGCAACCATGGTTTAGGATGATCTCATTTCATATTGAGTGTGATTTCCCAGTGTGGTGGGAGGATTAAACTTGCCAAAGCTATTCATATGTTAAATAATGTTGTGACACAAAATCAGACAGTAAAAAGTAAGCTCTCTTGCTTCCTATGCCATCTTTATGTCACCTTATAACTTGTAGTTATTCTGTCCTGATCTCATGCTCTGTAAAATGATGATGTTAATTAACAGTCTGACAATGTTATGCATGGGTGCAAGGTTTTTATTGGTTATGGCTCTGCCTAATGTGACGACATTCTCATGGTTTAGAAAGGAAGGGACAGAGGGGTATCTTGTTATACGGAAGTAGAATAAATATGCACCTGCCTTCCCTTTTATGTCATCCTGTGTGGTAGGCAGTAACTTGTACCTGTTGATCCTGCATGGAACAAGTTAGGAATTACCTTTTTCTCCTCTTAGGGTTCGAAAGATCTTGAACTTGCGAGTATTTGAAGATGAAAGTGGGAAGCACTGGTCCAAAAGCGTGATGGATAAACAGTATGAAGTGTTGTGTGTGAGCCAATTTACTCTTCAATGCATCCTGAAAGGAAACAAGCCTGACTACCACATGGCAATGCCCACAGAGCAGGCGGAGTGTTTTTATAACAACTTCCTAGAGCAGCTAAGAAAAGCCTACAAACCAGAGCTTATTAAAGGTAAGGGCAAGGTTGGTAAGGTCCTTGATGGACCTTGTTTTTATGTGCTCTTCCCTGATTGTTACTTTCTTTATTCTGCCTGTGTTGGAAAGGAGCTGTCCTCCTGCAGCAGTAGATGAGGGGAGGTTATGGGATTTTCACTGGCAGCCTAGCAGGGTGATCATTCTTCTTCTAGACAAGCCATTTCCTGGCGTTCTTCTGGAATAGTTTGATGTGTAGATGTTCTTGTATTGTTACTGGCTGTACAAGATCAGTAATGACTCTGACAATGTAACCCTGAGAGGCTGCAGCCATGAGAACAAGCTCTGGGGTCTGGCTCCCTCAAAGGCTGGAATTTTTGTGCTGTGTAGTTGGATTAACCCAGGAGGAGCATTTTTTCTGAGGCATATGTAGTTAGTCAGGCTTGAAGGTGTCACCAACATAGGACAGCGTAGTTCCATCTGTCACTTTAGTTTTACATTCTGTTAAATGGTAATGATGACAGTGGGAAGGGTAATGTGCTATTTGAGAAAAGCATTTGATTTAAGACTATTTTTTCTCAACTCTATGCCACTTATGCAACAGTTTTCACCAGAAAATGCCTGGCTTCACTGTGCATTCATGCTCTCTCCATCCTTAATCTTTTCTGTTTGCTTTTCTGTTTGCATTACTATTTATTTTCATATTCATTTTCATATTTAGACTTGAATTTTTGATACACTTGCCCAGAATACAAGTGTCTAGAAGACTATATTTTAAATGGGGGCTATTAATAGATAATGGTCAGCCTTGCTTTCCTTATTTGGAAAAGAAAAGAGAAGAAGAGATAAAACTGATAGCTGGGGAAAGATTTAGAGGCTAATCTCCATGCTGACTGTAGATGAAGATAATTATCCCTGTGCTTTCCAGTGAGGCGCAGTGAAATGCACACATAAAATGTCCAATCTTGTGTCAGCTTTTCAGTAGCTTGATATGTTCTCCCAATCAAAATTTGTTGGTGATGAGGAATGCATTTCTGATACCCCTTCCCTGCATCTCTTTCAGTCTGCAACACAGAAAACTTCTGTTCTAATGAGTTCAGAGTATGTGCTTTTTGAATCTTTATCTTTGCTGAGTTATGCCTAATCTAGGACCCATTCCTATGCCTCTGGAACTGGTAACAGAACTTCCTGGGAAGTCAATGGAAGTAAGATTTGCTGTTGTAAGATTTAATTGAGTTGGACCCTTATGTATGGACTTTCATCCTTTGCTTAAATGAGGTGTGGAAAAGTTGATATAACTTTTTATATCTACAACTTTATCCTTGGACTTTGGAAAATGCTCTGTTTCTGAAATACTTAAAATCAGTTTGTATTTTGGCAGCTTTTTGAACTTATCTTTTCAGTGAATAGCAGTTATACACCTGAAATAGGTAGCCACTGTTGTTAAGTGCCCATATTTTTGCACTTGTTTGCCCATGCTTTCTGCAAAAAGAGCTTTCACTTCTGCATTTTTTTTTTTCATGCTGAAAACATAGATTTAGAAACCCAAGAGTGACTAGTTGAAAGTGCTGGCAGCACTGAAACCACCTGTTAATTTATAATTTTGTGTTCTTTTTAGACTGCGCCAGTCTATGTTGTGCTGCATCCAAGTCTGTTAGACTCTTGTGTTTGAAGTTTCTGTTGTGCCAGTTGTTTTGTCAGTGGTTATTTTGTTTGTTTGCTTGTTTTATCTATTTATTTTTGTGCATACAAAGTTTCTGAAGCTTGGTGATTTCATGGGTAGTAGGCTAAGTTGCATGGTTGCATCAGCAGAATTTACAGTTTCCCTGTGCTGAAGCATATTAGAGCACAGAGCCTTTACACGCTGGCAAGCTGTATGTGAGCAGGACTGCTTGAGTGTAAGTGTAACTTTGTGAAGCTGTAATAGCTGGTCTGTGATTTGGAGTGGCATGCAAACATAACTGAATTCTGCCCTGAAAAAGTCCTAAGGAAAACAGAGCCTGACTTGCTGGGGGTTGTTCTACGTGCTACTGAGTTACAAAGGGTGATGGGAGGGCCCTGGGAAGGAGTGCTGGTGGACTGTTAAAATAGGCTTAGTGGTGTATTTCCCCTACACATACACACACACTTGTAGTTGTTGGGAGATTAGAGTTTGATTCTCTGGATTGCTGTAAGAGCCCTTCCCTTCAATCTTACAAATTGCTTAATGCATTTTAGAGGAATAATTTAATCATTTAAAGTGGAATTTGTGTAGCTGAGTCAAAGACGGATCAATAAATATCTTGCTGTATTGTCTTGTGTTTTCTGGTCCCTATATTTTTTCAGTAGACTAATTTGGCAGTTGGAAGTTGAGCTACTACGTGTGCCACTGTTGTAGGTGCTGGGCAGGCAGCTCCTCCGTCTGGTATCTGGTCTATCTGGAGCTTGCCAGCTAGGAGCTCAGAATGGTAAGTGTTCCCCAAAGAAAAACGCAAACCATTCTTTCACACCCAGAGCAGTGGGATGTTTAACAAATAAAATCTTGGCTTCTGTTTTAACACAGATGTCTTAAAACTGCAGGTGGGGCACCCATGTCTAGGAAAGAGAAGCTTGCATCAGAAGTCTTTACTTGTCTTGCTTCAGTGCTTTATTATTGTGTAATTCATTCTGTAACACCTCAGTCCACTCTGAGGAGCAGAGCTCATGAATGCAGGCCTGAGTACCCTGCTGAGCAAGCTAATATCCAAAAACTAGGCCTACCAAGGCTTATCTTTGTGTGTCAGGGCCTTCACTCTCTGTCTTGAATGTGGATTTAGTCTTCTGAGAAAGTAGAATTAGCATGGCAAAGAGTGTGAAATGTCTCACTCCCTTAATAGCAATATCTGAGTAAATGTGAGAAGATGATTCCACAAGGAGGAGTTTAGTTCAGATTAAGGTTTGGTGTGAGTTGAAAGCAGAATTATTCTCTGATTAATTCCCTTTGTGAGTGTTGTCACTTTGGAATAAGTGCTCTTATCTGGAGAAAGAGTACCCACATGGGTTTAATTAGGAATAACTTTCCAAGTAGATAGGCTCAGAAGTAACTTCTGAATAAAACCAATGTGAAGTTTCTAGGTCATGAGGCTTGAGATATGTCCAATTTACTCTGAAAGTAAATTATATCTTATTTTCAAGTCTTTACATATCAGATGTGGCTTTTCTGTCTCACCTCAGATAAAAGATCTTTGCCTCTGAGGAAGGCATGCTTGCCAGACTAAGTGAAAAGGAATTTGAAGAGATGGGCGTCCAGCAGAATAAACTTGTCAGTTTAACTGTACTTGTAGGATCCCATTTTATGGCAGAGGATGTTGCAAGGAGGTGATTGGATCAGTCTTAGAGTGGGGAGAGGTACTACATTGAAGAGCTTTGTGATATAAAAAATCAGGAAAAGAAATAGTATTTAAGGGTAAGTTGCTAGTGTCTCCCATGGACAGTACAGGGTCATGTGATAAATTTACCCAGTGTTGCTGGGGTAACAAGTAGAATCCAAGGAGGTTGGATTCTTTCTTGTCCTTTCCTTCTGACTGAAAAATGACAGTCAATATGGACAGACTCTTGGGACAGAGAGATGGAAGAGATGATGTCTTCAGTTTCTTTGCAAGAGGGATTTGTCTGCATCAGTTTCAGAAGTTGCATTCAGGGGTAGAACAATGAACTCCTGTGCAGCCTGCCTTGCCTGATCACTACAGAGGTGATGTGTTCCACCAGTGTGCTACTAGGTGAATGCAAATTGCAGTGGTACCACCAATGCCAGTCTGTTTTAGGGGAGTCAGGCTTGTCTCTCACCTTTCCTCTTCTGGAAACCATAACACACAAATAAAAAATACCTTCCCTGAAAGGTTTCATGAATTGTACTGAAACTATGGTAGACAGTGGGACAAGGGAAGGAAGGCAGGAGCATGTTTTAGAGTCAGGCAGCCAACACTGGGGGACATTCTGCTGAAGAAGCATCTCTTATGAAGAAGCATAAGGAGGGATTAGGCACTGACTTAAGAAGAAATTGTGAAGCTAGGTTTTAGGTTTCCCTTGTTCTTTCAGGCAAGACCAAGACCCTGAAGCTGCAGAGAAAAACTGTTACAGTGAGGCCACTTCTTGAAAAGAGCTATGGGGACCAATGCACCACTAGAACCCTTTGGTTGTGTTGTATAAGAGAGATGCCAGCACAAAAATCCAGAAGCGTCCCATGAAGAAAGCACATACTGTGCAGGGTCTGTGTCCCTGAAACTACAGGACACATCAATTTGTGATAAAGGAAGGTGGCAGCAGCTTCTGACAAGAGCCTCACCTTTGCAGTATGTTTGAAAGCTTGAAGATGAGGGGGTGTGGTGGTCCACAAGACATTGTGGATTAAGACCAATAAAGAGATTTTGGAATGTATGAAGAAATTCTCCCTCAGTTGACTTTTTAAATCGTTTGAGAGAAAGGTTGCTGAGACTGAAACCCACACTGCAAGGTGCTGAGACCCTTCCTGTCTTTGAGAAAAAGGTATGGAAGAGAAAGGCTATAGTGGAGGCCAGTGTTAACAGACATTTCTATTTTAAGCACTGTTTCCATTAGCTCTAAATCTTAAACTCTCTTGACCTGGGGTGACCTTGGGTCAAGAGACTGGAAGTTTTAAGTATGAGAATGGGAGGGAGCTGTTACAGAAAGATGTTCCTTGACAGTAGCTCTGATGTCAAAAGTGCTTGTGATATGGGAGTGCTTTGAGTGTTCTGGTAAAGGTGTGGGCTTATTTGACCACTTTATCAGCCTCTGGAAAAATAGGCCTGTGAAGTTTACTCTTTTTTTAGGTCATACATGTAAGGGAGGTGCAAAAGTCAGACCTTGTCTGTGAGTAAAGTAAAGCAGAGGGATGACGCGATATGTAGAGAGCAATTTGAAAAGTTGTGCTCCCACTAATAAAATTTAAGATTTAAAAAAAATTTTGTTATTATATTGTTAAAGAAAGATACATTTGTTTTGACTCGTTTATGTGATCAGCATGTAGGTACATCTCTCTCCATATACACTGTAAATAAAACAACAACCCTTCTGTGAGCAGCAGCTCAAGTAGGATCTGCTTGATCTTCCCAAAGAAGCAGTATAACCACTTTCTAAGCATGTCAGTAGATCCTTCCCTCATGGTCTGCATGAAGGTATAGAGTCTTGTTTTATTGTGCTTGTCAGATGCAGGAACTGTCAGTTTCTGTGCAGGAGAATTCTGTGAGATTTCCGCTCTGTGGTTGGTATTTGTTCTCTAAGAGACTATTACACATTACAGTAGCTAGAGTTCAGATGTGCAGTAGCAGCTAACCAAAAGCAAGCATTTTTCAAGCTTTTATTTCTCAACTAAGAGTCATTTATATGCATCTCTGAAAATACCTATCTGCATGATTCACCAGTGAAACCCTAAGCTACAGTTTTAGGGAGAAACTACCTGGGTTTTCTCTGCAGGTTCTCATCTATCATGGGTGGCAAAGGGTTTGAAAACTCTGCTGGAAAATTATAATCACTATTTTTTTGATTGCTCTGACATCTTTTCTCAGTGGCACCCTTTACATGTTCCAGACCCTGCAGATTTATAAAATGAGAACAGATCTTTTTGAATTTTTTTTTACTTGCTTTGTAATACTTTTGTCTTGTAAATTTTCTGTTATTTTCTGTAATTATTTAATAATTCTCTTTTTTTCTTCTCCACCAATAGCTAGCATTCAGAACACACTGATCCTTTCCTGAAATACCCACAGCTTCATGGTATCTCTATTTACCCAGTCAAGTCAGCTGCACATTGTTAAAGCAGTAACTGTTGATGTGCCAGTAACATCTGATGTAACATGTGACACCACTGCAGCCTCAGTGGTCCTCTCCCTCGAGAGGATACTGACTTTACAGTAGAGTTGCCAGATGGGAAGATGTTACTCCTGCTGTAGTAGTTCTTCTTGGGTTATGTGATACAAAACTGGTCTGCACACACAGAAAGGAGCACAGAGGCCAGCAGGGGAACACAAATTCTGGACTCAGAGGATCTCAAACCCTGTCCAGGCCCCTCCCAGGGCTGTCCTGGGAGACCCTCAGTCCCATGCTCCAGGTGTGATGCCCATCATGGGGAGTCAACAGGAGTGTCTCTCCAGAGCACCTTTTGGACTGAGGGCAGTCACTGTCTAGAGATACAGGATGCAAGTGGTAGGAGAGCCTTTCAGGGGGGGCACAAGACTTATTATGGGATGTTGAAATGCTGGGGTTTCAACCCCAAGCCCCAAATTAAGGTTGACATATGGGTGATTCCCACAGCCCTTCACAAAGAGGGGGTGAGTTTGCCTTTAGGCTCCCTCCCGGGTGCGGCCGGCCTGGCAGGGAGAGCCATTGGGTATAGGAGCCCCAGGTGTCCCTCATTAAGTAAACAAGGGTCAGGTGTCCCACTTGGGGATAAAAGCTGGGACCACCTGCAGGAAGGGGCAGTGTCTGTCTGTGAGGTGGATGTGCTTTGCAGAGTTTCCTGTTGGGGGAGGACCTCCTGCCTCCCTGGAACTGGGCTCCAGTCAGGCCTGCCCTTTCTAAATGTGGGCTGTGTAGAGATTCACTGTGTGGCTTCCTTGGTCTTATGTGTTTGGCTTGTTGACTCGGTTGTCTCCTGTCCCTTCCATGGGAGACTGCATTTCAGCATTTGTTCCACCCATTGTTGGTTGTGCGGTGTTGTTTTGGGGTCAGTGGGATTGATGTTGATTATGTATAACCTGACTGACTTGTTTGTACCCCCAGCACTCACCCATGTACTGACCCTTTTGTATCAAATACAGTTTGGTTATTAGTTCATCTTTATGCGGGCTGTGTCCTTTATGTTAGGCCTAATAACTGGCAAAACAGATGTTTAGGTGAAGAGGCAAAGTCAGGGAAAGGGGTGGATCTAGGTGATTTCAGGAGGAACAAGCATGGACAAATAAAGGGATATGGTATAAGAAGAGCCAGCCACATGTAAGTAATGACTGGTCAGTATGCTTGTGGCCATACCCTGCACCTGATCAGCACAGTCTGCCTTGTCATCTTAGTAAAGACTGTTTCTAACTATTTTAAGACCCCCCCACTGTTTTGTGTGCATGTGTGTTAATGGGTGTCTGAGTGCGGCAACCGGAGTGGGATGATGGGCCTGAGGCCTCTGTATGTGAGGGTGTGTGAGCAAATACACAGCAGGATGAGCTAGCAAGGAGCTGCGGTGGCCAGAGCTGAGTCTGGGTGTGTTTGTATGAGGGTGAGACCAGAGGAGGAACTAACTCCTGGAGGGACCAGGGATCTCTGTGGACAAGAGCTCTGTGTATGTGTGTGTCTCTAAGGGTAAGACCGTGGGGGGAGCCAACAAACTGTTAAGAGAGCTGGAAGGAGATATGTGTGTGTGCATGTGTATGAGGAGGTCTGTACCAGCCCCTGGAGTAGGGCCTTGACTTGTATCCCCACAGGTGCTGGCATCTGGGGAGGCCAAGATCCATGGACAGCTACTGGGCAGACTGTGTGTCTAAGCCCAGCTGCTGGAGAGGTCCGCGTTGTATTTCCCACTAACGGACCTTCGTCCTGACCAGCCAGTTATGGGTTCAGGGTGAGGCTGTAGTTGCTATTTATGTTCATGTGAGTGCTGAGTGTGTCTGTGTTGAAATCTGTGTAGGGGGCTGTGGTGAATGGGAGTTAAATCTGGTTGTCAGCTGGTCACAAGTGGTGTCCCCCAGGGCTCAGTTTTGGGGCCACTCCTGTTTAACATCTTTATTGATGATCTGGATGGGGGGATCGAGTGCACCCTCAGTCAGTTTGCAGATGACACCCAGTTGGGTGGGAGTGTTGATCTGCTCGAGGGTAGGGAGGCTCTGCAGAGAGACCTGGACAGGCTGGAGCCATGGGCTGAGCCCAACTGGGGGAGTTTCCATAAGGCCAAATGCCGGGGGCTGCCCTTGGGCCACAACAACCCCCAGCAGCGCTACAGGCTTGGGGAGGAGTGGATGGAGAGCTGCCAGTCAGAGAGGGACCTGGGGGTGTTGATTGACAGCCGGCTGAACAGGAGCCAGCAGTGTGCCCAGGTGGCCTAGAAGGCCAATGGCATCCTGGCTTGTGTCAGCAATAGCGTGGCCAGCAGGGACAGAGAAGGGATCTGACCCCTGTACTGGGCACTGGTGAGGCCGCCCCTCGATTCCTGTGTTCAGTTTTGGGCCCCTCACTACAGAAAGGACATTGAATGACTCGAGCGTGTCCAGAGAAGGGCAACGGAGCTGGTGCAGGGTCTGGAACACAGGTTGTACGAGGAGTGGCTGAGGGAACTGGGGGTGTTTAGTCTGGAGAAGAGGAGGCTGAGGGGAGACCTCATCGCCGTCTACAACTACCTGAAAGGAGGTTGCAGAGAGATGGGGATGAGTCTCTTGAGCCAAGTAACAAGGGATAGGACAAGAGGTAATGGCCTCAAATTGCACCAGGGAAGGTTTAGACTAGATATTAGGAAGTATTTCTGTCCAGAAGGGGTTGTTAGGTGTTGGAATGGGCTGCCCTGGGAGGTGGTGGAGTCACCATACCTGGAGGTGTTTAAGAGTAAGGTTGACAGTGCTTAGGGATCTGGTGGAGTTGGGAACTGTCAGTGTTAGATTAATGGTTGGACTGGATGATCTTCAGGGTCTTTTCCAAGCTAGATGTTCTGTGATTATGCGTGTGCGTACATGTGTGTGTGTGTGTGTGTAGCATACGTGTGTATGTGCATGTGTGCTTACTTGGAATACATATTGAGCCTTGCTGCTGTTTGGACCTGGGGGTGTGCAGCTGTGGCAGCCATGCCATTGTCAGGTTTCTAGATTCAACACCCATAATGTTTCTCAGCCCATGTGAAACATTAAAGAAAGTCAATCTGATCAAAGGAGCCTGTGCGGAGACAGTGAGCTGGGTCACTGGGCACGTGTCCTCTTATGCCACCTCCTCTGTGGGACATAAAATGTCTGAGGAGTGCAGCAGGTAAAACTGTGCAGCTTTTTGTTTAAGGAATCAGGAATCCTTTTCACAGAATTACTTCCTTGAAACATGCTCTTGCCCCCTTTCTATTGGCATTTTCATTGCTGTGACTCTTCGGTGATCAATCCAGGAACCTTTTCCTTGGCTGCTGGACCACTGGCAGCAGACTCTTGTACAGTGCTATAGTTTTTGGCTTTGCCAGAGCTTGTATCTGTAGTTCATGTATACAGCCTTTGGCAAAGCAATTGGACAGTAGATATGTTGTGATATGGCCCATATGTGTTGGACAGGCCTGAACATGCCTTTTTTTTCCTTTTTCTTTTAAGCAAAAACCAGACTTCTATCTGAATTAACAGCATGTGATAGGGTAAGACTGAAAACTGTTCGAGAGCTGTTTGTCCTCAGTAACATGTTCATGGAGAATCAGGACAGTTTGTTTTTTACCTCTGTTCAGTCAGGGACATCCTGTGTTGCCATTGAAAGGTGCTGTGTAGCTAAACAAAGTATCATGTAAATATTCACAGTGGATGGTTGGTCCACTGAAGTTTGAGCCAATGGCTTTTGTCATATTCTTGTTCACTGTTTGAGGTGTGCTGCTGGGCAGGCTCCAGGCTTGCATTCCTAGTGAGACTGTTCCAGTCTTTAGCTAACTGCTGTCTGCTTGCTGCAGTACACCTTTTTATCTTCCAAGCATTTGTATTGATATGGTAGCATCTGTTCTTGTTGCTGTCCCTAGAAGAAGGTCTAGGTTGCAGGATAGGAGAAAAGAATATGTGGTAGTGAGCAGTCAAAGTAGGCTTAGCCATGGATGTGGTGAGTTTGAGGAATAGAAAGCTGGACTAGAAAAAATGGAGCAAGGAAGTCTGGACAAAGAAAAATGAGGTGTGAGGAGAAGACAGCATAAAAAGGGATGGCTTTTGTAGACTGTACAGGATAAAAATGTCATGGGTCTGTTGTGATGGAAACTTCTCAAATGTTTACCAAAAATGTGGTTTGTGCATCAGCTGGTGTGCTAATAAATGCTATTGGTGACAAATTACATGGATGTTGGAGAAAGGCTTGCAGAGAGCAAGGCCATGGGTCTCTGCAGAAGCTGATTGCAGCCACCTGAGGTAAACAGAGGAAAAAACCCAGCGTACAGTGATGCTAACAAGGACTGTTATGATAACAAAGAGAGAAGTTGTGGCACATTATGGCCTTGGGGGTGTTTGAAAAACAGCCCTGGGAAAGAAGCAGGCCAGAAGAAGGAAGATGTGACATGCCTGAGATACCACAAGGGGCTGGAATATTATAATGTAGCCTTTTACATGTGTCCAATAGATTTGTGAGTAGTATGCATGATTATTGTAGACTGCTTATATAATAAGCATGATTTCTTTCAATAAAGTTGAAGCTTGCTCTATCATTCACATTGAATCGGCTGCTTGCTTCCTCTGCCCGCTGCACATGGACATTTGACTTCAGAAGTGTATTCCTGTGAAGTAGACAGGGTTGAGGGAGTAAACAGTGTCTTTTTTTTCTGCCATTTTTGCCAGACTCTGTCAAAGAACAGCCTAGGTTACAAAGAAGAATGTAGAAATTTCTGTACCAGATTGGGGCTGAGCTGTACACCAATGTCCCCTGCTCTAGAGCATTCAATGTCAAATGCCTCAGAGTAGGCTTCAGGTCTTTTTATGTTTTACCTATATATGAGATTTCTTCAAAACATCAACTGGTTAGCTGGACTGGATCCTTAGGTTTAGATCTTCCATTCTTTAAAATCTCCTGCTTGTAAGAATTATCCTGCCTATCCTGAACTGTGAGCACCTTGGTTACCTGTAGACTTGGTTTGTTTTGGGGACATTTCTGTACTTAGCTCTATCATCTCTGACTGTCAGACCACATAGCTGGGTGCACACAGACCGTTTTTCTCTTCATAGTTTTCTGCAGCTTGTTAGTTGGCTGTCCTTTCATGTTTTTTTTTGTTTGTTTGTTTGTTTGTTTTAGTAACACATTTGGTAAAGATTTTGGTATGGAGTTTCCTTCCAAGAGCCCTCAGCACTTTCTGTCTCTTCGCTTTCCAGATGGCAAGTTTGGTGCCTACATGCAGGTACACATCCAGAATGATGGTCCTGTAACAATAGAGTTGGAGTCCCCGGCTGCCACTGTTGACCCTAAACAGGTAAGTGAGCCAGAATGTCTGTCAGGAAAGGGTGGATGTATAGGCTGTGCCTCCTCTGCAGATTTGTAGCATTCCTGATATGAGGCAGTATAGTTTCCCTTACGTATGAGGACCTTGTGCTTCCTGTGCAGCCTCTGAAAAGTTAAATAATTTAATTGTTTTCTTCAGTTCCCTGGCCTGTTGATAGCTGCCTGCTGTCCCAGTAAATGTCATGTGTGTGAAATGCAAAACAGCTTTTTACAGTTTATTCTTGCTCATCGTTAAACCTACTGTTTAATCGTGACTCATTAACTATGTTTTTAATGTGTCTGGACCACCCCCCCCG
>NW_020799097.1:110627529-110712631 GCF_003259725.1 Athene cunicularia | reverse complement strand
AAAAAAAAAAGCAACAGGCATGGAAAAGGAAAGAGAATGACAAATTTAAATTGGTTCTTCCTCATCACACGTCTTGCACGATGGGTGAGAGATGATGGCACACATGTCAAACAATATCAGGAAAGAATGCTTAAGAGTGTCAGAAACAGCAGTGCCTCCAACTGTTTGTGTGAAGATTCCAATATGAGCTAGAAAAGATATCCAGTAACAGTTAAAAGAGATGCCAATTTTTGAGTAAATGGGGTTCTCTGAAACATGGCATAGATTAAATTCTCCGTACATTCAAAGCACACACGGCTGAATTGCTTTATCAGTGACTGTACCACTGTAAAAGCACATCCATTTCTGTGACGAACAGGAATCCCCCAACATCAGGACATGCAATGAGCTGGAATTCAGGGTGGCTCATGAAATGTGCGTGTGACATTGCAGAAGGCAGGCAAATAAACTTACATTATGCTTACTCTCACATGCGGACTGTCCGGTACCCACTCAGCTAGCCTATACAAGGACTCTATTCTCCTTTTCATAGGGTCCAGGCACAGACTCAGTAAGAAGATACTTGGTGTAATTTTACCTTAGGACAAATGACAGTGCTCTAAGCACATGCTGCACAAGAAGCCTCATCTTTGCTTGATGAAGTGAGATTTAAGGAGGAAAGGAAGTCAATCAGCAAGCAAGACTGAAGCAGAATCAGACTTTCACATTAAAAAAGATTTCATGCCAAAAAAAAGTTTGAAAACCAGCATCCTTCCCAGTTTTCAGCCCAGGTTGTGTCCACCAGAAAGGTGTCAGACAGAAAAAGCAGGCAGTCTTTTAACTGTGAGGGCAAAATCCTTAACAAGCCAACCTTCCCCAAGAAAGAGATGGAACCTAGCAGAATCCTGCACGCCTTGGTGATTCCTCCTGGATTATTTTATACCTGCAAGTGTGAAAGCAGGGGTAAAAGCTCTCTCAGTGACCTCCATTTCAGTCAAGTTTCTTGATATTTAAGGAGCTTTTGCATGTAGGTGGCTAGATGGAACTGAAGAGCTGCCTCTTTGTCAGAAACAAAAGAACAGCAAATTTAAGTCCTGAATTTAAGTCTGGAGTGGAGAGCTAGGTCTGCTGAAGAACAGTACAAGCTGTGCTGAAAACCAAATGCAGTGATGTGGTTTTCTCATCCTCTAAACACAACAGTGACCAACTCTTCCAGGCTGAAAGAGAAGGAGGAGGGATTGTTATGATCGCTTGTGCTTCAGCAAGGCCATATCAACCCTGTTTGTATAACACTTCACTTAACCTTGTTAAAATCGTTATTGTAGTTTATAAAAAGGGAATGTGGAAAGAACCGGGAAAGTACAAACCTGTTAATTGAACCTCAGTACCTGGAAGAATTACGGTGATGATTTTACTGGGTGCTATTGAAAGGCATTTAAAGGACAATGCAATCATCAGCCACAGTCAACATGAGTTCATGAAGGGAAAGTACTGTCTGACTGATTTGATACCCTTCTACAATAAGGTCAACTGCCTAGTGGATGAAGGGAAGGCAGTAGATAAAGTTTTTCTGGATTTTAGTAAGGCTTTTGATACTGTCTTTCACAGCATCCTTCTCAACAAGTTGTCCAACTGTGAGGTGACCAGGTACACAGTTCACTGGGTGAAGAACTGTCTGAAGGGCAGAGCTTAAAGGGTTGTAGTGAATGGGGCTACATTTGACTGGTGACTGGTCACCAGCAGTGTTCCTCAGGGCTCAATTCTAGGGCCAGTTCTGTTAAATATATTTATCAGTGATCTGGATGCAGGAGTAGCAAGTTTGTTGATGATACCAAACTGGAAGGTGCTGTTGACTCTTTTAAAGGACAAGAGGGCATGCAGAGGGGTCTAGATAGATTGGAGCACTGGGCAGTCATCAGTGGCATGAAATTTACCTAGACCAAAAGCTGGATTCTGCACCTGGGACAGAGTAATGCTGGACACAACTATAGACTGGGAAAGGAGTGGCTGGAGAGCAGCCCTGTAGAAAGGGGTCTGGGGGTGCTGGTTGGCAGCAGGTTCAATATGAGTCAGCAGTTGTGCCCTGGTACCCAATAGGGCAAACAATACCCTAGGGTGCTTCAAACACAGCATAACCAGCTGGTCAAAAGAGGGGATTATCCTGATGTATTTAGTGCTGGTGAGGCCTCACCTTGAGTGCTGTGTGCAGTTCTGGGCCCCACAATTTGAGAAGGATGTGGAGGTCCTTGAAGACATTCAGAGGAGGGCAGCAAAGCTGGTGGCAGGGCTGGAAGGCATGTCCTCTGAGGAGTGGCTGAGGACTTTGGGCTTGTCTGGTTTGGAGAGAAGGAGGCTGAGGGGTGACCTCATTGGAGAGAGGTGCTGATCTCCCTGGGATCCAGTGGTAGGATGCATGGGACTGGTTCACAGCTGCACCAGTGGAGGTTTAGACAGCATCAGGAAGCATTTCTTCACCTAGATGGGGTCAGACACTGGGACAGGATTTCTACAGAGGTGGTTGATGCCCCAAGCCTGTCAGTGCTTAAGATGCATTTGGACAATAGTCTTAACATGCTTAAACTTTGGGTCAGCCCTAAAGTGGTCAGGCAGTTGGACTAGATGATCGTGATAGGTCCCTTCCAACTGGAACCTGTTCTATTATATATTCTATTCTCGAGTCTCTATTCTCAACTCCCAACTCTGTCCCTTCTGTCCCTTCTGTCCCTTCTGTCCCTTCTGTCCCTTCTGTCCCTTCTGTCCCTTCTGTCCCTTCTGTCCCTTCTATTTTGGCCGTTCTCTTCGGGCCGTTCTCTTTGGGCCGTTCTATTCCATGCATAGTTTGTCCCACATACAGTGATCCTACCAAATTACCTGACCAGTTGACCAGAAAGATAAAATTACTTTGCTGATTGGGTCTGCCATCTGACCTGAATTAAAGAGACCATCACTCTCCTGAATTAAAAATCAGACTTTTGGAGTTTTTAGGCAGCCATCTATGTTATGTCCTCTTTTACAGCCTGCTTATAGGTTCTGTGATAACTGCAGTGCTAGTGGTGGCTGTAATTGGTGGGAATTACACATCTGGAAATTCTGCATATCTCAAAATATCATTCTAAAGGCATTTGGAGCCTACTGGGAAAAGACCATGGGAAAACCTAAAGAAGATCTCTCAACGCCTTATATAGCTAGGGTATCTTGGTTTGGAGTCAGTTTTGTTTTGCCTACAAATTTTGTTCTGTATCTTTTTGTGATGTTTTTGCCCCTGAAAGAACTATGTCTTGTCCTGGTCTTTTCTTTCTGTACCCTCACAGCTTTAGCACAAAAGAGTTCTCAGCCCAAATCATGCGTAATTAGTAGCAGCAGCTCTGTCTTTGTAGTGAGAATTACTTGTAGATGTAAGCACTTCTATCCCTCCCTTCTTGGAAGAATTAAGATGCTGCCTGATTTGCCTGGGAAATAGTCTGCAAAAAGCTGGATAGCAGAGAAACAGAGTGTTTTCATGTCCCCTTTTGAACTGTTCATTAACCCTCAAGAGGTTATGGCCCACTGTTAGGTGCCATGTTTATAGTATAGACTTGTTAAGGCTGAGGTTTAGTTGTGGTACATGTAGTAGTATCAACCTTCTTTTGCCACTCCATCTCTTTGTGGAATAGGAGAGGACACATTCTCTCCCTGCCACCAAGCAATGTTTACTGTACAAATTCTCCATGCTCTTGCATGGCTCTGTCTCAGGTGAAGGTGGCCATATCCTTTGTGTAGCAGCATTTATTGTAGGCTGCAGTTGAGGGCATTAGTGACAGAGTGGATGGAATCATTGTGTCCTGCTGCCTGTGACTGTGAGATGGAGCCCCATGGTGTCTTCGTCTGTAGAGAAAAACTGGTGACCATTTTTTTTTTTTTCTCAAGCAGTCAGTGGGAATCATTGGAGTAAGGGTAGGTGGATCACTGAAGGATGGCACGGTGCAGTTTTTGACTGAAATGGAGGTCACTGAGAGAGCTTTTACCCCTGCTTTCACACTTGCAGGTATAAAATAATCCAGGAGGAATCACCAAGGCATGCAGGATTCTGCTAGGTTCCATCTCTTTCTTGGGGAAGGTTGGCTTGTTAAGGATTTTGCCCTCACAGTTAAAAGACTGCCTGCTTTTTCTGTCTGACACCTTTCTGGTGGACACAACCTGGGCTGAAAACTGGGAAGGATGCTGGTTTTCAAACTTTTTTTTGGCATGAAATCTTTTTTAATGTGAAAGTCTGATTCTGCTTCAGTCTTGCTTGCTGATTGACTTCCTTTCCTCCTTAAATCTCACTTCATCAAGCAAAGATGAGGCTTCTTGTGCAGCATGTGCTTAGAGCACTGTCATTTGTCCTAAGGTAAAATTACACCAAGTATCTTCTTACTGAGTCTGTGCCTGGACCCTATGAAAAGGAGAATAGAGTCCTTGTATAGGCTAGCTGAGTGGGTACCGGACAGTCCGCATGTGAGAGTAAGCATAATGTAAGTTTATTTGCCTGCCTTCTGCAATGTCACACGCACATTTCATGAGCCACCCTGAATTCCAGCTCATTGCATGTCCTGATGTTGGGGGATTCCTGTTCGTCACAGAAATGGATGTGCTTTTACAGTGGTACAGTCACTGATAAAGCAATTCAGCCGTGTGTGCTTTGAATGTACGGAGAATTTAATCTATGCCATGTTTCAGAGAACCCCATTTACTCAAAAATTGGCATCTCTTTTAACTGTTACTGGATATCTTTTCTAGCTCATATTGGAATCTTCACACAAACAGTTGGAGGCACTGCTGTTTCTGACACTCTTAAGCATTCTTTCCTGATATTGTTTGACATGTGTGCCATCATCTCTCACCCATCGTGCAAGACGTGTGATGAGGAAGAACCAATTTAAATTTGTCATTCTCTTTCCTTTTCCATGCCTGTTGCTTTTTTTTTTTCTGCTGTTATATGGTCTGATTTGCTTGTAGCATAGGAACTAAGGCTTAGAAATGGTGTGGTTTTTATAATTTTGCTTTCTGCTTT
This sequence comes from Athene cunicularia, assembly GCF_003259725.1. Classification (NCBI taxonomy): domain Eukaryota; kingdom Metazoa; phylum Chordata; class Aves; order Strigiformes; family Strigidae; genus Athene; species Athene cunicularia. The sequence goes on along the minus strand of NW_020799097.1, from coordinate 110,707,620 downwards.
AGCAAGAAGAAATAAATAAACCATCCTGCAGTGTTTAATGTGATATTAACAGAAAGAGATTAGACAAATTGCTGATGAATAGCTCTTTTATGTCATTGGATGTGACAGTGAAATACTTATTTTTTTGAGTGATTGTCTGAGTTGTAATTGGTAATCATATCATTATAATTCCTTAGCAATGTAATTAGTAAAAATATGTTTGGATTAATTAATCCAAGCGTTTTTATATTCCTTGTGCTAGAGAGGTATAAATAAATCACAGAATTAATAAAAAAATCAAAAAATAAATGTCCTCCTCATACAGCAAATATGTGTGTATATATATGTATAAAAAGAGAATATTCCAGTTGTTTGTGAAACCCTAGTAAGCAGGGGAAGCTACTACAGTTCAATTTGTTGTGAACTGTTCAGTTTCATTGTGGTCTGATTTAATAGTAAGGAAATGGTTTGAAAGTACGAAGTGAATCAGAGGATTCTTACACCAGCAGTAGTTAATGATTGTTGGGCCTTTTCTGAAGACTTATGATTTTTTTTTTAAATTTTGGACATGTGAATGGAATAATAGAAAAAGAAAAAAATGTCTGGCATTTAATTGAGCTCTTAAGGCACCTTTCTGGTAAATCTGATGTACAAGAAATTTGCCTGAAAGGCAAAATAAAACCACAGATTAGAAACTGGATAAGAAATGTGAAAACCAAAAGGCATACAGTGGGAGTAGGTCAATGTGAGCATGTGGTGTTTCTGTTGAGTTCAATAATAGTGACTACATTTCCTACGTAGTCTTTGAGAGTGAAAGTAGATCAAGTATTTCTCTTCACACTTGGCTGTGATGCAGAAATCAAAAGTATTTTTCCCAATGTTCTAGTACAAATGACAAGCATCGTAGTTTCCAGCCTTAATGGATGAAGCAATTTTGGATAATTCCTTTTGAATTTACATGGATCCGTTTGGATAATTACAGAGGTCAGAGCTAAGAGTGTAGCAAATTTCTGTGCTGTCTTGATGAACTTTGTTGTGATCATTGCTGAGAGTAATTTAGCAATGCTCAGAATACTTTGTATTTTTTTGTAGGAATTTGTAGCTAGTAGAAGCAACTAGACAGAAATGGAGCAGGAAGAGGTTTTAGAGTGCCTGGGGAGATGAGATGGTGACAACTCAAAAAAAGCCCCTTGAACTTTGAAAACATTACGAATAATTATAGAATGCAGATTGGAAATACTCTGTGCACTTTATTTCTGCTAGGGAAGTGTCATAGCAGTTTCAGTATATAATGCATATATTCTACTTGCACACTGAACTGACCTCTGTGGGCCATTACTGTCCAGAAGAAAATAAACTACATTGTATTTTAAACCATATATTGGAACTGGACACTGTAGTGGAAGGGATAAGAAGAGTGAAATCATTGAAGCAAGTCCTTGATACTGAACCTGCCTGTGTCAGTATGGTAAAGCAGCATGCACATGTTGATATGAAGAGTAACTCATAACATAGTGCCCCTTGCAAATGTCAGTGTTTTAAATGAGAGGAACTTCTCAAGACTGACATTTAAGTAACTTATATTTTTAATGTCAGGAGGATCTGTATAGAAAATCCATTAAATAAATTCCACATAAATATTCTGTTATTTATGCATTAAAAAATTCCTTATAACAGTGTAGCCAAAAGTGATTTCTCTTCTGAATGTGGAGAAGACTCAAATCTAGTATTTTAGCTTCTATATCACTTTCCAGTTAGAACACTTTAATATAATGTAGCTGAAGGTATTCTCAGTTCACCAAGTATGGTGTTACTTCAGCTTTCATTTTCATTTTAGGGAGGGGTGGAGGTTCTCTTGAAATTGTGTAATCAGTAGCACAGTCCTGACAGAGCTGGTGAAAAATATTTAACTTAATAAATAATGGTAAATGACTGTACAGTGAGGGCCTCTGTCTGAGTGAATGGATTTTTCCCATTGTATTTGAATTTGTTTTTTGTCACCTAATTTTTCTTCCTTCCCATGTGAACATATGTACCAGTATGAGAAATAAACTACAATCCTCTCCTTGACACCATCAGCTGGTATTTTTTCTAGATGCTGTGTTGCCAGCTTTAATGTTTCTCTTCCACTTGCACTGTTTTTGAGCTTACTTTGAAGAAACAAATCCCAAACCTATGAGTTCATTTGCTTATATTTAAGTTTTGCTGAGGAAAATGAACCAAAAGGAGCTCAGCTGGTTAAATGATGGTAAAGAGTGGTTGAGGAAAATGAGTGGGGAAGCCATGTGGCTGATAAACTGCTTGGCTAGGGAATTTTTCCAAGACCCTGGGCAGCCAGTTAGACCAGGCTAACTGAAGGCCTGGTAGTACTTTTCTTGCCTCAGACTTTGGGCCCATATAGTGTAACTTCATTGTGTGCTGCTCACGTATCTTCTAGGAACAAAATAAAGTATTGAATTTCTTGCATGAGCTGCTCGTTGGCCAAAAGGACTGTGTCCTCAGAGATAAAAAAGCTCCTAATAACATTTTGATTGTGATTCTAAGGTATAGATATGTGGAAAGGAAAAGGAAAAAATCAGATGATCACCATCTCCTTAACAGATTGTAAAGACTACCCTTCTTACATTGCAGTAGACCTCTGATAATTTATCTCAGTGCTATCATTTGCTTAGTATTAGGTATTAGTATTAAACTACTACATTTGTAATGCCCGGGGCAGTTTAAAGGATTGGTCTTTTCCTGAAATACATACCCTGTCCTTATATCTGTTGTGATTTTTTTTTTTTTTTTTTAGGTTTGAAATTGTAGTAGCTTGGCAAACCACTACTGAAATTTAAAAGATACATCTGCAGATATTGTTGTGGTTTGAGGTTCCAGAAACATGAACACTGCCACTGATTTTCTGGCAGACTGCTAACAAAATAATTCTTTTGCTGGTGTCATTTGCTTCTTTCTGGTGTTATTCATGGCTATTGGAAAAGGAAAAGCTGTCTCTAGAGCAGCGCAAACAACCTCTGTGTACACACTGATCACAGAGAAGAAGGAAAACACTGGGTATGTTTCTGTATTCAAGGAGGTAGAACTTCAAGGAAGGCTGATGCTTAAGGCATTTCTGAATGTGGGAGATCAACAAAACAACCTGCAGAATTATTAGCATTTTCAAGTAGGGAACTTGCTGTGCCAGGTTTTTTTTGCATATTTTTGCTACAGCAAATTGCAAAAGTGATGTAACACAGTATTACAGCTGACAATAATGGCAGACATTTCTGCCTCAATGAAATCTTCTTTCACAGTGCAGTCTAGTTTTCCACTGTAATAATTAAATTTCTAGAATTTCATGTCTGTGGTGTACTACTAAATAGCATTAGGTTAGAATTTGTCAAAGAAGCTGTCAAACCAAATGTAAATTTTGATCTTTTTCAAAACTATTAACTCTGTAGGTTGGTCAGTCTGGGGATGAAGCAATGTCCACATAGCTGGAGATTGTTAGTTAATTGGTGGTGTCTCAGCAATGTAAAATATCTGTATTATAATGGGAGAAAAGAAAAGTTGCCTTCTGTGGACTGAGGACTCTTGCCTTTTTGTCTATGGTCATGATAGAGATGGTCTTAAACAGTTGAGATGTTTGAGATGCTTCATCACTTTCCTGACTTCTTTCATGCTTCAGAAATTCAGCAGTTGGGTCAGACCAGGTATTAATCCCCAAAGCACAGATTTTGGCTGCTCATAAGGGACCATAAAGTACTTCTCCTGAAGAGCCAATTGGTTTGTGGGTTTTGGCCCTGGCCAAATTCATAACACAAAGTGATTCCAGGGTATTGTGGCTTGAGATAGATTGACAGGTACAGGTTCACATTATTTTCCATGTGAGTTTTCAGGCTTAGTTACTCCTGTTATGTCCATAGTTAAGACTGTCTTAATGGATTGAGGGGCATTGTTTCTAATCCTATGCACAAATTTTTGCCTAGATGCAGCATGTCATAGCTCAGTGTGCAGGATGTCTGGTCTTGTGTTATAAATGTGAATATTTCAGTGCCTGTGTATATGTAAGTGCTACACATTGCTGACCAGCCCAGCTTTACATCTTAGGCAGACACAGTACTTTTGCTGTGAGACAGTGTTGCTTCTGCTGTAAGATGCCCGCACTTTGAATCCTTAGGAGCCTTCCAGGATGTCTCAGAAAATAATTTTATAGATGTAAAGCTGAGTTAGACACTGTCTGTACAGGTGCCCCATGTCTACAGTTAGCCAGCAAACATCATAAAGCAGTAGCTGCCACAGCTCATAATATTTGTGCAGATGAGACAATGAGTATGGAATGCACTCTGTGCTTCTATGTGTTCTGCTGTTAAGGATACCAATTAAACTGAGACACCAGAGTGAAAAGAGCGGGCGTATTTTACTAGTGATAACAGTGTAATACAGAAAACATGCAGTAAGAAAAAGCGGAATAGTGCGCTTAAAGCAGCAAACAGCAAAAACCAGGGTAATGCATTAAATCATTACTGCCTGAGAGAGACAAGAGTGATTAGGAAAGATCCATCACCACTTGCACACGTTCCCATCACCCAGACCCGCAGATGCTGGGCAGCCCCGGTTACAGCGAGGGTTTGGAGAGCCCGTCCCGGCAAGGGGGAAATCCTACGCGGTGCGTCCACCCGTAGCTGAGGCGTCCAAAGTCGCTGTGAGCGGGTCCAGCCTTATACACCCCCAAATCAGCAAGCCAGAATAGCTGGCACCTTTGTTTTGAGTGGAAAATTTCTGGTTTCATTCTCCTGTTGGATTCTACCCAAAGCCTGGCCAGGGCTCAGAGGGGGAAACCAAGGGAGTTTCTGACAAGGCCAAATAGGTGGGTTCTCAGCCTTGAAAAAGGCTAAACAAGGGAAGTTGGATACATTCTCTTCTCACTACTGATTCTATTTTGTCTAAGCTGCCTCTTTCACTAGCGAGTTTACATACTTTGTTAATGATTACACACTAAACAGCTTCGGCTTGGGGCCTGTTGTTCAGGCTTTGGTACTTCAATGCTTTAGCACTTTTTACATCAGCATAAGTGCATTGTTATAACTTAGTACAATACCTACTAGCACAATGGGTTTCAGTTATAAAATATACAGGATTCATCTATAGGTCAGCTCTGGCTTGGGCCAGTTGTCCAAGCCTTAGCACTTCACTATGGTAGGCAATAAAGATATGTTTTTCTGAACCAGACTTGTGTGTCTGAAGTCTGTAATATGACAAAGTTAACTGTTGTCACTTTTTTCAACTCACTGGCAGGTCTTTATTGGTGGAGTGTACTGCTGTAACACTTCCATTTGAATTACTCAAGCACCTTATAAGCACAGAAATAAAAAATTTAGGAGATGTGTAATTCTTTTGTTGCCTGCGTAATAACAAGACCATATATTTTGAGTACAAAGAAATGCATTTTAATCTTTGTGTCTGAACCTGTGTATGCACAGATTGGAGAGCATGCATGCGTGTGTTTATGTCCCTAGGTACACACATAGGTACAAACAGTATTATTTGAGTTTTAGATGGATGAAGCAGTTAATAAATGAACTTTGTTATAATAATTAAAAAAAAAAAAAAGTAAATACTGTTCATAGGAGACATGGATTTACACAGTTTGTCAAATTCTCCCCACACCTCGTCTAAATGAGCTTGTTCTGTCACCTTGCTTTGAGCTGGGTGAATACTGCTGTCAGATCATGCCAGCCAGGGAGTTGTTCTAAATATTCCAAGGTTATGCTTGCTCCTGTTTTTTCTCCATCTGTTAGAGATGTTGACCTCTGACTAAGAGAGGTAGTTGAGTAGTCATGAGTAGAGCTTTGGTTCTGCTACAAAGTTAGGTGTGAATGTAGATCTGGCTTTATCACTTGGTATATCTGCTGTTTTGTTTGCCCTCTGCACTTCACTGTTCTCAAACTAATTAGATGCAGAATTAGGTAACTTATGAGGTCCTTTGTGATAAATACACACAACAAGTTTTGGAGACCATCTGTTGCATGCTGATTACTCTAGGATATGCTTGCTACTCTTAATTCAACAGAGAATATGGCCCCTTGTAAATCAGACTATATGTATGTATATATATTGTTTATAAAACACTCTATATAACTATATAGACTTCAGAAGTCTTAGTGAGAATGCTCTTTGCCCTCAAGACCACATTGGAAAATGTTCAGTTCTGCCTCTATATGTAAATTATATATGAACAAATATACATTATGGATGTGAATTCTATATTGCAAGGTTCACAGTGTGAATACACTACTGTTATTTCATGTTTTGACAATCTGGGGTTAGCTTTATTTGGTTAGTTCACAGCCTTCTTAAAGATAAAGGTAACTCAGTTTGAACTATTGGTGTCTTAGGCTTTTTCTTCTTTCAAGTAATAAGAAACATTACTTAGAGAAGAGGGGATATTATGTAATTCAGTAATCACATTTACAGAAACAATGAAGTTTCATGGATTATAAGTTACAGAACTATGAGGTAACGGAAATTTTTTTCTGCATCGTTATTGTAGAAAAAGGGTCACTGCTTGGAGCCTCAATGCTGCAGTAAAAGTACATATTGCAACAGCTGCTTATAGGTTTGGTGCAGCAGGTTTGACTGTGGTTTGACTTGTGTTGGGGGGCTCTTTGCAATTGCTGACTGCTAGGTTGAGGGCCACTAAGGAATGATGAATATTTACTACCTGCTCATGTAGTTATTTAAATGTGTAGGAATCTGTGTTTTGAAAGCTAGGAACTGTGCTTTTGGGTCTCTGCACCCTGCAGCTAATATAGTGTGCCTCCCCCCTTCCAGTACATTTCTGTACCATGAAGAGGGTCTATATGTGCGATAAGGTACAAGGGGATACTGTGCATCCTCCCAGGGTTCTGCATTCTGCACTCTTAGCTTTTACTGACTTAGAGCTCAGATTTATATCTTTGTATGCATCTTCCATGAGCCTGTCTAATTCATAACTGACACACATAATCTAGTTTATTTTATTCTATGAACGTTTCATCTCAGATCTTCTGGCATGAAATTATGATTTATGACTAGTATGTTTTATCTTGGGGAAATTGTGGAAGCAGTAGAGAAAATGAGTAGATTACAGAAATTATCCAAATGGATAAACTGCACAGTGTAGTGATTTAAATAGCTCTCAATATGTAGTGTCCTCAAAACTTACTGTGTCCTGCTTCTCTGAAAAATGAGAAAGAGACGTAGGAGTGACAGCTGTGTGCAACTTAGTTTGACTCTTGGTAACATTGGAAGCAGTTCTACTGAGAGGTGGCAAGGGCAGTGTTAGCCAGGGGTTTTGTCCAAGCAGAGTCGAAATTGTTGTTCTATATTTTAGGTGATGCTAAGACTTATGTATCTCTTCCTCTGAATAAAGAATATAAAATAAATTTATTATTGTGTGCTGGATGGCCAAATTTGGTATATCTGTTGTCAGCAACTTTGACACTACAAAACTACCACTTAAGACCCAAAACAGAAGTTTGGTGGAATCCAGCTCCCCCTTATGGTCCTTGTGTTTTATTCTTTTCCATGTTTGTAGGTTGTGTTGAGTGGAGAAGGAACTCTGAAAAGCAGAGGGTAGGCCTTTGTATATATGCACTTCTCTTTTGTACTCAGGGTGATTATGTTAGTGTATTCACGGTCTTCAAACATCTGGAAAATCTAAGCCTTAGACTTTTTTTTGTTTTCTCTTTTATTGATATATGTATTGGTGTGTGAATTGGATTTGAAAGTTTTATACAAATGCTCACATTCACAATTTTTCAGAAATAATATCCTGAAATTATTTAACTCCATGAGGTGTTTTCTTATTCTTCTTACTTTGTGCATAGCTGACAAAACTTGAAAAGCAGCAACAAAGAAAAGAGAAGACCAGAACCAAGGTGCCCTCTGAGTCGAGTAGAGAAAGAAATGCCCCCCGTAACAAGGATGACCCCAGCGCAAGCAGTGGAGCAGAAGGAGATGTATCTTCAGAAAGAGAGCCTTAGCTCACCCAAGGCAGGTGTCAGGTTTGGCTTTTCCACTCCTCTGTAAGGCTGTGTCCTCTTGCTTGGCAGTCTCTAACCCTCGGTGCTTTACTGAAGCAGCACATGCAGAAAGGGGCATTAGAAATGCTGAAAGGTGAAATTCTGTTAATCTTGCTGGCAGGTAACCTCCACTTCTATCAGCAGTCAGCACACAAGAATGTAGAAGTGGGTGAAAACCCCTTCCCATATGTGTGGTTGGCTGGAGGTGTGTGTATCTGTGTCTAGCCCAGCCACGACTGTTTCCAGGTTGACTCAGGAAATACAAAATTTTGGTCTTAAAACACAGCAGTGACTTAACTCAGAATCCAGTTTGGTATTCTTCAGAGCAGAGATATGTGGTTGTGTTTCTCTCCCTGTCTTTACCTAGCAGGCAGGTCACTCTGGAACAGCCCCCACCATTTGTAATACCCAAACAACACATAGTCCCCAGCAATGGAAGCAGAAAGCATTTCAGAGGTAGGAGACAGGCCAGAACTACAGCTTCCTATCATGGTTCTTACTCCTCCCTCCTCAGTTTGTTCTTTCCCCGGATGACTTGGTAACAGGCTATTTCATATACCTTCACCATCTAATGAGAACATTAGGCCAGGTGTTTAGAGCCAAACTTGCTGCCTGAATTTGATATGAGAACTGGGATTTCCTCTCTCTTCAGGCACTTGACCTGCAGGACATGCCTGGACCTGAGTGAATTGAACTAGACTGATTATAGACCTGAATCCTTTTTCATGGGTTATCTACATATGTAGATTTCTATTTATCATACTCTCCAGTCAGTTTTAAGTCTTCAGAACACAGATTTCTTTGCCTGCCTTCCCCCCTGCAAAAGCTACATTGCTGATTTTGAACTTTCAAACATGTCCAAGCTCTCAAGAAAGTATTATTTCCCTCATCTGCACACTGAAGCCCCGAGCTGGCTATGCAGTTTAATTATTAACAGCTTTGCAAAGTTAAGGTCTAACCTTTCTCTCATTTTCCCATCCCTAGGGTTCACTCTGGCTTGCGATTTATACAATTCAATATCACGCATTGCTTGGAAAGTGTTTTTTTTTTTTTTTTTTAAACCCCGTGAATTTCCCTACTGGTCAGACATTGGGGGATTTACAGACATTTCTGTTTTTAAAAAGTTCATATTATCTGTGTGGTATTAATATGAATGAATTTGCATAAGGCATTGAATAGATTTCTGGAAATATGCTAATGGAAAAGGGATCAAAGAAACTTTCAAGTCCACAGGCTTTTTTTCCCTGGCCTCATGAAGAGCAACTTCAAGGCTGTTGTGAAATGGTTCCGTTCATTAATTGAGTTGCAGTCAAACGTGGATTGTTGTATTATACAACACCTGAAATCACACGAGTGCTGCTCTCCTTGGCTTTATGTTTGGTGCACCTTCCTATTTTAATACTGGAGATGAGCAGTGACATTGGGAAGGAGGATGTGTTCTTAGAAAATAAAGTGAGGATGTACTGTTTCTCAGCAACTGTTGGCCTTGCTGCTATGCTACAGGGATACAAGGTTTCCCACACTGTTTCTGGGTTGTGTGTTGAAATAAGAACGTTTTAGAGAGCAGGAGTTGCAGGCCTTCTAGAGGGCTTTGGTCAGTCTGATCTTTCCAATAGCATTTGAAATTCTAGGGAGCTGAACATTTCTAAAATGTGATGTACTGATAACCTAGCATTAATTTTCATGCTGTGACAGTAAGTAAAGATACTTTTCTCTAATCCTACTATATTTCTACTCTACCTGTAGTAATGTTCCTGTTTGTTTGCCTTCCACAGTTTTTCATACAACAGCTACACTGGATTCTTGAAGAGAGACCCAACATTCACCTCAGCACCACTCTTCAACAATTTTGGGAAAGAATGGAAAATGGGAAAACAGAACTAAGACATTAGAAGCCTGTATCATTCTGTATTGAAACAACCAAAGCAATGCTATCAGATTCAGTTGTTAATGTGTAGTATCAGTAGTAAAAAGGACTTGTAACATTTTTGTGTATGTGTTTTCACATGACTGCTGAATAAAGGGTGACTGTAGGCAGATTGTAGCAGAACATTCACTCTCAGTACATAAGCTCCATTTCAAAAATAAATCAGGGTTTTTCCTTAAACTTACACTTGAATTATGAAAATGATCCAAGCAGGCTTGTATATTGATTCTCACTCTATGGTGTCATGTGCTACCTGTTTCCATGGCAGCATGTAGATCTGTGTATATTTTGGTATATTGTTCAGCTGCTACGTACCACCAAGTCAGGCAGTCTAGTCTTTCTGCATGGATTAAGTTATTAAAAGGAAAGATCAGCCGCTAGTCGTTTATCATGTGGAACACATCTGTCTTGTAAACTTTTTTAAAAACAGAAAAGACTTTATTAAACAAATGATGCTAGCTGAGTGCCTGTTGGTGTTTGTGTATTGCATTCCCTAAAATATAGCCACATGTGTAACCATGAGAGTGACGCAGAGCAGAAGTTACAAGCCATGAAACACCTATTAATGTAACTCATTCACCTCTCCTTTGGCAGTTTGGGAGTCAGGTTGCTGACCTGAAATCTTTGCTCTTTCCAACACATCTAAGCCCCTTAGTTACTTTATGGTGGCTATCAAAATGCTGCAGCAGCTGCTCCGCATACTACCTCACGTGCCTGCTGACGTATCTGTTGGATTCATCAGAGGCAGAACAGTGTTTGGAAGCTGCCAGCAAACAACAGGAGCTGAGGAGCAGCTGCAAAACTGCTCTCCTGTGAGTGTTAAAGCCAAGGAAGTGTCAGGGGTAATGGAAGACTGCAGATCATTACACTTTTGGCTTCTTTCAGAGGTAGTGTTACCTTTTATACTGGCTGTTCTCCAGGCCTGCTTTGCCCTTATGGTCTTCACTAGCCATCTGCCACGGCTGCTATCAGAGCCAGGATGCTACTGCACAACTGTCTTTACCTGTTGATAGGGATAACTCGCAGATGATCCTTGTTCTTAATCCAAATGCATATCATATTTACAATGCTGCAGACCATGCAGTCACTGTGGGGCCTTTTTAAACCTTTTCTCTTGTAGGCTGTTTGTTCAGTAAAGTATCAGTCAAATCAAGACAGGAGAGCTTTAGAACTGCCCCCTGACACGGCTTTTTAAAATACCCCAAGCTTAAGTAAAGATTCGGCCAGCCACACACCTAGTATTTATGCAGAAATGGTGAGTAGCCAGGTTAGGTTGAAATGTTACACTTAGTCTTGCCTTTAGTAATCACGTAATTTTTCATCTGGCCATTATATGTGGTTTAGTTTGCCTGAAGTCACAGCCTTGTCACAAGCAGTGCTTTTTCACCTCCAGGTACACGTGTTGTGCCTTGTCCCTTCGGACTCTCCCTCTCCTGGGACTGCAGCCTGATAGGCTGTTGTCAGATTAGTGCTTAATTGGCTGTAGAGGGCAAATTCAGTGGGGAGGATAACAGACTGCCTACCTCTCAGGTGTTGATTGTGGTTGTCGAAGGAGTAGCCCTCAGACCTATCTCATCTGGTTTAAGTGTCCTGCTTGTTCCGGCATCTTTGAAATGTTGTCTTCTGCTTTACAACTTGTTCTTAAGAAGATAAAGGTGTGAAGAAAATCCTACAGCCTCTTTGCACCCTGAAAGGTAAGTTGGTAGAAGCTAAACTACAAAGAATAAAGATTGAAAAGGAAGTTTCATCAATATGTCTTGGGGAAGGCGAGAGGTGGTATTCTAGCTGTGTTTAAGCAGAAATAAATTGCAAAGAAGTGGCCGTTGGCCGAAGATGGGGGGGACCTGATGCTTCACACCCTGCTCAACCACATTTTCTCTGAGTGACCAGGCTACATTGTCTTTCTGAGTCTCTAATCAATAGCATTTTCCTGCCCTGCGTGGGAGATGTCAGGATAAGCTCACCATGAGTATGGTCATGGTCATGGTCTGTGGTGATGGAGGCCTGGGACCTGGGAATACCCAGGAAAGCTGCATGTTTCAGACAGATGCTTCCTGCTGTCCTGTGTCCAGTGTATTTCATGCACCATGATTTATTTAAGGATTCGAGAAAAATCCAACCAGCCAAGTCCATTTTGTTGAAAGTGCTGTTTAGCAAAAGTTATTGCTCTCTTCTACTGGCAGTAAAACTTAGGAAAGGCCACTTTTCCAAGTGCAGTTTAATGGCTTAGGAACTCTATTCCATGTTTTTTCCTGCTTGTAGTGAATTGTAAGCAAAAACCAGGAAACTTGAATTCTTGTCCTGTTCCTCTACCTGGTATTTCTTTGTCTTGGTTGGTTTCCAGTGCCTTGATGAGCTTTTGTTGTCTGTTTGTGAACTAGATGAGGTTTTTAGTTGGAAGGAATGTTATTTTTTTTCCCCCTAAATGCTGTAAATGACTTTATTTAGCAAAAAGACATGTTTGTTTCGTGTGTTTATAAAATATTAATGAATGATAAGTTGTGGCTCATTATTCCCTTTTCTACAGATACAGACTTATAGGCTTTTCTCCATTTTCCTGTCCCAGCTCACAGAGCAGTTTTGCCAGAGTTTGCTTCTTCGTGATTTACAGGGTAGAGTCTAAGAGGGCTATGGACAATGTTTGCCAGCCATAATAAAGCAACTCCTGATTCAGAGAGCCTGCAATGTCTGATCTCCAGCTGCACGCTGCCTGCCCTTGTGTTAAAGTCCTGCAGGCAGAACCTAAAGGGTGTACATTTTGAGGAGAACCCCAAAAATCAAATGTCCTGTGACCGTTTGTGGTAATGCTTCAAGGGTGCTGGTTGAATCTTTCAGACTCCTTTCTGCTTCCTCCTGTGCTGGTGTCTTTTTGCCTTGCATTGTCTCATGAACTCATCCTCTTCAGAGAAATGCCTGGGGAATCTCTGAGTGCCATGAAAATAATAGTAAGTGAGAGTCGGTATTAACAGTCCTCAAGCAAAGAAACCTCGTTAGTCTTTTCTTTTGTTGTGGCTTCAGTAGTTCACATGTTGCTGTATTTTATACAGCCTCTGTACACCTATGGTGTGGTTGACAAGCAATTCTGCCTTTACAACAAACATGCATAAAATTATGGAAAATATTCTTGGTAGGATTTCTGCAAACACCCAGTACTGTTTGTATATGACAAAGGTCTGTAAGAAAGTCACACTGGGTTTTCCCATTTGAAAATCCCAGCAGGTATCTAGGAGTCATTCTAAATCTGAATACATGTATTTTCCATAATTACTGTTTAAAGTACTAGCTAACAAGGGCAAACTGTTCTGTATTAAAACTCTCACTCCGACACTCCACTGTAGGTACTTTTTTTTTTTTCTTTTCCAACCTTATTTTTTCAACAGAAGACTCTCTAAGGAAAATAACTCTAGGACTCATTTGAAAATTTGCTGCTAATTTTCTTGGCTTGTTACAACCAGAAAAGATTAGTTATTATAACAGTAAAAACCCTGTTTTGTAGGTGTTTTGCAAACATCTCCAGATTCTGAATCTATGGACTACATTGCTTTAAAAAGTAGGATTTTAGGAATAAAACAGTTGGAGTAAGTGATGCTCCTACAAAGCTATTTGGAAAAATGATTGGATAGTTCTAATCTGGTGTATGAATATAAATGAAGACAAAATAACTTATGACTATTGATGTAAATGCTCAGTGGATAAGATCACAGTTTCCAATTTTAGAAGCTAGTCCAGACAATGAATTAAAAATAATCTGATTTGTAGAGATGCTAGTTCCTGGAGAAACCTTGTTTAAACATATTGGCAATATCTCCCTCTCTCTGCTCCGGTTTGGTGGCTGTGTGATAATGGGATTCAGTCACGTTGCTAAAATACACTTTCCGGTGGTTCTTCCACAGGACCAGGGGACTTCCAGTCCATTGCAAACCGTGCTTCAATAGCATGCCGAACGAAGTCTAGCATGGCTGGTAGTGGTGCAGGGAAAACCACTCAGGTGCATTTAGGGGCTTGCAGTCAAAGCAGATCTGCAATTCTTTCAATGATTGCAGTGCTAGTGATTGACCTGAGACCACTGGAGTTTGCAGAACAGGAAGGAGGGCAGAAGTACTTCTTCATGGTGTGGTATGGAAAAACAGGGCTCTGAAAGTGGGAAACCTGCTGTGCCGGCAGTCTGGCTGCTCCCGTTTGCCACCCAGCATCCTCTGGGAACCTCCACTGATTAGTGGAGTTTCTGTCTTGTAGCACTTGCCCAGCAAAGGGGAGCCAGAACTCCTGGAGCAGGCTTTCAGCTGGTGGCAAGGTGTCTGCTCTTCCCTGGCTGTCAGTCCATCCCGAGCATTTCCACACTGTCCTTACAAATGCCCATTTTCACTCAGTTTTGCGCTTGTGTCATTAGAAACGCTTAGCTGTCAATTCAGCTGCATGTAACTATGGACTCTGCAGTAACGAATGTTTGGTGACAGTTCAAAAAAGAGCCTTCTAAACTTTTTGCATGTGTCTGGTTGTCAGTGAAGGTGAGATGGCAGACGCCTGGCAGGAAACAGAACTGATGGTGTGCAAATACAAACTAGTATTACAACACTGAAATAAGGCCTAAGGCCAGTCACTTTTCCATACTCTGGAGTACCCATTCATCTCCATGCCAAACTCAATTTTATCACAAGTAACGCTATTTCCAATGTCATAAGAGGAGAGCACTCTTCTGTCTCCTTCCCAGTCTGTAGTTTGCTAGGCTAAATAAGCCACGTCCTAATCCTTTCTATGGAAACTGGCCTTTCTTTTGTTTGCCCTGGCATAAATATCTCCAAGCTGAACTCTCTTAAAGGGATGAGGAGTCAGGCTGAAGCTTGAGGGGTTGATGACAATGTCCCTGTCCTTGAGAATGGATCATGGAATTGCTGAGATGCAGCTGACCTTGGATTCCCATACCCAGCATATGCTGATGCTGGAGCATCAGCATATGCTGCTGATGGAGCAGGTATAAACCCAACCAAAACCCCACTATTTCCCTTATGCAGTTTATTGGCACAGGATATTTGAGGAAGCCACAGATGTAAATGGAACAGAGATGAGAGCAGCTTATAGTGTTGGTAGATACAGAATACCAGGGGCTGGATAGAGCCCACAACTTATTGGGGTCTCAGCATCTCTGCTTGCACTGACTAGGACAGATGGTGAGGGCAAGACGTCTCCAAGTGTGCTAAAGCCCTCCAGTGCAGGCTTGTGTGTTCGACACAGCCTCTTGAGACCAGGGTGTGCTGCTGGGCACCTGAGCTTTGCCAGGCCTGCTGATGCTGAAGTCCCCTGCTCTTCCTCGAAATCTTCCAGGTTTTATCATGTGCCACTTGAACAATTCACTCCCAGTGTTTCTACAGAGATGTGTTGCAATTTCAACACAGCAGGGACAGCTTCTGTATTTAGTCAGGGTAACATCAGTGAAACAGCAGGATTTTGAGAGGAGACAGCGGATCTGTGAGCGAAACACAAATGACTTGGGTGCCATGAGCAAGTCAGTCGTGCCTGTTCTGCTCCCCTGCCTGTCCCTGCACTGGGTTTTTAGGAGAAAAATCAGGAAAGCAGAATGCGATTGTCAGGGCGTTCTCTCAAGCCGGCTCTTCACAATTCTCTGAAGGCTTTTGATCTCTAATTCCTGTATGCTCCATATGTGTTAGCATTAACCTACTAATCTTTGTTAAATAAATGCTTTGTAATGGTAATTAACACCAAGTGCTTACACAGTCCAGGCCGGTCCACTGAACAGTCTTGGGGTTCCATTGCAAGAGATTTTAAAAAATGCAGAAGTGTGCGGTCAGGTTTTCCAGGCTGTGGCACATCTCTGTGCCGGACACCCAGTGCTACGAGCCAGGGGTGCTCTCTGTGTGAGCTGGTGCACTGGGGCTCTGGAAGTGACATGGATGGATGGTCACAGCCATTGTCACAGCATTTGCCTTTACACAAGAGATGTGTCTTGGTGGATTTGTTTGTAGCACCCTGAGGGTGAATCAGGATGTTACAGGAGGCCCTGTCAGGAAATGTGGTAATGAAAAAATTAGCATACACATGAAAAAGTAAATCTGAGATTGACGTGTGAAACAAGCTTTGTGAATACTGCCAGAATTGCTCATAAACCCTTATACTGCTCAAGTCTCAATGAGATTGCTGAATGGCAAGTGTCTGTTTTGTGGTCTGGCGTGTGGTGTTGAGAATCACACAAAAATACACTGCAAATATCCTTATATGTGTTGAATAAATACACCATAGTGTTACTGAAGGCACTTGTGTACCAAGTAAATGTTTTTTCCAAATATCAAATATTTTATTTTTCCATGCTAATTTGTTTCAAAGAGCTCCTCTGATTTAATAAATATTTTAATACTTGCAGTCAAAAGTATGTGACTATGGTTTTGTTCTTTGTGTATTTAACGTCATACCCACAATGTCTTAGAGTTTGTCCATTTATTGCTTTGACAACAACATATTCCCCTTGATACAACAAATGTATTGTAACACTGGTGTATGGAGAGTGTGGCTCAGTCATGATATAAGGAGAGGAGCTTTACTCTTTGGGTAAGGGAGTACTTGGCTATCCCTGCCTACTTAGTGTTTTTTCTTCTTGTGTTTAGATTATCTGGGGGATGTTAGCCAGTGCCAGCTGAGGTATGGTGGCAAACCGTTTCTTCCTATTAAGAGCTGGGATTCATTTCATATGGGCGGCTGAAAAGCTTGTAGCTCTATGAAGCAAGTGTGTATCTTGTTATTAATATTTTTGCACTAAAACACAAGTCCATGCAAAAGACTGAAGTACTCAGTAGTTCATATGGTAGATGTTACTATGTCAAGGCTGAACCTGTAAAAGACTTCTGTGACGGAAAACTTTGAGTATATTGGCTTGCAGTAATAGAAATGCCAAGTCATTATTCAGAGGGGGTGATGTATGATGTAGCTGGTGGAGGGAGGGTGGAGCAGGAACACGGATATGTTTATTGCTTTAAGACTCTTTTCTCGTGTGCCACCAGGTGTCATCAAAACCTAAGAAACCGAAAATCACTGCAGTGGATTAAGGCGCCTTTCTCCTTCCTTAAAAGAAAATAATGATTTTGGCTGTAATTGAGATACACTCTAAAGAAAACGAGTATGTATTTACCTATACGTGGGATCTGTATCCTTCTCCAGATAGCTGCTCTGTTTAAAAGCTATAGAATATACAATTTTTTTGCCTATTCACAATATGATATGCATTACATTTGTGCAAACCCCTCAGCCTTGCAGAGAAATGGTGTGTGGGGGGGTGAGCAGTAACTGGACTAGAGGCTCTTGGTGCTACATGCTGCCACAGTTTACACTGCTGTGGTGCTGGTGCCAGTATTTTCTCTGCTATCTGTGTGGAAGCCTTACACTTTGGGTTGTGTTTGGTTTAAAGCATTCATCAAGATAGTCAGCAGTGAATTAGGCACTACAAATATATACAGCATGGGTTTAAAGGCAGGAGGTAGTTTTTCCCTGAGAAAAGTTCAGTGCTTACAAATACTGTAACCACTCCTTATGACTGACAAATTGCCTGCCTATGAAATTGGAAGTGTGCCTTTTGAATAAAAATGGGGTAAGATTGTACTCAAATAACTATGTACAGGTTCTCTTTTAGGAGAGGAGGTTTCCTTTGCTTTAGGTAATCTTTGGACATTTTATTTTCCCTCTGCTCATGCAGATAAATTGCAGCTTAAATTAGGCTACATATATATCTTTCATTATGGCCTGAGAGTTTGTTTCTTTGAGATGCCCTCACACTCAGAAGCCAGACACCGTTTGTTGTACAATGGATTTTTATTTATATGTACAGAGAAAGAAAAGGCTCATGATAGCTGCAAATAAATTTTCTTTAAGTGTTGGGTTTTGTTTGTTTCTTTTGCCTGTGTTAGGAGGATAAAAATAGGGACGTAAAGGGAAAATGCATTTCTTGTTAATCCTAAAATACATTCACATTAAAAAAGTTCTCATTTCAAGATAATCTTCAAAAGGGCAGATAGATGGAATATTTCTCTCTGTGGAAAGTTGATTGCTGTGTTCTTTGGGATGTTTTGTCATTGGGGTTTGCTATTTCTGAAGCAGGCACAATGAGCAATCAACCAGGTAACATTCTTTGGTGTGTTTTAGGGCACTTGAGCAGTACTGTCAACAACCCTGTGAAGCCTGGCCCAGCTGAGGGACTCCTGGCCAGTGTGGAAAATTTCAAAGAAGTTGATAAATGTTCTTAAAAAAAGCAACCTGAACAAAAAACTCAACATTGTTAACATTGAAATTTTAACAATTTTAACATTGTTTCTGATATGCTAATACGTAGTGAGGACTCCATGAAAGCGGAGGGAGGCTGGAGCAATGGGGATATTTGTTATTTACTATCAGTTACAAAGAATAACAATGAAAAGTTTAAGTTTTAGGGAATTTGTTGGAACATAGTGGCATGGTTTGAACTCAGCCAGCAGCCAAACACCACACAGCTGGTCACTCACAAGCCCCCTCCCCAGTGAATGGGGGGGAACTGGAGGAACACAAGGAAACTCCTAGGTTGAGATAAAAAACCAGTTTAGAAGTTGTAATAAAACAAACCAATAACAATAATAGAAAGTACAAACGGGTAATGCATAATGCAATTGCTCACCGCCTGCTGACCAATACCCAGCCTGCTCCTGGCCACGATATTGAAAGAATGAAGATCCCACTGTCCCAAACCTGGAAGTGGAAGAACCAACCTCATTTATATACTGAGCATAACGCCACCTGACAAGGAATACTCAATGGCCAACCCAGCCCAGCACTCCAGCCGTGCCCCCTCCCAGCTCAAGAAAAATTAACTCTATCCCAGCCAAAACTAGAACACATAGCCAGAGGGCTTCAGAAATTTAGGTGTCGACTGCAACCATCAAGTCGTCGTCTGCCTGCTGCAAAACTGCCTCTGTGTTTCAGGGGGGAAGAAGGAGACGACAAACTCACTTTTCTTTCCTGTTAGTTTAATATAGGTGTATTTTTAATAGGTCTAGCTAAACATTTTATAACTTTATTTCCATTTTCCCACCCCTGTTTGGAGAAAGTCATGTTAATCTGTTGTAAAAATTGATTAGAAATATTACTGATGGTAGGAGGAATTGTATATCTTCCATTATGCTCCTTTGTTAAAAGTATATTGAGGTAGCCAGAATGTTCCTACAAATAATTACAGTGAAATATAATGCATTATTGATCAAAAATCCATAAAGAAAAATGATCAGAGTATTTCTCTCCAGACTAATGTCCTCTGCCTAAAAGAAACTGTCATTGACAAGTTCATGAAGCATGTAGTTGTATGCTGATAAGAACACCATCCTGAAGAGCAGCACAGTGCATTTTTGCAAGAATAAAAATGCTGACATTAAAACTGGAACTGATTATGTTGAACGTGGTTGAGGAAAAAGGTTTCAAAATTAGCCCAGAAGTTTTGGCTACAACCCCTTAACTTCAACTTTAAAACTTGTTTGTTGTTGTCTGCATTGGCATTTAAACTGTGCTCTGAGTTCATGTGGCTTCACTTGTTTCTTCACCTGTACCAGCTCTAGAAACTGTTTGGGGTGAATAAGGTCTCGGGCCAAGAGAGAAGCAATGCTGCTCCTCATGCAAGTACCACTGTTGGTTATCCTCCAACCTACACTAGAAAAAGCAGAAAGATTTTGCATGTCCTAATATGAGGGCAGTCAACTAGTTTTTTCAAGTATTTCCTACTTGAAGTACTTGTATTTGTAAAGATAAACACAGAATACATTTAATTCCTGTTTAATGACTAGTGCCTCATAGGGAAGGTCCCAGATGCATTGATTTTGAGTACATTTTATCTTGCCTTCCTGCATAATTTTTTCCCCCACAATCAAGCTGATTGGCTCCTGTTTGTCCCTAGCGCTGCATCTACTGTAATCCCATGCTGAAAGGTGGACCCCTCCCACTGGGGCTTCTGCATAAGGACAATTTCCAGCACAGCTTGCAAAGTGGGTTTTCTGTTGGCTTTGGAAATATTTAGGACATAAAAGGTGCTGTGAAGGAAGAAAAGCTGCTTACTTGTGTAGCCATGAATCATTTTGGTGCCCTAGTGAGGTAATGGGGAGCAAGGGGAAAGGGAAGCAGCTGGAAGCTCAAGTGGTATCTGCAAGGTTTTTCTTTGGAGGGAACCAAGTGGAGTAAAAGATACCTCATGTATGAACTTAACGTTTCTAGACCAATAGCAGTGTGCCCAGTACTGCAAAGTGTAAATGCCGTAGGGGATGAATTAAATGCACAATAATGGTGTTCCCAGAAAGGCTGTTGTAAATAAAATATAAAATATAAATAAATAAAATACATTGACCTGTGGTCTGAAGAACTTGAAGTGGGGTCTGTAGGTTGACCATCTGTTAGTTTCTAAATGTACATGTAGCAAGAATTTGGGGCATCAACATTTGTTAGCGTCTTATTAGAATGCTAGTTTAGTGTGATGCAATCATTTTCAGCTGTCAGTCCCCAGTAATTGTATGTCTCTGAAGTTTAACGTTTGAGCTCTGAGGTTCATCCACTGCCCCATGTGTGCTGCTCTTGTTAATTCTGTTTTATATCAAACCCCAACCTTACTTTGGACCTGTGCTTCCTATGGAGGCCAAAAATCTGGTGGTGGACTGGTGACTCCTCAGTGACGCCAGAGGAATGAGGCAGAGCATTATGTGTCCTGACCTTTCATCCTGTACAGTGTCCTGTACAGGTTCTGCTATTGTTCCCCTGTTCAGAAAGTACATGAGATGCTGAAGAGCACCTCCTGAGCTATGGTGTTATTTGTATGATAACGATTCTTATTTCTAGCTTTTCTGGTCATCTGATTCAGTTAGTCCAGCTTTCTTGTGTCGACAGAATCTTGCATCTCCAGATTTCCTTCATGACTGTAGGTTGGCAGAGGATTAATTTAAATAAGATGGACATTATATTCCTGATGGGGAAAACCAGAAACACTGGTGAAACTGCAGCCGCTCTTTGTGTTCAGGAAACATGCCGTGCCTTTGTCAAATCAGCTTGGGTTACTGAATGTAAGGTATCTCTTGGACGGACACAGGGTTTCATACAGCATTTCTCTTTGTGATTAAGAGTTGCTAACTTTTCTTCTTCCAGCAGATCTTGCTAGAAAATGCATTTAAATATATATGCATCTGTCACCTTCAGCCAGGGATACTCTGGTACTTTCTTATTAAGAACAACCTTAAAGATGACTTGGCAGCTTCAGCTTGTGCTGACTGCATTGGAGATGTGCTCGTGTAATAGGAGCAGGTCCACCACAGCGTGCTGAATTCTGTTTGTTTCTGTTTTCCAGTCTGTTTAGATCAACAAAATCCTCTCTTAAAGAGAATTTACTTCTACCCTCGCTGGAGTCTCCCAAGGTGTGCTGCTCAGCATGGTGGTTTTCCTGAAGTCGCACTGCCTGTTTCTTGGGACCGCTGGCTTCAGCTCACCCCATCTTATCCACTTCTCAAAGAGAATCCAAAAATGTACTGTATAATCTAACATAATAATACTGCAAGAGATTTTGAACCAGACCTATATTCTCACTTATACAAACACTGTTTACAGAAATACTAAATATGCTTTTCTGTAACAGAGGGGGATAGATGGAATATATTTGGGCCCTTTAGGTTTTGCTGTAATAGCTTCATTTATCAGAGAGCCTGCAGGAGCAGTTTTACTTGTTCCTTCACTCCAGCTTTGTTTCCTCGAGGGGTGCAGTGCACATTGAAGTTTGTAACATCTCATTTTATTTTATGATCGTTCTGGTTGTGGCTCATTAAAACCCCAGCATTGTTCAGGCAGGCTGCCTGCTTTTGACTCTGCATTGTGAGCCGTGCTGGTCTCTTGCTTTCCTAATTCAACAAGACAGATTAAAGGGAGTGATTTGAAACAGCTGAGGAAAGAGTTCTGCTTTTCATATAAAAATGGGTATTTTTTGCATGGGGCCTTAGGAGGCTGTGGTCCATGGTGGTGGATCCTGGCTACTAGACTGAGCGGCTCACCAGGGCTGGTTGGGCTGGGCTCAGCACTGTCCCAGGTTGACTTTGGGATCAGTGCTTGGTCATGTTTGCCTACCGATGCCTCTTCTGGCATCTCAGTAAGGCTCAAATCAGGCTCATGGGCTGAGGGTTATGCCATTTTCATGTGATGAACGATACTTTTGACCTTTATTAGTCGCTCTGGGAAAGCCTTCCCTGTCTAGGAGAGGTCTTATCAGACAAGACTGATCCCTTGCCTCAGCTCTAGGATTTGCCTTCTTAATCTCTCCTCGTAGGTCCCTGAGAGCTTAAACAGTAGCAGGACTGTGGAGTCTGTCACCGTCCACAATTGTTAATACTCCTTGTGCTACACAAGGTGCATGTTTTGACAAACCTCTGGGTAAAATGATGTAGTTTTTCCTTCTTTTCATGTTCTCCCATGTTAACTGGTCCTTGGGTTTACAAGTGTTTGACAAAGGCAGGCGTTAGTGAACACACAAGTGAGCAGCTTTGCTTGAACTCCTGCAGGAGCTCCAGCTATCAGGAGGAGGTGCTGCTGGAAGCAAAACTGAAGAAGGAGAAATGTTACATCAGGAGTAATTAACTAGATAATTTCTGTATGGTTATGCATACACTTGTATTTTTTCAAATTCTTCTCTGCCAATCCTGCAGTGAAACCTAAGCCTTCCTTGGTACCTGTGCTAGACACTTCTTGGAGTTACAAAGCTTATTCCATGCAAATGTTTCTTAACTTCTCTCACAGACTACTTTTGGTGAATTCCTTGCTGCTTGCTTTGGCTGCCAGTACTTTGATTTTTTTTTTTCGAATATAAACACTTCTACTAGATTTTTTTTTCCCAAATGTGTGCATATAAATTCCAGAAATGCAGCATACCAAACCAAAACCATAGTTACCATTCTATTATTTTAACAGTCTCATTAAAATATTAGCTTTCCTCTGTAGTAATGCATGCTAATAAGCTGAGGTATGAGAAAGGTCTTAGTGTTGCTGGGGTTCAAAGCATCTTAAGTCAAAGTTACATCTTGTGAAATGGCATTTATCACGGCAATCCTGTGACATCCAACATGGACTGCTTACTAGTCCTCTTGCTTTCCACTTTCAAGCCTTCTGAAAAGCTGCACAAATTTTATTAAGCCTTATTTTATATTTACAATGCAGAGATATTTAACATTCACAGTGTCTGGCAGGGCGAATCAGCAGAAGATCCAGTGAGACAAGGGTGTCCCCTTCTTTTTGCGGACTTAGCAATTTGCCCATATTTTTCATACATTGATTTATATCTCAATTTGTATCAGTAAGACAGTGTACTTACATTTTACACATTCTCTTTAATATGAAGGTAAATAAGGAGTCTTTTCTAGTGCTAATATGACTGTTTCTGTGCTCACTACCTACAGTGTAAATCAGAAGTAAAGCTCCTTGTTACCTGCAGTTTTCATTTGCCAGATCTGGGTTGGGCGTGATGGACTTGAGGAAGCTGACTGATCTGGATTGTCACTCATGTAGATACTCACACCATTACGTTCCATGCCTAAGTCTAGGAAAGTTCCTGCAGTTTCAAATTACTTTTTTACTCCAGTCTGATTGTTCAACTCCAATTCTGATTAATCAGAAGAATAACATTTTCTTTCACACACACAATGTTCTTCTAAGTACTTATTAAATATTATCAAATGATAAGTTTAACACTAATTCTGACTGCTTTGCTGACGTTATTGCCTCTTTTTATTTGTGGTAACTTGTGGTAATATTTAAATGTTGTGTGGGGGAGTAATGAGTGTTTTTAAAATAAAGTGCCTTACTTCTGAGAGTAAGAAATTAGATACTGATAAGTTCACCTGACTGTGATTATTATTGTTACGCCTCCTGAAGAAAGGGGAATGTTCTTGTGTTTTTTTCTAATAACTGACTATACCTTAATTTTCATCTCAGAGCTTGAAATATTTTGTCCTGTGTCTAAGTGATGTTGCAAGTCATTTGTTTTACATGAAAAACAGTAGAAGACAGGGTATGTGTGTTTGATTTTTAGACTAAACTACAAACCTAATGGTAATCAATGCTGTGTGATCATTTAGGACAAATTAGTTTTGAGAGCGGAGGTTAAAAGCAAAAGAATGATGATTACTGCAGCGAGAATTTAGTGACAAAACCATGGAGTTGTGCACTGAATCCTTTAATAAGAATCCTTTATTCCTTTAGTTTATCTCCTTAATATATTTTTTTTTTCCTATTATGCTTGAAGGTGCTGAAAATGGGCATGCAGGCATTGCAAAGGGTCTGCTCCAATATAGAGCAAATGTTAATGGGCACCATCCTCAGTTTGGTTGAAATTCTTTGCACCAAGCTTTGTTTCAGGTAACCTGTAAGCCTGTTGTCTCATTTCCATGTACTGCTGTATTTTGAATGATAATCTGTATTTTTTTTGTGTTGTTGTCATGTGATTTTTTTCCCCCTAACCTATTCTGACAGCTGTAAGGCAGTCTAAATGCTAATGGAGTTGAAATGCACTAAAAGAGCATATTGAGACTACATCAGCTCTTAGGAAACAATAATTATTTAAGTATTATAAATATTGCATGTACTTATGAGTTCATTTATTATATTTTGGAAGTGAATCTGTTATGAGATTTTTTGAGAAAGAGTCTTGTTTAGTATCTCTTCATAAGTGAGATATCTGACCTATTTCCAGAACAGAAATATAATAGCTTAATGGTTCTAATAAACTAATTCAATTTCCATTTCTATTTATTGGGTAAATGAGCAAATGTGAAGAATTAAATTAAATTTGTCTAATTTGCTCCACCATTAATTTTTCAGCTTATATTTAGAATATTGAATATACTGCATTTTTCTGATTTCTGTTTGGAGTAAGTGGGTAAAAGTAGGCCATGTGACTTCCCCAGTGTTTTTAAAGAGCAAAAATACTTATTTGAGGGGTACACTGAAAAAAACCCGAAAAAACTCCAGGAGAAAGGAGCAAGCAAGGAGTGTGAGGATGATTTTGAATTACACATTTGTTTGTTGTTGCTCAGCATGGAAAGCTGGAGGATTTAAGAAAGCTTCTATCCCATGCTAATGGTCATCATTTGTTTAGCTTGGGTTTTTAGGCTTATGCTGAATTGTCATTGGATACAGTTTTAGTTATACTTTTGGACATTGTAATGGCAAATTTCAATATTTTCAATTTAATTTTATTTGCAGGTATGTGAAACTGCATATTATTTAATTATTTAATTATTGCATTAATTTAATGTATTAAATTAATTATTTAAATCTTTTTGTTTCAATAATTTGATATGTTTTCCCTTAAGTAACAGCAAGAAATAGGAAATCAAGCCTGTGAATAGATTGAAGGCCAAATTTCATGGTATTATTAATCACCCTCAGTGGCACTAGCAAAGTGTTTTGATTCTGATAACATTGCTCCTGTAACAGGATATTGTTCAGTGAAGATAATCTCTCTGGTCCTAAAGCGACAGCAATGGTTTCACTCACGTGGACATATAAAACTTAAGTGCAATTATTCCATTCAACCAAAATTAAATGGATTGCTATTAAATCTGAGTGTGCCTTAACCTAACCAGAGAAATCATACAATACTGGTCTGTCAATACCTGTGGGGAAAATATATATAACCCCCCCCGTAAGTATGGCAAAGAAATACCATCCATCCCATTGCCTTTCCTCCAGCATGTTTGCCAGTTGTTTATATGATGTTGCCCTGATCTTTCAAGGAGCTGGACCAGTGCCCCCCTCGTCTCTTTTCTTTCAGAGCAGGGGTAGAAAACCACACATAATACTTACGTAGGATTGTAGATAGTAATAAGCAACGCATGTGATTTATAGTTCCACTTCTTACATAATTTTTTGTTATTAGCGTACAATATACTGCTAATAATTTGTGGCTATGTGAACCTAACAGTTTGTCATCTGAGGAAGATTATTGGCATATTGAATAATGGCAGTGTCCTCTATGTGGATAAAGCGATGCTCCTCTTTAGTGGGGTGTCTTCAGCAGCCCATTGTGCTGGTTTGAAGAATGTATACAGCCCCAAATCTTCTTTAAACTACTGTTTCTTTACTGTATAGAAAGGAGGAAACGTCACAAGCTGCACGTATAGAAGTCAGGAAGGTCGCTCGCTGTGCTGGCACCTCACGGTAGCGACAGCTTAAACAGCAGCAACATACTAATGGTTCCCTTACTATGGACAAACTGCTAAATGGTGAGGTCACTCTGTGAAGTCACTAACTACTGACTGAGGGCAATTTGTTGTTTATTTTTGTGCTGTGTAACTGTAGTGATCTACCATGCAGTGTATTGGCTGTTTTATCAGCAAAGCCATGAAAAAGTCACCACTCTACAGCAGGCACGGGATGGCCATGCCAAGTGGCAGATCCAGACCTCCCAGACCCCTGCTGTATTTACAGATGTGCCCAATCCCTAAGAATTAAGTAGCTTTTGCAGCAGAAAACCAAGAGTGGAAAGCAATTCCTGGAGTAGCATGTCACTGCACAGAAGCTTCTCCTGGGAATCATGTGATTTGCATGTGGCTGGCAGCACTTAGGAACAAATACATTTAATACAGGCCTAAGAGATTTAAAACTGCAAAATAATCAGCAGATGCTTGATCTTAACGGTTATCAAAAGGGCATCATCAGCTGAGCTGTCACTGAAGCTGTGTGTCAGACTGAGAACTCTTCTCAGGTCCTTAGGTATTGAGAGAGATGCTTTTTTTTTTCCTTCAGTTTTTCAGGAATGAAGGATGGGCTGGCAAAGTTGTCACTACCAGAAACATCTTTAAATCAAATACTGCCTTCATAGCTTTTGCAGTGATACATAGCTCACAATCTCTGAGCAGCATCAGTAAATCAGAGTATCAAAGGAAATGGTGTTTGTCCACCAATCGTCCTTAACTGGAAAGGATGCAGGTCAGAGGGGTGAGTTATGAAGTAAAATGATCTTTCTGCTTCAGGATCTCGGTGCATGCTGTTCAACAGAAGGAAATATTAATTTTATCTGCAGTTCGCTTCACCGCCAAACTCCAGAGAAGCCTGGATCTAAACACATGCCACAGGCACTCAGTATTGCTGTAAAAGGGATTGATGGGTAATATCAAATATCTGTCTCTGGTTCTAATTAAAACACATTGTCTACTTAGAATAATGGAATACAAGATTTTAGAGGCGCCTGAGCCTGTATGTGGCAGTGTAATTTATACAGTCAGTCAGTGATGTCAATCAGTGCCAAAGCACACTGTTTGTTATGACCATATTATTGAATGATAAATGTTGTTCTTTTAAGCAAACTCAGTAGTAGAAAAAAATAGGAAGGATTTTTGTTCTTAAGGGAGGATTTTTGTTCTTAATGACCATATGAAAAATGACCAGAAAATTAAAATGTAATTGTTCCATAATGTCTCACAAATAATTACTGACATTAAATATTTACAGTATTCTGGAACTGCTGATACTGATGAGATCTGTGACAAAGGAGCAGAAAAAGTGATCCTTACATGTTCAGCAGTTTGTAGTGGTGGCGCAGAATGTTCAGAAATGTTCCTTCAAGAAGGTCCAGATGCTCAAAAGTGCCTAACTTGTCTGCTGATCACTTGCTCAGGAGTGCAATTTGCCAAAAAAGAGTAAGTTTACCCCCTGTATTTTGAAATTATTGATATCTGTGTTGGGGTGGGGTTTTTTGTTTGTTTGCTTTTTTTTAATTTATTTTTAATTTTTTTAAATTTGTTTAATGTGCAGAGTTTTCCTGCTCTCCTCCTGTAACTCTTGAGACGATAGAGTTACACTTTTTGTACCTGGATGACGTGCACAGTTGGGGTCACAGCTAAACAACCTTGCTGAAACCTTCTCTGGGAAGCTCAACTCTTTGAAGAGTCTTTTGTTTTGCTTTTTGTTTTTTGAAATGAAGCACGTTCCTCCTGACTGCTTATAGCAGTCCAGAGTGTCTGGGGCCAGGCTGCGAGCGGCAGTGGGTTGCTTGAGGCAGAAGCTCATCCACATCCCAAACTGGGCATGTGAATTCACACATCTTGATAATAACCAGAATGGGCTTTAACACATATCCTATAAATTATATATAAGGTTTGCAGTGAAGTGAAGCCTTAGGATTTATTGTTAATTATTTTCACTGCAAACTCTTAGAAAGTGTCTTTAAACATCCCTGAGCATCATGTTCTGCCCTACTCTTAGTGTATGATAGAAGAAGCTGTTAAGAAACAGAGACCTGATAACTGTACTAAAAATGTGCTATAGATGAGGCGGGTAGCTCCCAAATCACTTCATAGAGGTGATGTGCAGTGAAATGAATAACTAAAAATGAACACACTAATTATTGGTCAGAAATTTATTCATTATTCTATATAATACAATTAATGCAGAATAATGAACAAAATGTTGAAATATGATTTGCTGCTAATTACAATGAGGGCAAAGGAAAGCAAACTATCTTGGCAACATCCTTCTGTCTTTTATCTGGCACAAACGAAGGTGTTACTATGTGAATTGAAATAGTCTCTGTGGATTTAGTGGCCTTGTGAGTATGTATGACCTTCCGGTCTGTAGACTTGGTTATAAAATTGAGGGCAGAAATAGTACTTAAAATAATGAGCTCTTGCTTGACAGCTCTTGAGTATTTAAACTCCACCACTTTCATTGCATCCTGAAAAAATAATTTTAGATTTTTATATCTAAAAGTAGCAATTTAATTTTTTTATAAAGGTACAATGAGTTGCAGTCTGCAAAAAAACACAGCTGAATGTAAACCCTAAAAAAGTTCCCAGTATTAGGACAGTCCTTATTTCTGAGACACAGAGCTTTGATATTTCATGTGGCAGAGTTTTACGGTGAAAATTAAGCAAATGGGCACGGTGGTTGTTTAAGACGAGTCTGCAGCAGGCGAGGATTGCAGTAGCACCCCTGGGTTACGGACATGGAGGTTTGCCTGTAAAGGAGGACTCCATGCAGTTTCAGATCTCCAGACATCCGATGTGGAGAGTGGGGGTTTCGGTAGCTCCAGCTCACGCAGACAGCCGTGCTCAGACACCAGGCTACGAAGGCAAAGAACCGAAGGGGAGCCAAATGTGTTCAGTATAAGGACTGGAGTCTTCAAAACTACTTTTTAATTTTAAGCTGATGTTGCCTAGAAATAACTGCAGTCATGAGGACTTGGTGGATTTTTCCATGTTTTGGGGGGATCTTTGGTAAAGGAAATTTGCTTTCTTGGTGGCAGTTAGCAGAACTGAAGTGGCAGATGCTTTCTGTGATGCACCAACAGGAGATGCTGTTCCTTGTGTTTCTAGGTTTTTTGATTTCATTAATACACTCCTGAAACACGCAATCACCCTTCTTTGGATTAATTTAGGGTATTTCTTGTAACATGAAAAGTTTATGTTGATGCTCCTTAAGTTGTGCAGTTGAAGCACACGAGCAGCATGCGGAACGGCAGTTATCTACTGTTGGGTACTTTTAATCAGGTGAATTTACTGTTCAGATTCTGGTAAGCAGGTGTTGCTTATTTACATATGATATGTGTAATGGGTAGTAAGTTGTTTGTTCATCAAATTTCCACTAATAGGGAAGAGTGCTGCCATGTGAAGCCATGCGGAGCTAATCATATTGCTACATTGTATAAGGCTAACCACAGGAATTTTTAGGATACCTCCTTATCAGAACTTTTAGTTCCCTGAGGCACCTCCTTATCAGGACTTTCTGCTTGAAGAGGCAGGTCAGGGAACTACGGAGACTGAACTACGGAGACTGTGCAGAGCATTGAGGTGAAAAATTCAACAGCGAGGAGGAGGAGATACTTCATCCCTACAACCACGGCGCAGACTCTGCGACCACTGCTCAGGATTATTAAAGTTTACTATGCAGGCACAAGTAGGAAGAAACTTCATTATAATACGAAGTGAGAGTAGGCGGAGATAGGTTATAAATATGTATAGGCGTGTCATTAATGTATAACACTCTGTAACACATAAACAAGGCAACAAGCAGCAGAAGGCGCGTGCCGTTGGCGGCGTTGAACCCCCCGGCTGCCCAGCGCTGTTCCGCTTGTTGCCGCTTGCTAAATAAACAAATTGAAGTTTTAATTGACTCTGACTCACATCAATCTTGAGAGCTAACCTATAACAATATGTCAATCTCCAAAGCTCTTGCCTGACAAGTTTGACACGTGCTTTCAAAGGATGGCACAAGGTAATGAGTTACCACGATCAGGTTTAGTGAGGGTTATAGGAAAAGGTCAAAGGTGACCCCGGGTTGAAAGTCAAAGGTCAACTGGGATCAAAGGTCATCTGGGATCAAAGGTCATAGTCACTTCCTATGTTCCGTGCTTTGCATGTGCCAGATGGAGGCAGTTGACGCTACTCGCTGGTGCTCCCCTGGCTGCCTTTATGTCTTCTGCTGGTTCGCCCCTGCCCTTTCCCAGGGGGCTGTGGGAAGGCTGGGGGGGACTCGGGGCCTCCCAGCCTCTGGTCAGGGACCTCACTCTGCTCCTGGGCTTCTCTGGTGCCAGTGCTTAGCTGTTCTCTCAGTGGCTTGCAGCTCTGGACATGTCAAGTAGTGCTTTGCATTTAAAAACATGTTTAAATTATTTAAAATAATGGAGTATTTGTATTCTGATTTTTGTTATCTGTGAAAAGATGCTTAGACTTCCATATATATGAGCTTTTATCAAAATAATTTGAGATATATAATGTCATCAAAATTATTGCTTAATCGTATGAAAAGCAGAGGATTTTAAGATTCACTTAAAGTATTGATTTGTATTTCAGATACCGTTAAGATGTCAAAATGTATTTCAATAAAACCTTTTTCAGCTAAAAGTAACCTTTAAAAATGTTTATAAGAGTTTGATGTTATGCTCTTTGTAGTTTTAATTCCATTTAGTGAAATTCTGTCATTCCTTGACATTCACATCTTTCTCAGCAGTAGTTAGAAGAGCATATTTAAAGCTTGGTATATCTGTGGCTCTGTAGATAGTATTTATATATATATAAGGCTAAGAGTAATAGCAAAAGTAAACACTATACAATTGCAATGCCACGACGAACATACTTGGCTGCCCATTTATATCATTCATATATATATATATATATATATATATATATATATATATATAATGCTTTTAAATTTTTTGTTATGTAATCCACAAACGCTTTTATATCGATTGCTTGCCTTATTGAGAAATCCACTTTTAAAAACAATGCTTGTCAAATCTTAATCTAGAAAACTCATGTTTTTCTAAGTTCAACTGCAGTATTAGCTATTTCATCCTGGAAAAGAACAGAACGATTATAGACGATAAATGACATTTATTCACATTGGCTAATTAACTGTCTCTGGCTTAGTGTGCAAAACAGTTGTAAAAGCACGTACTTGTCAACCTAGTGCACTGACAATTTTAATGGCACTGTTACCAGTGGCAAAGCAAAATCACCATTTGCTTAAAGAAAGATAGGCAATCAGGTCTCTCCCCTATATGTATTATGGTGCATAAAATAACTTTTGATATGAATATCTTGAAAAAAGAAAATTATTAAAGATTTTTGGTCTGATTTTTTTGTGCACTTAGAGCATTTAGTTTCTCGTTTAGATGAAAATTCGGGAATGTATACATCTAGGCAAGAAGCTGTTCTGGGAAATTACATGGCTTTTTATCATATATAACGCCATAACAGTTGCTTGTACCTGCTGCATTATCCAATTAAGCTATTGTTAAAAGTTCTTCACACATTGTAAAGATTTGAATTGTAAGTAAAACATATTTCTGAATATGTACAAATGCAATGTCTGGTGGGAGGGGAGTTTTTTTCTTCTTTTTTCTCCAAATGTGATGGAAACACTTATAATGTCCTGGTAATGGGAGACCTTATTAGAGTTTAAGAATAACAAAATGCTGCAGAGTGCTGCCTACTACTGAAGCATATACATTTGTAAGCAGACACCTCTTTTTCCAATCTAACGTACTTTTAAAGAGTAACAGAGGAAGATCTAATTGCATTAACAAGAGTTATTCTGTCAAAATTACTTTAGAATTGTCTTTGATGGTTTCCTGTCCTTAGGATGTAGACTGCTAAGGATTTGTTAGAAAATAGCAAAGCTTTCTAGGTATTGTTCCTGTTATTATTTTGCTATTGTGTAAAAGGATAAAATTTTAGAGGAGCGTTTTGTTACGTAGGGTTTACCCTGTGAATGAGGATACCCTTAATTTCATTCTGGAATTAATGAGCTGGGAGGGACTCTCTTCAGCTGTGGAGAAAAACCTTTGAGGCCACAGAGAATGCTGCTGGTGTTGCCAGGAGTTTCTTTGGTAGGAGGTACAATTAGCAAAAAACCCCTCTGTATATACCTGGGTTTGGAACTTAAGTGGGAAACTGCTCTTTGTGCTAATGCACAATAGCAGCAGGTCAAATAGCCAGCAGTAATTTCATGTCCATGAACGGGAGCAGAAATAGTAGTTACCTTTGTAGAAAAAAATTTTTTTGAATGCATTTCACACATCATGGTATTTAATTCATACTTTAATTCATACTAGTGTTTTGAGGAGGTGTTTTTACTATGACTTATCGTGTCCACTACAAATTAATGTGTGCGCACCATGTTGAATCCTACGGAAAGTCACTGAGACACTGTCTTATGAGCCCCCATACATGTGAAGGCAAGGGGATGGTGTTGTTGCAAGCATGTCTGTACAAGTACATACACAAACATACGCTCCCAGTGCAATTCTCCAAGCTTAGATGAGGTGAGGAACCAGGAGGTGGTGACGTGGCCTTGCTCTTTATTGGTTACCTTTGATACCCAAAGGGAGGTGGAAGCTGCTACGTGAACAGTCCAGGAATGAGGTGGAGGAGTTCGGGTGGGAAAAAACAAGTATAGGAAGTGAATGTAAATTAGCACTGCACCTTCCTAACATGATTTGTTCAGCCTCTTGGAAGATTTAAGAGAAAATAATGAGTATTATTTGATTACATTTTCTAGACAATATCCCACTGACTTTGTTTATAAGTTTTGGAATTTGATTAGTATTTATAACAAAGTGTCTATCCTGCTATCTTAGCACTTGATAATAATTAAAATACAAACTACATAAATGATCATAATAAATATTTACAGCTTATTGTCAATCCTATAATCAAAATTAGGTCAGCCAGAAAAATTCATTAGCTGTTTGTCTGCAAATGCCACTCTCCAGAAAAGCAGATTTAACGTATAGATTTTGCCATACAACATATGTATTTTTCTTGAAAAATTGTTCTCAAATGCCTTTGGTACTTTCTCATTTCTAACAAAATTCTTCTTTGAAAGGTGCTAAAACTGTGCTAATGTTATTAGAGAAGAGTTTATTTGTAACATTTTATTTAATACCAATTGGCATAAGTGACAAAGGGAGTTGTCTGGGCAATTGGACTTCGTTTTCTTTCCTTTGCTGTTTGAAACTCTATATATGAAAATTATGATTATTTACATTCATTTTTGTGTGTGTGTGTGTGTGTAAGTTGCCTGCCTTGGTGGACAAAAGCCATGAGAGCAAGTCTGTAATTAAAATTTTTGGAGGGGTGCATTGAACGAGAAACAAGGATGTGGTGGGCAGCTGGTATTGCCCAGGCTTTTGGGAACCATGGAATCAGAATGGTTTGTGCTGGAAGGGACCTCAAAGATCATCTGGTTCCAAGCCCCCTGCCATGGGCAGGGACACCTTCCACTAGACCAGGTTGTCCAAAGCCCCGTCCAGCCTGGCACTGAACACTGCCAGGGAGGGGGCAGCCACAGCTTCTCTGGGAAACCTGTTCTGGTGTCTCACCGCTCTCACAGGAAAGAATTTCTTCCTTATATCTAGCCTAAATCTACCCTCTTTCAGTTTAAATCTGTTACCCCTCATCTTGTTGCTATACTCCCTGATAAAGAGTCCCTCCCCATCTTTCTTGCAGCCCCCTTTAAGTACTGGAAGGTTGTTATAATGTCTCCCCAGAGCCTTCTCTTCTCCAGGCTGAACACCCCCAACTCTCTCAGCCTGTCCTCATAAAGGAGGT
Organism: Athene cunicularia; assembly: GCF_003259725.1. Classification (NCBI taxonomy): domain Eukaryota; kingdom Metazoa; phylum Chordata; class Aves; order Strigiformes; family Strigidae; genus Athene; species Athene cunicularia. Next base: position 110,673,580 of record NW_020799097.1, on the reverse strand, counting down.
GCTCCAGCTCCCCGATCATCTTTGTGGCCCTTCTCTGATCCTGCTTGAGTGGGTCGTTTTTATGTTGGGGGCCCCAGAGCTGAACACAGTACTCCAGGTGGGATCTCACAAGAGTGGAGTAGAGGAGGCAAATCACCTCCCTTGTGTTGGCCACACTTCTCTTGCTGCAGCCCAGGATATGATGGGGCTGTGAGCGCACATTTCTGACTCATATTCAGTTTTCCACCCAGTATTACTTCCAAATCCTTCTCCACAGGGCTGCTCTCAATCCACTCCTCACCCAGCTTGTGTTTGTGCTTGGGATTGCCCCGACCCACATGCAGGACCTTGCACTTGGCCTTGTTGAACTTCATGAGGTTCACATGGTCCCACCTCTCCAGCCTGTCCAGGTCCCTCTGGATGGCACATCCCCTCCCTCCAGCATGTCGACCGCACCACACAGCTTGGTGTTGTCAGCAAACTTGCTGAGGGTGCACTCAATCCCACTGTCCATGTCACCAGCAAAAATGTTAAACAGCACCAGTCCCAACACTGACCCCTGAGAAACACCACTTGTCACCGCTCTCCACTTGGACACTGAGTCATTGATCGCAACTCCTTGAGTGCAACCATCCAGCCAAATCCTTATTCACCAACTGGTTGTGGTGGTTTGAGCTTGGTTAAATGCCAGGTACCCACCAAGTCACTCTATCACTTCCCTCTCTTCCTCTTGTTTTCTCAACAGGGCAAAGAGGGGAAAGAAAATAAGATAGACCAACCCTTGTGGGTAAAACAAAAGCAGTTTTAATATAAGCAAAGTGAAACAAAGATCTGTGCATTGAAGCAAAAAAAAAGAAAACCGATTTATTCTCTACTTACCATGAAGAGGTGATGTCGGGCCTTCTCCAGAAGCAGGGCTCCAATACACGCAGTGGTTGCCTCGGAGGACCAAGGGTGACCCCACCTCCTTCCTCCTTTCTCCCAGCTTTATACTGAGCAGATGCCATATGGCCTGGAATATCCCTTTGGTCAGTCCGGGTCAGCTGTCCTGGCTGTGTCCCCTCCCAAGATCTTGCCCACCCCGTCCCACTGGGGGAAATGCCAGAAAGAGCCTTGGTGCTGTGTAAGCACTGCTCAGCAGTAGCCGCGACACCAGGGTGCTACCAACACCCTGCCAGCTCCCAACATAAACCACAGCACCATGGGGGCTGCTATAGGGGAAAACCAATTCCGGCTCAGCCAGACCCAATACACTGCTCCATCAACCAAATCCAGAGACAAAGGTGTTGTGTGGGCTGGTGTTAAATGCTTTGCACAAGTCCATGCAGATGATGTCAATTGCTCTTTCCTTATCTACCAATGCTGTAGCCCTGTCATAGAAGGCCACCAAATTCATCAAGCAAGATTTGCCCTTTGTGAAGCCATGATGGCTGTCACCAGTCACCTCTTTATTTTCCATGTGCCCTAGCACAATTTCCAGGAGGATCTGCTCAATGATCTTGCCAGGCATAGACGTGAAACTGACTGGCCGGTAGTTCCCTGGGTCTTCCTTTTTTTTCCCTTTTAAAAATGGGGATTATGTTTCCTTTTGTTCAGTCAGTGGGAACTTTACAGTGGCTTAGTCACTTCATCTGCAAGTTCCTCAGGACCCACAGATGCATCTCATCAGGTCCCATGAACTTGTGCATGTTCAGGTTCCTTAGATCTGATCTTCTCCTACAACAGGTGGTTCTTCATTCTCCTGGTCCCTGCCTTTGTCTTCTGCATCTTGGATGGTGGGGCTGGAGCACTTGCTGGTGAAGGCTGAGGCAAAAATGTAATTGAATACCTCAGCCTTCTCCATATCCCAGGTGACCAGGTCTCCTGTTTCCTTCTGCAGAGGGCCCACATTGTGCCTAGTCTTACTTTTTTTCACCAATGTACCTATAGAAGCTTTTCTTTTTGCCCTTGATGTCCCTGGCCAGATTTAATTCTATCAGGGCTTTGGCCTTCCTAACCTGATCCCTGGCTCCTCACACAGTTTCTCTGTATTCCTCCCACACTACCTGTCCTTGCTTCCACACTCTGTAGTCTTCCTTTTTGTAATCTTCCGTGTAGACTTCCTTGGTCGTCTTGCTGAAATTATAGCAGATGAGAAGATATGCTTGCTCAGTGGGCTCAGTATCCAGTAACCAAAACCAAAGCAAGGAGTCAGAGAGGAAGGGGGAAAAAAGTCAAAAGTTTTTGCTTTTTCATTCTTTTAGCCAAGAACAATCAGTGTAGGCAGGCCAGCTGCTGTGCTAAGATACAGCCTTTCCTACTTGAAAAGTACTAAGCACTTGAGATAAACTCATCACATGGTTGAGCATATGAAATTAGAAAGAAAGGGTTCATGCTGACAAGTTCAAGAACCGGTGTTCACACCTCCAGCTGATGCGTGCCCCCAGCGTACTGGATTTACAGCCCTGTGGAGCTGCACAGCTGCCATCATGACCCCTCTGTACTGAACAAGCAGCTGCTGTTCACCAGCTCCTTGCAGCAGCTTGAGACTGATTTGTTTATGGCCAGCCCTGGCTCTGCTGTAGCAAGGACGCCCACACCTCTCTGTGTCTGTATGTCAGGTTATTGCAGCCTTTTCTGCCTGGCCTTGGCACCCAGCTGCAACCACACAGGCAGTGACCCCTGGAAACGTGGGTCCTGCAACAAGCTAAGGAGTTGTGTGTAGCCAAATGGATCTGCATGCAGCCAGCTCAGGTCCTTGCGTTGCTTGTGTCATGTCCCACTCAGAAGAGGGAGATAGGTGACTTAGATCTGTAAATCCCCAGTGGAGTGGACAATAGTGAGGCAAGTCTCAAAGTCCCTACATAAACATTAGTTAGTTTCCCACAGTGTATTAATTGGATACACAATAACTGACTAAGTATATAGCAGATTATGGCAAGCAGTATGATATGCCTTGTGTTACTTAATACTGACAAGGAAAATGGGGGAAAAAAAGAAAAGAAGAGAGATAGAGAGAGGTAGAAATAGATATCACTGGTCTGGGTTCACGCATTGGTCCCATTGATGAGGGTTCAAGGGTGCATCCATCTTCTTCATTTCTTTTTTTTCACTCCTCCCCCCCTCTCAATGTATACACACTTTCCTTGGGTCCTTCCCCTAGGTCATCTTACACATCTACGTATCACATATATGGGGAGGAGCAAGGGGCTTCATGGGATGATGTAAGTAGCATGATCTTGTTAATCTTTATTAGCATATGCAGGAGTGTCAACTTTAATATGCATTTCATGGATAATGAATGACTTCTGCTTCACCGGACAGATGGCCCTTGAAATTTTACAGGATGCACCAGTGCAGAACCGTCCTGTCTCCACAGGGTTCCCTCCCCCAGCCGCATCCTGTGCTATCCAGTCAGCCTTATCAGCTCCAGCCTCCACACTATCCACACTAGTTTCGTCTTAGGGCACTTGTGTTTGAGACATTCCTCAGAGAGTCTCAGAGGGCCTCCATCCCCCTCATCCCTTATCTTTACCAAGTGTTGTCTCTCGCCATTGTTTATGCTTCCCTCAGGCTGCTTATCTCAGTCTTTGTTTCATGGAGTTACAAGTCATCTCTTACAGCTTGTTAGATCTGGAGCGTGGTGGGCACTGACATCCTCATCCTGGCTCCTCCAGAATTACCCAGCATGTCTGCTTCAGCAGGAGTGCGTGGAGCTAGTGAACATCCCAGCCAGCCAGCTGCAGTGCAGATGCTCGCCCTCTGTCACACAGCAAAACCGAGTTCTTAGGCAGTTGCTCACTTGGGGATCAGTACGTGTAAGATAACCTATGGAAGAATGGTTGTGTTGATGCCTATTTTTTTTTTTTAGTATTTTTTATTTCTAAAATGTGATGTCCATGTTAATAGTAAGTGGCTAACAGTAATTAGTGGTTAATAGTAATTGCCTGTGGCTTGCAGTCACTGGAGTATGTACCGGAAAGAACACAGTGTAGCTGTGGTTTAAGAGTAAGCTGTCATCTAAAGTGAAAACTGAATGTTCTTTACCATTTAAAAAAGGGCAAAATCAAGTTCTAAAAGTAAGCAATTGTACAATATTTCAGAAATGATTTCTCAGTTTGCAGGAGGTATTTAGCGCATTTATCTGTGGTATTACTAGTTGTTAAATTTTCCTTTTCTTCTTTGAAGTCTGACTGTCTTAGCATTGCTCATCAGAGATGATAAATAAATATTTGTCCTACAATACAAGAAAGTTACTACAGAATCTGCAGTACTTTTGTTCTGCTTCTCCATCAAGTTGCCTGGAAGTGGACTCCTGTCTTTATAATAGAAAGCACCATTTTATTTATGTGTATGCTGCTATGTTTTGTCTTTCCCTATCCTGAAGGTTATTCAGTGAGGTCTGGGAGGTAAAAGGTGACAAAATAATTAATTTTTTTAGAAAAGTTAAAGCATTTTTCTTTGAACCCCTGCAATATAGCCCCTGCAATATTGTTTAAAAAAAAGGTTTTTCCTTCAGAATATACCGATTTCTTGCAGCTGTTACATTGCTCATCATTGTCCTTGTAAGAATGAGTTCATTTTCTTCTTGACTTTGGGTTTTTTTAGGAAGAGTGGGCTGTGATCTTACAGGAAAAGAGACAGAGTGACTCTCTTCCTTTCATATTTAGTGTAACTTTTGAGCTGCGCAATACTTAAAATTTGATAGCAAATTGAAAAGTTTCAGTGCAACTTCCAGCTTCTTTTCTGTCTTAAAAGAACTGTATTTAGTGACTTGATATGTATGCAGTTGTCTTCAAAGTATGCTATTATGATATGAAATAGCAAGCGTGCAATGGAAGAGTTTCCCAAGAAAGCTGGAATCTGCTGCAGTCCAAAGTAGAACTTTCATTTTACAACATAAAAGGTACTGTAAAACATATGAATATTATGGTTCAAGTAAGTGAGGCAAACATCAATTTAAAAAACCTTTACTCATCTATTTTCCTGCAAATGGGACAGAATGGAATTGTTTTGCAGAAGCAGTGAATAAGGTTAAATGCAGGTCATTAGGGTGGTAGGTTAGAGCTAAGATTTGATTTGGGAAACTACTGCCTTTCTCTTTGAAAATAACATCAAAGCTACAGAAGTGCATTAAGCTTTAGTGCTTTTTGGAGAATACTCTAAGAAGCCACATTTTTATTGGTGACAGTGTACTAAAATCCCTAGCTTTTGATTCACAGTATGATAGCGGTATAATTATCCTACACTTCTTGCTGATACCTCTGTACTTTACAGATAAGTGCTATGACTTGGTGTTTGCCGCTGGGAGTTCCAGCATTAATCCCCTTGTTCAACATGGAAAAGTAACCAATCCTTATCTGTAGTTATTACACATTAAATGGGCAGCATACATTATATAGTTCCTATATGCAATATTGTATTCAATTACGCATTATGAAAGGTCCTAATCTATGAAGTAGATCCTTCCTTAGTTTCTGAAAGCATGATTATAAGCTGTTGGCCAGTTGCATTAATTGTGCTTTGGCTTCTGTAGGAATAAAAAATGTTCTTGCCGAAATCAGGTCATGTATAATTTAGATATTGGATTTTGTTTGCGATGACAATGCCACCAAGCTTAGTTGAATGTTAAAGTTTTTCACTTAAAAAAAACCAAAACAAAAAAGGGACTATTCTAAAATTCTGTATAATTGGAGTGACGACAGTAGATTGGGCCATAGATACTCATAGACTGTCACTTTTCCTGAAGGAATACAACTATTACTTGCCAAGAACTATTGTTCTTAGAACAGTGTTGCCTGCAGAGAAACAATCTCCACACCTCCTCTACCAATTTTAAATTCAGAAATGTTTTGGAACACAGGAGCCATTTGGATGTTAGTTCCAGGCTTTTAGAAGTTGTGAATATTAGCTCAAAGTGACTCTTTTCTCCCCTGTTTCTCCCTCTTGGTTAGGAAGTTAAATGAAAATTATGATTTTAAAACAATGAATTGAAGAAATGAGTGGGTTTTTTTCTTCATGCTTTGAATATTTAGAATTTTTGTTTTTGTTTTTGTTTAGAATGTTTGTTTGATCTCTGATTCTAGGAGCAGTATTTATTCTCATGTGATCCACCTCAAGAGCTAACTTTTTAAAGCATATGTTTACCAAATATTATGTAACATGTAATTTGTCATTTGTAACATGACATTTGTCATGTTTGTCAACATTACAGATAAACTTAGTCTGCATATCAGAAGAATTTGTCTTGTCTTTTCTTGGGAGGGATTCCAGCCCCTACAAGCACAGTTTCTTTTATATAATTAGAATTTCAAAGAATCAGGTGAGGTATGTGAATTTACAGAGAGAGAGTTTGGGAGTGACTGGTTCCCAGCATAGGCAAGAAGTACCATCTTTTACTAAAAAAAAAATAAAATAAAATCAGAGATACAGTAAATAAATAAAGAATGCTGCTTCATTTAGAAAGAAATTGTTCAGAGTGGAGACTAGGTATCCCTCTGTGATGTGAAGTGCTCTTTGTTGCATGGACATTGCTGCGGCGTGCCACTGAAGGTCCTCATTCCATGGGATGAGCTTTCCAACTCCAGAAGGAAGATGGGTGCCTCTCTAGCTCGAACCATATAAAAAGTAAACAAACGGAACTAGATATTTTTCATAAGGCAGAAATGATTGCAGTAAATATTTTCAATTTCTTTGGATAATGCAAATGGGGAAGCAATTCTAGAAGGGTTCAGAGGCACTGGAGTGATTGTTGGTGTTAAGTGGCTCCCAGAAATATGTAACGGCAGGTTCATGTGCGACAAAAGCATATATATACAGGAAACCACAGATGCCATTTTCAAACAAGAATATGTATTAAAGACTGCCAGTTTATTCTTGACTCATACCATATGCTTTCATTTTTGCTCAGATGTGTGAGTTATTTGTCAGGCCTGGGGAAGTATTTTAGGAATCAGTTGTCTTAATTTTAGAGCATTGTTTTTAATCATCATTTTTGGAAAAATTGTTGAATAATGTATGATTTTTGGTCTTAGATGAGCATTTGTGAGGGTGATAACTCATATACTGAAATTAGTGCATTCCCTTGGGAATTTGGTGCAGTGACCTTCTGCAGCGGCTCCCCTTGCTCTTCAGCCAGGTCCTTTGGGCTCCTGGCTGCTCACTGGGGACTATGGTCAACACTAAATATGTCCATTTTTGAAAATGACTGTCTCTGTCTGTTGCACTGTCAAGGGAGGAGGTGCTTTCCCCACCCAGTTAAGCAGGCAAACCAAGGGCCATCAACAAGGTGCTAACCTGTGTAACTCGCATTGATCTCAGGAAGAGAGACTAAAGGAAAGGTTGTAGCAAAAGGGAAAAGGACTCCAAAGGCAGGATTATTTTAATTAATTTTCTTTCTTGTGATGTATGTTGGAGACAAGGACAGGGGCCGCCCCACCTCAACAGGAATAGATTGAGTCTGCTCAGAGATGGAAAGGACTTCAGCCTCATCCCATCTGGGCATAGGGGACATACATACATTCTTGTTTTCCAATTAAAGCTCTCAATTACATGCATTGTTGTATTTTATATGTGCTTTTGTTGCTCTGCTACACTCCTGTTCTTGAAGTAAAGGTCAGCCAATTACTTATGGAAGCCATGTAACCACAGACCAGGCATTTCAGGGAATGGGTAGTGAAGATGCAGTGTGTGACTGTCAGTTACTAAATAGACAAGAAGATGAAATACCACCTTTTAATAATGAAAAGGTTATGTTAAACTCTGATCAGAAATTGTTTTTATTTTCTGTTGCCCAGAAGACATGAAGTAATGTCTGCACCTGAGTATTTTGTTAATTAAATTAACCTTTTCTTCTGTAACATACCCCTTTGTCAGTTCACCAAAAAGGCAGAAGCTGTCCTCTGCTACTTATTATGCCTTTTCCTCTAGTTTCTTTCCTTCTCACTTGAACTTTTCTCATATCCAGACTCTCTTTTCCAGAAACTGAACCCCGACACCGCTTGCTGGCTCTGTTACTCCCCTTCTTCTGTCTGCCATTGAATGCTGTTAGCAGAAAGCTCAGTGCAGATTCCTTTAATGCTTTTCAGCCTGCTTCAACTTTAGTTCAATCTATGTTCTTTGTTATTGTATTGCACTTATAACATCTAAAGAAACAGAAATCTCCCTTGTAGGTAAGGTTTAAGCAAGCCTATCTTTTTAAATGAGCCGTTTTTCCCCTCCTGCAGTCAAATTTAAATCAACTTTCTAAAAGTTGTGAGGCTTGACTGTGACATTACAAGGTATATTTAGAAAGGATTTGATATAATCTCTTACATCCTTTAAATATATGCTCTGGATATGCTTTAAATATATGCTACGAATATGCCATTCCAGAACATTAAAGTTTGTTTTTGAGTGAATGAACGTTTACAGACATATTTGTGTACTTTTTAGCACACTGTGTATCCTTTCCCCAATTATTCAGCAACATTAGAGGCAATGAGAACTTCTGGCATTATATGTCATTAGACTGAGAGAAAAAAGGTTCCCAAGGACTGATTTCTCATTTCACCTTGAAGCATGCAAGCTAACATGATTTATGTATGTTCTGTACAAAAATGTAACTAGGAGTGTTAGCAGGTTTTGATACATCAAGAGAAGTTAGGTTAAAATAACTTGAATGATAAGAGATTACTGGCTCTTATTTAATATTTATTCTAACAGAGTCTTCCCTCATGCAACCACTTTTTGTTGTTATTGCTGGATTTGCTTCTTTCTAGACTAACTTATTTTTGATTTTTGGTAATGTAGCATGGACTTCTCTCTCCCATGCAATTGTTGTAGGCTGGTTGGATGAAATTTTCTGATTCAAGATAAAGTGTTTCTTTTTTTGTTCCCTGTCTCATCTTTTGCTATACGGTCTATTTTAGAGAGTGAGCCCCTACAAGGTGGCCAATTTGCCTGTGAGCTGCCATTCCCAGCTTGTCTCCAGGACTTCCTTCCTGCTGGCATTTACTGAGTGCGAGTGCTGGTCCACAACAGCAAGTTTTGGGGGGATGGAGGAGGCAGTTCTTCTGATCAGTCCTGCCAGCCCTGCCAGTGCAGAGGAGAGGGGAGTGGTACTGCTGGTGCTAGGCCATGACCCAACGCTGGAGCTGCAGATGTCATTATGGCAATTCTCAGACACCAAAGAAGAGCTCCTGGAAATGTAATAATGCATCTTCGCAATGGTGCAGTTTTAGGTCACGTTCATTGAATTTTGCACTATGTATTTGTTCAAGAAGTCTGCTCTAGTTTTCCAAGTCTGAAAATGCTTTGTATTTCAGAAGGAAATTTTTTTTTGTCCTAGCGTGAACTTATGTCACCTAAAAAGAAACATGGATCAGGTTTATACATGTTTACTATAGTATAGTGTATGATATCAGTGTCTGAAGTAACAATTACTCCAGTGAGATTTTGGAATGATTATACAAAATAACTTAAGTGCTACAAATTTACTTCAGAATTTAGTTATGTATTCTAAAAAAAAAAATTAAAAAAGGAGGGGGGGGGATATTTAAATGCTTTTTGAAAAAGTGGAGCACCTAATAATGAGTCAACCTGTACGTACATGTATTCTATACAGGTATACCAGTGAAAAAAACCAACGAACCAATACACAGGAGTGAATCTTCTGGTTATTTCTTTAATTTCATAGCACTTGCAATGTGTGTTCTGAACTATGATTAGGTTAAAAGCTGAGCCAATTTTTTATATCCCTGTCAAAGTCATGTCTATTATCACTTGTTTCACTCCACTGTTGCTTTTTGTCAACAACTTTATACTTACCAAAGAGCAAATAATTGTATTTGAACATTCTTAATAAATCAACATGACCTGAAGTCACTCAGTAACAAAGACAACAAAACCTCTTGACTTCAGTTGCATCTGTGAACTGCAGAAATGGAATTATGCCCTGTAACTCATATTAAATCCCACTTTTAAATGTCTCTTTCATCCCGAGTAATATTTTTGTTGTTTAACATGACTTACAGTATATTGTAAATATAGCTATAAAGGGGAGCTTCTGTAAAAATGGTAGTCTCCTCATATACAAAGATCTCTTTTCCCAGTACCCATCATGATACCTGTGGTCTGTGCCTCTCTTTGCAAGGTGGGGAAGGGACAGACAGCAGACCAGGAATTTCAGAAGTGCAGTAAGTAGAACGTTACAGTGACTATAAGGCCTTGCAGATGACTCCTTGCCATTCAGCTGCACACGTATGGCCCCAAAGCCGAACTAGAAACCAAATCTGCTTCTTACTTTTCTTCAAGAGGAAACACCTTATCTGAAATACAGAATATCAGGTTATTTGATGGTGATAGGAACCAGGGTTTGGGAGAATTTTGAGACTCATAAACACCAAGAGATCCATATCGGCTGTATTATGAAAATTTTTCAAGATTGGTTTATTCTGTTCAAAGATTGTCCTAGAACAATAACTAACAACACATTTCATCAGGCTTACGAAAGCATTTTGTTTTACCTGCTGTGTAGGTGCATTTCATAGTTTTGCAGTTCTCTATTTCAGTTTGCTGGTTCAAAGTTTCTGCTTCCTTCACAAACAGAAAATGAATTATAGAATCAATGAGATCCTCAGTGCTGTATAAATTGCTGAATAAAATTGGGTTAACTTGTGAATTTTGTATCTTTGAATATTTGCTTATATACTAAGCTGTACCGAAGTACAGATTTTAATTATTAGTATATAATACTAATTTTGCAGCCATTGACATCAGTGATTTTTCATTGTGCTAGCAACCAGTTTTCTCTATTAATAAAAGTCAGAGAAAAAAAAATTCATTTTGGAGAGCTTTTATCAGATCGACCACATCTTTATTTTAATGTGGCTTTTCCCTTTCTGCTCCCCACATTTCTAACTGGAAAAGGGACAGCTCTGAAACCTGTACAACTGACCTGACTTTGGAAGCTGCATGCTCTGTTCAATCCAGGTGCTTATATCTGTCCCTGGCAGGTGGCAAACCCAGAGACATCTCAGTTTACAACAGACGAAAATACTCCGGGTCCATGGTATTCCTTTGTAGTTGAAGGGATGACTGACTATTAGATGCATAAAGTCAGGTGAAATATCACTAGCGATGTTATTTAATGGATTGATTTATCTTCTTGTTCTGTTGTTTACCCTATACTGCTATCCATATATGACATCAGAAAATGAGGGAAATTTCTTTTGGATGTTGCTTCCTAGCTACTCAGAGCTGGTATGAGCTTTGCCTGCACATGAGTTGCACACCAGTTGTGTGTCTAAAAGTATTCCTCATTTGCAGTTCTGACTGGTCTTTTTAGGTGTCTTGTATCGTGTTTATTGACAATCTGTCCAATCCCTTTTTCTTTAAAGCACAATGATAGAAACCCAAGAAAATTAATATAACTTATCAAGGGAGAATCACTGTGTAGGAGACATGTTTCTAAATCCTGCAGATTATCTGATGCTCCAAAATGTGAAGTTGTGGTAGTTATCCTAATGGTATTATTATAAATATTACAAATATATTAGGAACAACATAAAGATGAAGACTATGCAGGAAGGAAGTCTCAAGACAAAATGGGACTGCTGTGATAGTGCACCCAGATTCTGCATATGCGGCCAGTAAAATGTGCCTTCGAATCCGAAGAAAACACCTATCCGTTGAAGTGATACCTAATCTTGTCATAACATCTCCAGTGAACGACTCCAAATCTTCCCCTTATATTTTTTTCCAGTCCCTAATTGCTGTTAGACTGCTAATGGCAGGAGCAGTTTTATTTCAAGGTTGAACTGGTGCAGTTTTGTCCAGATTCCAGCCACGTGATCTTGCTGGCTCTTTGTGAGATTAAGAAGTCCCTTGCTGTCAGATACTGTTTCCGTATGTAATTACCTATACACAATGATTGAGTCACCTCTCAACCTCCTTTTCAACAAGATGAATAAATTGAACTTCACTTTGTAAGACTGTATTGAAGGAAATCCCCAGAAACCTTTTTTTACACATTTAACAATGTCAGGGCAGACATAAGCTGCTCTGGTTGTCATTGATGTATTTTCTTCTGTATATTCTTCCCAGATAGTGTGTTTGTACACACATTTGGAGAGATACAACACACCAACTACTCACTTTCAGCAACATCCCTCTCAAGGTATTTAAATATACCTTCAGATAGGGGAAAATTGTGCATTGTTTCATGGTACTTCTTGGATCTGTGTCTCCGTCCCATGTTGGATTGACCTTCTCAGTCCTGAGACCCAACCAATGGAAAGCAGTTTGTCTCAACAGGAGAAATAGTGAGCCACTTCCCTGTGGGGCATCAGCATCAAAGGCAGCATGTGGGCTAGTGTTTATCTAACCTATTCCTGGCTTCACAGAGTTTTCTGAGTGGTAATTGCTGTGTTGAGTTTCTGCTTCAGTCACGTTAATCAGTCAGAATAAAACCATCATTCAGCCATGGCTGAAATTTTGTGGCCCATCTCTGCTGACTTCTCCTTCCTCCTTACTCTGAGCAAGAAGATGGTGTTTTTGTCAGAGGTGGACAATTCTCTACTCTTTTACTCTCCAAGAATGTAAAAAGTGAAATGTCTTTGAAACAGTGCAGTTAGTGCAAATAACATAGAGGCTGTTTAGCTTTTAGGGGCTTAATTTCCTGAAGAGCTGCCTGCACTGAGCATGTTCTGGCTGGGACAGAGCTGGACCTTTCCTGTGATTATGATGGCTCTAGCACCGGTCATCCAAACTGCAAACAGGTAGTCTCCCCTGTGGTTTCAGTGAAACTTTTCAAGCAAGGAGAATCTGCTGGTCATACATGGAAGAAAGGATTGAGCAGGTAAAGGTCTTTGGCATGGGTCCAAAGATTTCAACACTGTTGGTTGCCCATACAAATAATGATGAAATTTAGTTTTGACTTTTTATGAAAATCTTAAGGGGGTTATACACACACACACACACACACACACAAATGTATTGAAAATACTCTGGGGTGAAGGGAGGGAGACAGTAAGATGGTAAATGTAAATACTGAAGATACTGGGAAGGCGTAGATCCTATCTACCCTATGTGTAAGTCCTCTGTAGTTTCTCAGCAGAAGGCAGGTTTCTTTTTCCACTCTCTTTCCTTTGGAGCTCAGTTCTCTTCCTCCAGCTGCCCAGGATTTGAACCCCGTGTGTTGTCCTGAGCTTTCTTCCCCCATTACTAGAAAAACAACAAAGCCAAACCAGGCAGCAGCACAGCAGAAACCAAGCAACATGAACAAGAGACCCTACTGTAGACAACCAAAAATAACATGCATATATGCAGGCATTGGCAGCAGGTGTAAATAAAATTCCTAGTCAAATGTCACAAGGAACAATGTCAACCTTATGGAGCCAACAAAAAGCAAAATCTGTTTCTACTGATACCCCTTAAAGCAACTCTACATGAGCCTGTTATTAATCCTCATGAATATCCTTTTTATTATGTTCATCTTCAGCCGTCTTCCTGCAAAATATGATTTGCGTCTCAAACTAGCAGGGACTTTGCATCTAAAGAGAAGTCATCTTACAATGAGATATTACTCTGGGAAGGAATTGCAATGACTGCAGGTTTACTCTAACAAGAGCATGGACTTTGGATTTGGGAAGAGGTGGGAAGTCTGGAAGAATGGAGGAAACCATACAGGGAAACTTTTAACCTTCAGAGCATGTTGCATAGAGTTTCCTGATGTTGCAGAAACTTTGATTAAGTCTGACTTCTGTGCCTGAAAAGAACAATTTTAAAGGCAGTATCTCATGTTACAACTCGGCAATGTATAAATGTATCAGCAGAAGTTTCAGGGTCAGAAAAGAGTGGAAACCACATTTATGCTGTCACTTGACACTGACTCTAAGTTCATGTACTGTCTCTAGCTCTGAGGGGCTGGTGGATCTGTGGTGGGACCACGCCTGCCTCACTGGGAGCAGGGAGAAACTGTGGGGCAGCAGAACCAATTTGGGGCTGGATCGGGTTTCTGAATCGAAGCACAGTTTTCACCTTTTTTTTTCTTGTTTGCTGTATCCAATGCCTTCATTGTAATCACTCCAAACCTGGGCAGCTCTCACTGCTGACAGTAGACTTTGTGAGCAAGAACTGCTCTGCAGAAGGGAAGTACTCTGCCAGCCAGCAGAGCATTTAAAAATAATAGAAGTGTTATTAGGGTCTCAGTAATAAAAATGATATGGCTTGTTAGCTGTTAAAATTGCATACTGCAAAATTTATATGGGCCCATATAGTTGGGGTGTTATTAAAAGGCAGGGGCTGTTCTGTGTGTAATCCCTCCTGGTACCAGGTCTTGGTTCAGCTCTGCTAACTTCATCGAGTGGCTTTCCAGTACTCCCAGCTGGGCCCAAAAGAGAAAGAAGAAAGCCCACTGATGCTAATCTGCTCTCCTTAATAACTGACTGCCTTGCAAGCTGAGTTCAAATGAAGACTGTAGGATTTGGCCCTTGCTCCCAGAGCAGATGCTACAGTGCTCGTATGAATGGCTATGGTCAGGGAGGCAGATGGTCACTGACACTCTGACATCAAGCTGTGCTGGGGCACCTTCAGACAGCTTTGCAGTGCTTCTTATTATCTCCTATGAAGAGCTGGAGGGGTCAAAAGTGAATGATTTCTGGGGGCAGAAGAAAGGACTAAAATATATAGCCATATGCTGCAAGAATGAAACACAAGCACAGACCAGGAAGTCCAACAGTCTTGTTCAGTCCTGACAAGTGACAATAAAATAATCTTCAAAGAGACAGGCTGACAGGGCCCTTACCTATGATGTTTACTGCAGCAGGGAAAATGAAGTTTCATAGGAGAAATATGTGTAGAGAGGGACTTAAGCAAGGAACCTACCCAATTCTGTGGAGGGGCTCAGCTCAAGCCTCCAAACTCTGCACTGGGTTTGCCATACAGAAGGGTGCCTTTTGAAGAGCATGAGTGAAATCCCAACCCTGTTAAAATCCAGGGAAGTTTTAATAGGCGGTTATAACAGGATCTCAGAGTTCATACCAGGCTTCTTCATGACAGGGCCGCTGCCCGTCTACCGGGGAGTACCACAAAAGTGAACTTACAGGTCAAAGGGCCTTCATACAACAGCAGTTATGAAATAGAGCAGAGAGGATTAAAGATCAGCAGCATTAACTCTAGGTAACTTTAATGAGCTCTGTTAATTATAGAAACAGGGAGGGGCTCCATGCTGTTCCTTACTGGGGTAGGCAAAATAATGGTGTTAGCAGAAAAAATTAGCACCTTCTCAGACAGGAGGGTAAAAGGCTAAGGAGAATGGCTGTACATTGCTTTTGCTCTCCCCACTTCTACGTCTCATTCTTATCCATGAAATCTGAAATTGCTTTGAATTCCTGCTTTTTTTTTTTTTTTTTAAATGCCAGGTTAATATTTTTCTGCCTCTCTTCCTTGACCTTTTGTATTTTCAGAGAAGGAAGATGCACTTTTCTGAATTGAGGTGAAAACTGTGCTAACTTGCGGCATGCACACCTACACCAAACTTTTGGAAAAGAGAGAGCAGCTGTGCAGTGCCTGTGTAGCAGGGAGCACTTCAGATCATTTAGCCCAGGAAATACGTCTGATGGGGAAATAATTTCTCCCTTCTCTTCTCTGCTCTAACATCTTTGGAGTGAAGGACAACATAGCTAGGAGGGAAATCTGTCTTCTAGAGTCTGAGCTAAACATGTGCAGGACCCTCTTGATTTCTATGGGAGCTGGATGGGCTCATCAAGGCACCTCTGTAGGTCTAACTTGCTACTCTGAGCTCTGGTCATCGCTTTCAAATACTTGCAGTTTCATTACATCAAGAGTGCTTTTGGAGAGGAGATAGTCTTTACTAGTTCTGGTCTCATCTCTGGCTCACGATCTTCAACAAATAACGCAGGTTGGACCCTCCCATTTTGTATTTTTTGTCCATTTTCAGGTGATATCAATGTATTATTTGACTTTGCAGGGTGTTGAACACCCACAGGGTAAGACTCCCATACTTTAAAGCCAGGATAGTATACGGTTGATAAGCAGACAGTTTGAAGGACTGATCTATGTGCTCCATGCTGTACACACCTTATGGTTACAGTGGTAAGAAAAGACATGCAAAAAGAGAGCATCCTTTGCAAAGGGACTGCGTTGAGACTCTCTGCTGGGGATGGTATGCATTTCAGGTGGGGAGACATGTGTGTTGTTAGGGGTCAAGGTACCAGACTGCAATGTGCTTGGTAGCAATTGGATGTTCTGGGGAGAAAACTGGGACACTGCACCCACAGCCAAGGACGTGCTGCAGGGAACTGTGGGATACCTCCATTGTAGTGTGTGGTGCCTTGCACTGGTGAGAAACTAATATGCATGCAGGCTTTACCCTGTGACAATGGCCAGAAATTTGCTGCTTCTCAGGTTGTCCAAGGAGTGGAGGAATGCAGTCAGCAGTTGAGGTGAAGGTATCTGCATACCCTCTTTGAGCAATGTACTTAAGGAAGAGGAGGGTTTGAAGGAGTCTTGCAACCACTGACAGAAGAAAACTATCCCTGCAAGACTGCAAGAACGGTCTCTACTTTAGCTTAATGGGTCAACCTTGTTGGGAGGACAGCTGAGAGATCTCACAGGTGTTACTCCAGTGTAGTAAGCAGCCCTCGACCCCAAAACACCAGCACCAAGGAGGGTCCCTAGCTTCTGAAGACTTGTAGCTTGTTTTTAGACCTTTTGGGTCATAGGAGCCTTGCCACAGCTGTCTGCTATGAAGATAGTCATTCCATTTCACAGCTCTCATCTATTAAGCAGAACTTCTTACATCACTCATCAGTGAAACAAGCATTAAATATATAAATACATACAGCTGTGTTAGCTCTTCTTTCCATGTACCTGTAAGCAGCAAGTCTGGTGGTTTCTCTTACTAGAAGGTAAGACAAGTTTACACTAGCTGTCCCATGACTAGGGGATCTCCATGTCTTGGCTTCCCACAGGGCTAAGAGTACTGTCAGCTCAGGGGGTGCCCCCAAAATCTCTGGAGCAAAAGGAGACTTTGCTCCTTAGTGAGTAGCTGCTTCAAGGGACAGTTTGTGCTGCAGGTTCCTTGTGAGGAGGAGCTGGAGGAAAACTTTTGTATTTGAAGTCAGTGCTAAAGCTCAGATTATGTGGTGCTGGGAGAGTGGACTCATCTTCCTCAATGGGCACTGAAACCGTACTGACCTCTTTTGTGTTGTGTTTGAGTAACTGGGGGCAGACGTGAGTTGCATAGATAAGAAGGTTCCTGAAGCATGAGTTGCCCTAACTTGCTGCAGATACTGGGTCTTTAGAAACTTTGCTGTGTTCAAGTTTAACATTAGCTATCTAACACTTATGTAAGATTACTGTGTCTCAGAAGGAAAGCCCCTTGAAAATAGCTGTATTTTAAATGTTACCATACACCATCTGTGGTTATGTAATTGCTCTAGAACATGAGTGTAGTTTTGACAGCTCAGTGTCGTATTGGGAAGAATTGTAGCATGTGTATTACAGTGGGATAGAAAATGTAGTAAACTTTATAGGTTATCTTATTAACTGCTCTACACAGGGGATAGGGATGTAACTCTCTGCCTTACGATACAGACTCATATGAAATCTTTCTGGAGACCTGGTACAGTATCCTCTGTTCTGTGTTGGATAAAGAGACAGCTATAAGCAAGCCTGTGCAGGTGACAAACATGACATACCTTGTTTCAGGTGGACATAGGGAGATAAAGACTGAGACCACCCAAGAGAAGAAGTAAAACTAACACTTACTCAATTATTGTTCCCCTGGTGAAAATGGTTACTATGCAGTTCATGTGTAACCAGTGCCATATATGAGGTGTACTGTGGCAGTAAGGATGCAGGTACGCTATGGCTGAGGGTGATACAGTGACATTTCCAGCCTGTGCTCCATCAAGCTGGAGTAAGGGCTCCAGGTTTTGCTTGCAAATCTATATAACTCAAAGGCTTCAATGGCATTTTTGATTACAAGGTCAGAGGGGAGGAAGGGCTGCAAAATATTTGGAGGGCTCACGATAAAACAAATAATACAAGCTCTGCTGTTGGAGGGCTGTAGGTGGTTACTAAAGAATGGTAGCATGTCCTGGGCTTTGGTTTCCTGCTGCTAGTATTTTAGGATTTGGTGAGCTGCTGTACAGGTGTTGGCAACTTGTCTGCAGAGGTTAACAGGCTTTATGACCTTTACCATTGACATCTCACTACATTTGTATGAAATAGGTGTCATGTGGAACACTTGCAATAAAAAAAGTAGAACATGCCTTAGCAATGAGAATAAGAAAGGAGTGGAAGTGAAGTATCATGCAAACAGAGTTTTTTAAATGGATAGATAAGGCTCTCGGGAAATTTGGAAATTCAATCTTTCCACTTGAGAAAAATTTATCTCGTTTTAGTAAGAAAAAGAAAATCTCAAACTAGAAAGAAACTGGTGTGAACCTACTGCTTTGCTACATGGACTGGCCCTAATCAAACAAGACTTTGCAGGTGGCCTCCCGCTGATATGAGCAGGGACAAGTCTGTAGCTCCCTGCAGTTTGGGGGAGCACATTGTCCCCTGTGTTTGAATCTGTCTCAGTTCAGCCAGGCCCACTATGAGTTTATCTTTAAGAATGTGATTGAAGTCCCACTGAGGCTTCATATTGGTACAAGTGTAAGTAAGAGTGGGATTTTAGTTTCTGGTAAAATTGGTGCTGGAATGCCTGGCTACATGGGTGTGTTTGAATTGTGGCTTCTGAAAGAGCGTGTTTATATAAAGCAATATTCTGATTTATGAAAGGAGAGGACATAATATTTATCTGGGTACTGCAGGGGTCAGGTTAATCTTTGCGCATCCTTAAATTCTTTAATGAATCTTTGCTTGCAAGACTTTGAGTTCAAAGATCCCTGCACTCAGTCTGTAGGAGTGCTGCCATATGAAGACAGTTATCAGTGAAGTCTTTTTATTTATGTTAGGTAGGGAGTTCATTTCAGAAAATGATGCATTTAGAGAAGTAACAGAAAACCTAAATTTAGGCAGCATAGCAGTTTTGATGTAAGCAGGCAGTCTAGACACCTACAGCAGTTACGTAAGGATGCAGCAAGGACTCATTAATATTTCACAAAACAATGAAATGTTGTATATTAAAGTATTAAAATATAATGTCAGTCATTAAGTTGCCATGGAATGGAAAACAAACTGCAAGAAGGCATCTTGTAGGAAAGAACATCAGGGTAGACTTGTAATTTACATTACATGTGAGGCTTTGTTGGTATAAAAAGGTGCTAGATAAAAGGGAAGCAATTTTCAGGGTCTCTTCTAGTTTTACAACCACACATATTTCAACTATGTATTGTACCCTGGGATGAACCCTCAACAATTAATCTGTGTGTATTCACACCAGCTTTGACAGTCATGTTCAGAGGCCTGTTGCCGGCCTCCTGAAGGCAGAACTACACACTCGCTTTCAGAGCTGTTGGCTCCGCGAGCACGCGAGGCTGCTCAGCAGCTGAAAATGAAGATGCT
This sequence comes from Athene cunicularia, assembly GCF_003259725.1. NCBI lineage: Eukaryota > Metazoa > Chordata > Aves > Strigiformes > Strigidae > Athene > Athene cunicularia. Next base: position 110,654,104 of record NW_020799097.1, on the reverse strand, counting down.
GTAGCAGAACGCTGATATGCCAACTGCTGAGTGGTAACTGAAGCCAGTGGCATTACTCCTGTGAATGACTGCTCCCTGTGTGAAGCCTTGGGCAGGGAAGGCTGAAGAGTTCGTCTCTGTCCCTTTTTAAGATACCAGCTGTAGTGTAAACCAAGCTTCATCCCAAGCGTAGGCACCTCTTTGGGCTACTGTGGTGAAAATGCCATGTTTGGAATGAAATACCTTAAGCTGCTGTGGTCTCCTCCTCTCCGAATGGCAGAGAAAGTGACAGAGGAAAATGTAGCGCTTCTTGCTTATTTGTGCTTTACTGGTGATTCACAACAGATTTGTCAAGAAAGACTAAGCAAAATCTGATAAAATTAATTGGTACTAGTGGAATTCACTTTGTCCTGAATTTAGACATCTGATTTAAAAACTAGGTGATTAGATTTAGGCTACTGGGTTTGAAAAAAATGTTTTCTTTTGTCCTAGGCAAGTAAATAACAGAAGAGCCTTTGCTGTATATTGTTTTTAAATATGGGACTCCATCCTTACAGTCTTCAGGGGGTTCAAAGTCCAGATCTGATTTTTGCAGTATTGACACATATCTAACACCAGTTCCTGTCACTTGCTCATTTTCCTCAGTAGCGATGGCAGGAAGAATAATGAAATATTAAATGTTTCAGTATGTTTTGGGCAGCCTAGGGTTTTTAAATTTCTGGTTTTTTGTTGGTTTTGTTTGTTTGTTTTTAATATTGATTCAGTTTAAAACCATCAAGGGCTACTTACTGCCTGTGTCATATATCTAGTGATAGGTGTTTGAGTACTATGCACAAACAGCTGGCCCCACAGCTGTCACCACCTGAAGGGCACAGAGAAATTGTCAGCTGAGACCTACCATTTTTGTTTCATTCAGACAGACTGAATTGACTGTTTTATGCAGAGGTCTGGGAAGAGTCATCCTTTACTTGTTGCTAAATGTACGTTTGTTTCTCAGTGAAATGAATTATTTGTGAGTGCAGTTGTACTTTCGAAATGAGACAGCTGCAGGCTTTAAAGATGCAATGTCTGGAGGGATTGGGTGCTGAGCTTTCTCTCCAAATCCCTTCGATATCCCTCTGAAAAGCCAAACATCTAGGGAGAGTTTTACATATGCAAGTTACGCTTAACTCCATTAAAAACCCAAAACAAACTACCAGAAAATAGGAGTAAAAAGCAATCTCTTTTTGGATTTGGAAAGCCACTCTGTAAGCAGTTAATAAGATAGGCCTTTTCTCTGTGGGTCCTGAAATACTAGGTGAAAAAAGTTCAATGTCATCAACTTTTTTTTTAGGTAGAGAAACCGAGGTAGTGCAACTTCTTCACCTGCCAACTGCGTGTACTGCTGGCCACCAGTGTAAGGGACACAGTGACTGTGGCTATAAGTCACTTGGCCATCAGAAGGGAACTAGCCTGTACATCAGACCCTATGAACAAGAGTCACACTGTCAGCAAATTATTTTGATTTATATTACCGGTTCCAAATAAAAATAATTAAAGCCAAACCCTCAATACAGAGAAACAATGGGATTGCTTAACTGTGATATGCTTATAGTTTTACTGGGGAATGGCTACACTGAAATCTAGGTTACACATGTGTGTGAAATTAGATTATTGCTGTGGTGAGTCAGCCTTTAAAATAAATAATTTTGGTGGGGAGGGGGGAATCAGAGTATATCTTAGGTTTTGGCGATGAGTTCCTCTGAAATGGTGGAAGCATTTATATTATTTTATTATTATAGCTCTCGTAAGGCGCTTTTCATCAGTGTTTCAGAGTAAAAGTGTTCTGTAAAGTGCTTACACAGACAACTAATATTGATTACAATCAAAGTCTCTCATTTGAAGTTGATTTAAGGCATGCCAAATATAACAAGAGGCTAGCTATTCTGTGATCGATCCACATTTTTCAATGGGTAACGTTGGCCTATAGCTGTTTAAGAAATTGATCTTATAAACAGAGTGCATAAACACTTTATATGACCCATGGCCACATAACTCGGTATCATTAATTTATGGTTGTTTTAATTTTGTAATAATGGAGATAAAATTGTGTTGGATTTAATATACAAGCCACTTGTGAGTAGACAGGTCTATTGTTTATATGTATGGAGGTATTGGTATTTTTTCAGTTTCACTTCATACATATTCTGAACTAATTCCATGCATACGTATGCACATTTAAAGCCCAGTGTAGGTTGTGCTTGAAACTACTAGGTAGACAGATGAGGATTTCAACATTTAATTCTATAGAAGATGCCCCTCAAACATAATTAAATCTGATCTCTCATACTTGCAGACAAATGAATAATTCATGGAGTTTAGGCATAATCAGGTTATGTGCTTTCTGAAATTCTCAGATGATGTGCAAAGGTTAATGTTTATATTAAAAAAAGAAAAGCTCGGATGGTTGTATCTCCAACATGAAAATTCAGGTTGCCTAGGATACCATATTAAAGGGGCAGAAAGGTTCAGGATATGTATACATCCTCTTTACACAGTCAAACGTATCCTAGTATTCATTTGATCCAGTAGATGTATAGATTTTTATGTCTCAATAACTCATTATTTTCTCTTGAAAAACAAGACATACAGTGAGGAGAAAGGGCTGGGGCTGGCGGTGGAAGAGAGAGTGACAGGAAATTGGAACTGTAAAACTGAGAAATGGCAAACCCCCAAGAAGGCAGAAGGAGGGAAAAAAAAAAGGGAAAATGATAAGGCTGGGAGGAGTAGCGGCTGCCTGGCAGGTTTAAAGAAACCTGATGTAGATAGAGAGGGATGAAACCGATCAGCCAGGTGTATGCACACAGCGAGCAGGAATTACAAGGGCCGACGGCGATGCCTTTCTGGCCCCTGCGCTGCCAGGAGTCCCGGCCAGATGTTTCGAGAGGGCTGGGCGGGTTTGGCCGCTGCAGCCCGGGGCGGGCCGGAGCCGCGGCAGCTTGGGGGAGCTCTTCGCACGTCGGAAACCCCAAAACCAGCGAGGCCGGCTGCCCGCTTGGAGCCAGCCGAGGCAGGGGTGGGTGTAGTCCGTGGCTCCCCGGCTCTACAGCAGTGCCCGTGTGCTCCCGTGCAGCCCGGAGGCAGAGCTGCCGAGAGATCCCCCTCTCCCCCGGAACATCTTCACCGGGGCGCTCTGCTGCGCCGTGTTTCGCCCCGCGTCTCGGTTTCCTTTTGTTCTTGCTGCTCTTAGAAATCGTATGCTTCAGGAATCTTTTTCCACCACGGAATGGACTTTTGAAAATATTTAAGCTCGTCCCCAGTGAAAAAGAAATCCGGGAGTTTGCTCAGCTAAACAACAAATACATCTTTCTTCTAGTAGTAACGCTTAATAAACACGAAGGAAATTTTCTTTTTGTTCCAGCGTGTATTATCTCTGGGATACTTGAAATAGCAGCATGCTTTAGTATCTTAACAGAGGGGAAAATGGGCTTTGCAATAGGAAATCTCAGCGCATAGCTCAGACAGCTGCTGCCATGTGTGTTACGAAAATCCCAATTTTCTTTAACCTGCCATGCTAATTTGCAGTTGTCCAGCAGCTGTGCCGTGAGAAACACCAGTGCAACCCAGTCTGGGATCTCCAGCTGTGGATGGAGACGTTAACCTGAAATTAATCTGGCCTTGTTTGTGCGCAGGAATGTGCAGGCATTAATCCCTGGAGGGGCGATCAGGTTTTCCCACACGCTAGCTTTTGAGGGTTGCCTGTTCTGCGTGCAGATGTTACGAGTGACAACATGGCATCCTTTCTTGCTCTGTCATCGCACAGGCCAGAAACAAAGAGAGGCTGCAACTGAGAATGCTTTCAACCATCTGTGGTGGTTTAGGCCCTGCCGGGACCGGAGAGCACGTTGCTGTTGCCCCTTCTCCACCCTCAGCCGGTCGGGCTGGCAGTGAGGCACAAACCCCGGGTTAAAACAAGAAGAAATTTAATACAACGGTGTGATAAACAATCTGAACAACAACAGTAGCAATGATAACAACAATAAACAGCAATAACAGTGAACAAGACAAAAGATATACAGAGAAATACCGCAAAATGGTCACGAAATAAATCCGACGTGTGCTCCCTGCCACCAAAAGCCACAAAGGAAAAAGTTCCTGCGCCTGGACCTGATGTCAGCATGGTATGAATAACCCGGCTGGAGATCCCTTCCCCCTCTCTCTCTGCTGGGGAAACCTAACCCTATCCTAGCTGAACCAGGACACCATCCAGTCACCAAATTGGTTGTATATAAATATTTTTTTTTTCTGCCTTCACTGATATATTAGGTGTGTCCACCACCATCTTCTGTTTCAAACATAAACATATTTTTAGAATATAGTCTTTATTTCTGTCTCAGACTCTTGCTTACTGAAGCTGGCAACATTCAGTCATCCACAGAATGCTTCTCACAGTGCTTGGGGCTGTGTTGTCATTTGATATATTTGCCCAAGTCACCTGAGCTCCATAGTGAGGAGCACTGTCATCCAGGGTCTTTCTTAATGTTCATGAAATGTACCTGTACTGGTTCAGTCCATCTTTATGACAGCTTCTTATTGAAAGTTGGTATCTCAAACTCTCTTTCGGGCTGGATAATTTCCTGGGTGTAAGTTTGGCTAATAAGGGGTTGAGAAAGAGCAAAGGCTGGCTTTGTAATTTGATGACTTAATTATTCAGACAGGTTTTTTCATTTCTTATGTCTCTTGAACTACTTTTGGGTCACCTAAAACATCCTATTTCCTATCGGTCTGATGAGCCTTTTTATACTGAGACCAGATTCTTGAGCATGCATTGCTATTTGGAGTAAAGCTTACTGTTTTCATCCCAACCAAACGATGTTGTATGGATGTTCAGTGTAATGCTGGTATGCAGTAAATGCGTTTGTCACGGGCTTTGTATTTCTGCTCACTGGATGGGTGTTTCATGTCAGACAAATACGAAATGCTGCATCCACTAGACACGTGGCAGAACACTTCTCTGTGAGATGTACCGTCCACGTTAGCGTCGCATTTTCTTCCTTCTAATGCAATACCACCATACATACCAAAACCAGTCCCTTGACTTTTATCTTTTGCTTATTGTAGATTTCTATAAATGTGTGGTGGTGTTTTTTTTTTTTTTAATTTCAAAAGACCAGGTTGCCGCTACTGAAGTGCAGCATACCCATTGTCCCAAACCATGGGCCTGAGGCTTGGAGCTGCCCCTGAGAAAGACTGAGGGTCAGCAAATCCAGCTGAACACGGCTCCTATTCCTTATTTGAACGACTTGTCATGATGACCACAGAAACCACAGCCCATACGCACTCTCTTCTGATTTACATTGCACCGTGTTACACTGAAATACGATAAATACCTTGTTATATCTTGTTCCTGGTGTTATCTTTTCTGTTATGGGAGGGGCTGACGGCAGCCAGTCCAGAAGTCATTTGATCACTGGTGGCGTTGGAGCAGGGCTGCTTTGTGCACAGCCTCTCGTCCCACAGGAGCGCTTCTCCAGGACCTGATCGTGCTGCGAGGCAGCCGCTGCCATGCCAGTTGCAGTATATAGGGGGGTGCTGCAAGATTGCAGGGGCCCCTCGGATTAGCCGCTAAGTCAGGGTGTTGTGGGTGTTCTGGAGCTTCATTTTGCTCTTAACAATCTGTGCTGGAAATGTCTGTCCTCCTTCATAGTCTAATTTAATTAGACAGGAAAATAGTAGGGGCTTTTTTTTTTTTTTTTTTTTTTTTTAAACACACTTCACCCTACACCCCCCTGAAAAAAAACCATCTCAAAACCAAAGGGATAATATGAAAGGAGAAACAATTATTAAAGAGCATCTTAAATTTTTTTTTTTTTTTTTTTTTTTTTTCAGATGTTGATGTTTTATAATAGGCCAGTGTTAGAACTGAAACCTTGAGGTGATTCAGGATAATTCAGTGAATTGTCAGGTGTTGCTAATCCAGGTGGACGTCAATCACGGGTGTGAAAGTTGTTGCACTGCATCATCCACTTGAGCAATGCTAGTGTCTCATCCAGATCATGTTCATTTCCTACATCTGGCTGTTTGTGCCTGGGCCTTCTCAGTCACTTCTTCCTGTAGAGTTTGGTGTGGTCATTTTAAGAGCATGTTTATCATTACTAAAGATTTTTCTGCCCAAGTGGAAATTCTGTGTTTTAATGGCCTAGTGCCTTACTGTCCCTGCTTTTCCATGACTACTTAAATCTTTGTCCTGGCACAGATCAGTGGCTGTAATGAATAAGGCATATAAGGTGTTAGGCTGTTGAGTATCCCATGCTATTGCAAGAAATCATTTACTGCCTTGCATATGTAATGTTACTGCCTTCTACAGTGTAAGTGAAGCCATAGGGAAGGCTGGAGATCAAAACTTTCCCATTATGTGTAGACTGAATAACATTATCCTAATATCTTGCACAAACGGGAGAAATTACCTCAAATGAAAATGTCATATAATCTGTTCATATGGGCACATGATAGGGTTATGACAGTAGAAAGTACTGTAAGCTTCCCTGTAGTAGCTTAGCTTTCAGATCAGACATATACTGTAAATGAGCATGCAGTCAGGGAACATCTTTTCAGTTTCTTCCTGGAGAGCAGTGTTAAATTTCTGTTTTGTATCAATTTTTTCTGACTGGCAGGAAATAAATTTCTTTGCTTAGAAAACAAAACCATCTCCATTATGGAATTTTACATTATGAGGATCCCAGATGAAAACACCTTTGAAGGATGAATTAACTTAAGCTTCCCAGTTGGATTTTTCCATTTCACTCTTGTTTCTTAGAAAGGCACTTTACAAATACATCTATGGCTGTTGTTATGGGTTGAGATAGTTGTTCTTTGGCAGGAAAGGGAATGGAGGCAGGAAAACAAAGGATATTAAGATTGTGAAGCCAAGAATACTTAAAGGGCAGGAGCTTGTCTTCACAGTCCTTGTGTGTTATGAAATGTTCTCCTACTAGTTGCGATCTAATGCAAATGTTTGTCCTGTTCAACAAATGAGAAATTATTTAATATTAATTTTTGTTTTTATTATTCAGTTGTGATTCAAGGCCTTTATGTATGCATGTCTGTGCCCTGGCAAAAATAAGTTTTCATGATACCTTAAGATGATGGAGAAAGATTTGCACAAACATTATTGTATCCATCTTCATTGAAACTCTGTGAAACAATGCAGTCCTGTTTTGCATCCAGGAGACTTGGGGGCTGTTGTTACTTGCTAGGTTAGGGAGCTGAGCTTTAAATATCTAGAGTCTTATAAGTTAGAAATCATGCTGAAAGTGTAGCACCTAGCAAATATGAGCATTCAACCATTTTTCTGCCATGTGACCATCTAGACAAGGGTCAGATGAATCTTCTCCCCTATTCATTAACCAATTTGTTAGTTAGCAAGACGTAACAGAGCAACTTCTCAGTTATGCAGGAACCTTGTTGAGAAAGAGGTATTTATGTAATAAGAGCTGTGATGGCATGCATATTCACCTAAGGGTCTTCATCATCTCTTAAAGCTGGGTTTGAGCTCAGATGCTTATTTAAGTTAAGACTTTTGATCTGGAGAGAATTTTGAAATTAAAAAGAAAAAAAAATAAAATCTCCAAACCAAAATAATGGAAAAACTGTGTTGGATCAGGAGGTTCTTGCCCTCATGGTCATATTAGAACTGAACAACAAAAAATAGTAATGGGATGTTGAATCGCTGTAATGCTGGTAGGTTTTTTATTTATTTATTCCCAGCAAAAGAGAGCAGAGACTTGGTGGTCCTAAATTCAGCTGCAGACCTTGGAATGGAGTGTGTCCAAGTTGTTAGACTCTCACAATATCCTAAGCTGTCTCTCCTCTGCATCCTGTCTCCCACAGTCCTCCAGGGGATGGAGTTTTCATTTCTGTATTTCTGTGTGTCACCTGGCATGGATCTCTGTCTGAATTTGCCCTTGGCTTGTTTGCTCAGTCAGTTTCTGTCTCTATGGCAAGAGTGTGCTCATATCCATCAGTGCTCCTGCATGTCCAAGGGAGCCACTGCTCTCTCCTTTGGCTTGTGTTGTTCACTTATATCTCCCCTTTTACCAGCCTGGGGCACCCACATTCTGCTGCCTCCAGCTGCAGCTACCGAGCCTTGGCCTACATATCCCATTTAATGCTGGAGTATGTGACTATGAGCTTTAGCATATAAGGTGTTTGGGAATGATTCTGCCATACCTCTGCCCCAATAATATATAATAATATGTATGTAAAATAACACTTGCAATTGAAACAGGATCATGTGTGTTTGAAGAGGACTGGTCCTGGAGCTTGAGGTAGGTAGAAAGAACTGTCTGTTCTTACCTGACAGGAGGGAAAAAGACAACCATGGCCAAATCTTAATGGCAGAACAGCGCGGGAGAGAGAGACTGAGACCACTGGAGCTAGGGAAGAGACTACACCAAGTGCTAGAGGGTTAGTGAAATGTAAGGAGAAAGTTGCCAGGTGTTTTGAGCCTGAGGAAGTACTGTGAGGATGATGCAGCCACATGAATGCTTCTTTTTTTGGCAGAGTATCCCAAGGTTGGGTCTTGGATAAACCCCTTCAGTTTAGCCTTGGTGGGAACAGGAAGGGATGTGGAGGCTGTGACCAGTGTTTGTATTCTGTTTATACCTGAATATATTTCTGTTTATACACTGAAAGGCCAATCCACTGGTTGCATCAAACTGTCCCCATAGTGACCTAGACATGAAGTAACTCCTAATGTCATGGCAGCTGAATAAGGGAAGAGACCAAGTTTCTTATTGTGGCACGTGGGATTTTGTACTCCCTCCTCACATGCGCTGCCACAAAGCCAGATTAGGATTGCTCTCGCTCCTCAGAGAAATCCCAGGACCTCATAAGCACAGCGCTGCCTCCAGACTATGGTGGCATCATTTTCAGTGTCCAGCACATTGGATTCTTATCTCTTGGGTTTGATACTTCTTTCTTTTTTTGTTTGTTTGCTTGTGGGTTTTGTTTTTTTTTTTTTTGTGTTTTGTTTTAATGCATCACCAGGGAGATGCTGCCCTTATCTGTCTTCAGGGACTGGTTTGTAAAAAATTGCCTTTGTTTCTATGTCTATTTTTAACTGTGCTGCATGTTTGGGGCTCCCAATAAAAGAATTGCCTATTGCCTGCAGACCAAGGTATTGTAAAATAAAATCTTTTCTCTTCTACATTGTATATGAGATGCTTGTAAAAATCCCTGTCTGCTTTTAACGGTTTTTAGCTCTCTGTAAATGCTCAAGTGAAATTTATAAGTATATTTAAAACTAAAGATCCATTGAAGCCTGAACCTATTTTTCCTGTTAAGAAATGTGATTAAAAGTCTTCACATCTAAACTGATTTTAAGATTTTCAGATGTGCTGGATTCAGTTAGGGAAGGGGACTGTGCTCTACTTTCAGTGTATCTGTCATATCTGTTCAATGGAAGGGAGTCTTGCACTTTGTTGGAATTGTGAGAGTGAGGCAAAGCTGGTTTTGAGCTTGAAAACTCGGGCAGCTCATGTAGAAGGTAGATGTTACCCTCTGCAGGTGATAGGGAGGGAGGAACTGAGGAGGGCAGAGAGAGGGTGCTGCGGAGGGCAGTTCAAAGCAGGAGTCCAGCTGAGATGTGTCAAATCATTCTCTGGAAGAGCTTCTTGTTCTCTCTTCTCTCCCACTCCCCTGGAAACATTCCCTGGCTCCTTTATTTGATTTGGGTGCTTGCAATAGTTCTCTTCCAAATCCCGTGGAAAGAACTTGCAGTATTTCTGCATGGTGGCACCTGAATTCTCAGTCCTTCTTTCTGTCCTTCTGGATTGAAGATTCTCATCACACCAACATATCAGACTGTGCTCTTCTTTTATCCTACAAATGTCTTCACAGTGCTGAACTATTATGATCGTTTCTGGGTAATAATATTGTAAAAATTTGTAAAAAGGATCTAGATTGGTTTTTCCAACCCTTGTGTGAGGCTTTTTAGTCCAGCAGTGCTGAGTTCTGTCCACAGAAATTGTGTATGCCATTGGGGCAAGAGTTCTCTTCCTGATCAGCCTTTGTGCTTGCATTGCCTGTAGCCTGATTTTTAGCTCCTTTCAGAGGTTCTCAACGGTAATCCTAGTGTCTTGTGGTTGCTTCTTTGTGTTTTTTTTTTTTTTTTTAAGAAATATGTGATTAGGTGCATTATACATGAAATAAGATATTTATATATGAAAGTATGTTAAATTTCTCAGTGTGTAATCCAAGGAGAAAAGACCGCGTTACACAGGCAGTGTGATGGAAACATAAAGAGATTCTGATAACCCCACAGTAAGCGCATGGACAAAGCCTAAGCATGTATAATGGCTCTCTGATGTGAGCTCATCTGATGTGAACTTCGCATTTCCAGAGCTTCTCTGCATTGCCTGTTTTATGTTTGAACATTTATGTTTTCACTAATTGATCAATTTTGGCTGTGGCAATTAAATATGTGAGCAATAACATACTGCAAGTCTTGTGTTTATTGATAAGAGAATTCAAGTTACGTGTGATTGAAAGAAATTATGTGAGGTGGATGCCTGATACCTACCAAGTCCCTGAGTTAGACAGGACAAGAGGAACAAAAAATCTTGTGTAACATGCCCAGAATTCTGTCCAAGTCCATGGAGATGCCAACAATACTTCTGAGGGAGAATCAGCTCAATTGAAGGTATAATTCACCACTGAAGGATTTGGCCAGATTCAATACAGACTCATGTCTTTGAGGTACGTGGCTGCTGAATGGCCTGGGAGGGCAGAGCAGGCAGACCTGGAGACAGGCATGGTGCTAATAGCACAGAGCTGACAGTCCATGGCATCACAGAATTTTCTTTTGGTGATCCTCTATCTCTCTTCTACCATGACACTACTTCAGCAGAGAATGACTTCTCATAGTCTTTAAGCAGCTGGATTGTCTGTGTTTGAAATGGAAGACAGAAAAAAACATATTAGCAGCTGCTTAGTGGGGGGAAGAGAACTTGCAAGTAGAAGGCTTGGATTTCACTGGACTCACGAAGGTGGAGCTGTTGCTGCGGGGAAGCTGGATATTAAAATAGGCTCTTGCTGCTGTGCAAAGCTGATAGATGGGATGGGGAAAAGGAGAACAAGCAAGGGTGATATTAGTCAAATATGACCTAGTGAGAATAAAAGATGGTTGGTTCATACTCCTGAGTAGTGTCTGGGGAGGTGGGAGGGGTGGATTTGGGTGATGCTACAGATGAAGGCTGTGAACCTTTTTGAAGCAGGGCCCAGGTGCCAGTTTTAGCATAACTCTAGACAAGTTGAATGGGTTGCAGATGCCTTGCTGTGCTGGCTTCTCATGATTGCTGCTCTGTGCAGCATAAGACATGCTTAAAGAGAGAACTGGTTGTAAGCTCTTGCAGGAGGGGGCCTGACACATGTAAAATGTATGCGTAAAACCTATAAATTGCAGTATAGTGGTTAAGTATAGTCATTGCCTCTAATGAGTTGACATTCAATAATAGAAACAGTATACACACCTCATGTAGGAGAAAGGTGATATCCCAGAGTCTGCTATGTGTTAAAGGATGGCAAATAATGAATTTACAGAGCTGATCTACGTGCTGAAGTTAAGGCTGTAAGAAGCAGGTATGTTTTGCCTATGATATGGACATACCCACACCAGAAGAACAGGGAAGCAAGTTAACTTTTGGGGTCATTTATTAAAGAAACATGAATTTCCCCTTGTTAATAATATTTTTGGAGGTAGATAAATAAGCCAGTGGCAAAACCATCTTCTGCTTATGATTTGAGAGGAGATGTAACAAAGCTTTATTCCAGACTTGAAAGCAATTTGAATTCAGTATATGATAAGCATTGTTCTTACTGTCTTTATACACAGAAGCCTGTGACCCTAGAGAAGGAACAATTTAGTAGATACTGTGGGGATGAAAATATTTTTTTGTTCTCTAGCTGTAAAGAATTTACAATGTAGTTCACTTAAGAATATTTATGAAATAACATGATTATTTTCTTGATTTATTAAATCAATATAATCCACAAAAATTCATGAGTGTTTAAAAAACCCAAACCAACAAACCACTCAAAAACCTGACTCTGAGACATTAGAAGGACAAAGGTGGACACTAAAACCTTCTTGTGTGAAAGTTGTGTTGTCTTTGTGCTCATGTTTTGTTTTATGTGTGTTTTTTGTCAGTGTACTGGTTTAGGGAGCCTGTGTTGTTCATCTGTAAATACAGGAAGCATAGTTTTACCTGGCAAAAAAACTTCATTAAAAATCTTCTCCTCGGTATCTAGGATAGTTGGATGTAAAACCCTGAGCAATTTTTTGTGCTCACAAACAAGAGAACCAGACGTTAAATTGGCATGTTATTTGTTTGCATTATCTAGGGTCTCTGAAGCAATTACTTCTGCATATGTTAGTGAGTCTGGAAGACTTTCAGTTTGCATATTTACAGGGTAGAGACAATAGCCGCAAGGTCTGATCCTTGAAACAGCTGAATTAGTACAAAATTGACAGGATCAGGCCTCTGCTGATGTCTATAGTGAACACAATTACCAGATTTTTTTTTTAGCATTAAAAGCTACTTTACTTCCAGTGATGGCCCTTTTACCTCGTTTATCTGGCAATAAGGCTTGTGTGTAAGTGTTGTCTATTGCAGCCTCTAGGAATTTGATGCTAATTTCACCAGGATAGTTTCAATGCTTAGGCTGGTAATACTTTGTTAGAACTACAGTGACATTTTTCAGTTTGGTCCAGAGACTATTCTGGCTGTTTTCTGTGCACAAGAAAAAATTTATTTTTACAAGTGGCTGATAAAGTAGATACTACATTTGGGTGATTACATGTGTATGATCGAGAAGCTCTCCCTCTGCCTGCCCTCATTTGTTCATTGCAGTACGCAGCAGGTAGAGCATTCAGCCCGTGGAGGCAGACCTAGGACTTAATTTTATTTCTGCTGGAGGACTCTGAATGCATGTTTTCTACTTCCAAGTGAACCTGGCCATAAGGAGTTCTGAGACAGGCTTCTCATACTCCCTCTCTTGTGGGGAGGGATCTTTTTACAGGATACTTAAGTACCAATTGCTCCAAATAGCAGGAGAATTACTACATAGCTGAATCATTCCAGTGCTCCCTAAAGAAAAGAAAGCCTTGAGTCAAGTCCAACACTATGCCCTCTGCTAAAGGGGTGAGTGTATGGGAATAGGCCACAGGCTTCCTGTTCTCCCCAGTAAGGACCACAGTCACTAGGCATCAGAGTCACACTTCATCTCCTCAGTGAGCACAGCAAGGACTGGCTCCTGGACAGAGGGCAGTGCTAGCCGAAGTGTGGGAGAAATTGGATAATCAATCTTTATTGCTTATGTTTTAGTCTGTGGATAAAAAAAAAAAGAAGTGAGAAAACAGGAATAAAAATCCAATTTAGATAAAAAAGGAATTGCAGGAACATGCTGTAAGGCAGGTAGATGTAACAGCACTGTGATGGCTTCTACCCTGCAACAGGGTCATCTACCTTAATTTGAAATAATGATCTTTATTCTGAGTTTCAGATGGAATAAGTCAACTAGTAAGCAGTGTGTAGTCAATTGAGAATAGATACAGTTTGCATCTGTAGATGTGTTGTGCACAGGCAAATATGTGGGTATCAATATTTCATTAAATTAAGAACAGTGTCTGTATGGACATTTTGATTACAGACATTATTTAGAGGGTTTTTTTTGGGGGGGAGGGGTCCTCTTAATGTTTGCTGCAGCGAACACACATGAGCACAGGCAGTCCCTCAGGAGAGAGAGGGTTTAATGGAGTGTTCCTACAACTATTTCAGTATGATACAAAAGTGAAGCAAATCCTGGTGCAATGGAAGAGAAAGCTGCAAGGCCATAACATCCTGTATCCTGCTGGAGACGTGATCCAGGTCCCCTCAAAGAAGAAACATGTGGTTCTTGCATGTCAAATAAATGGGGGTGATGGTCTGACTTGAGTAAAGTATTCATGGCTGTGGGTCCCACATAGAGATGGTTGCTTCCCTCTGGTCCAGAGTTAATTCCTTAACTCTGATTCTCATGCCTCTTCTGTGTCTGTCTTGATAAACAGCCAAGGTAACTTATTTGCCAAGTTTTGTGGATCCTACACACAACCAACCAACTGCCCATGTCCATTGGAAACAGGATTTGGCATATAAAGTGAGATTTTTTTGATTCCAGTAGCTTTTTGTGTTACCTAAAAGTTAGAGGCTACAATTCCCTGCTGGCAGCTGAGCCTCTGGAGGGGAAAAAGCACTTCTAACCCCTATAAATACAAAGCTCCAAATGTACAGTGAAATCCTACAGTTCTAGGATTTCATTTTCTTTTAAAGAGTAACCTGTGCTTGCAATCATTGTGGGATGGACCATAGAGCAACAATATTCTTGACAAGCACAAAGGAAGTTGAAACCTCATCTCTTTGCAGCATGTCTCACCAGTTCTCTGACTTGAGACAAGAAGGTGGTGGTGAATGTGAGTGCAAGAGATGCAGGATGTGCTGTGCACAGGGCCCTGATCTTACATCCATTCATCTGCTCTTACAGTCTGCTAGTGCCACGGGAGACCACAGGGTGACTTTTTTGGCAGAAAGGAAGTTAGTCTTGCTGTATACCTACTTCTTCACAATTTTAGAGATGCTGATAAAAGCAGTAGAGGGAGGATGCTCTGACGTGATAATGTTGGTCATTTGCTGCAGACAGTACCTGGCCAACTGGTCTGTGCAGTTTCTTGCTGAGGTGGCTGAAAAAGACAGGTGACCTTTGTGATAGGTGCCCTGGTATACCTGGCAGGGAAGGCAGTAGTCATTTGGATGAAACATTTAAAGCCATTTATCTCTGAGCCCAGAAAGCTGAGGGTCTGAGGTCAGCTAAGCCAGCCAAGTGATGAGACAGTTTAGCACCAAATCCCTGTGCTCTGATTTAATGCTGAGCTGATCTCGGTACGAAGCCTGGTACCCACTTCTTTTTCAAGGAGCACAGAGGTATTACTCAGGATACCACCTATGGGGTGATGGAGAGCAGGTTCACCAGGCATGGGGAGTATGAGCAGATGAGCTGATCTCACTGCTTTCTCACTTCCCTCTGAAGGTGCTGCTGCCATGTGCTGAATCAATTATTCAGGTTTCATGAATTAGTGATTGATTAATTAAAAGCCTTATTGAGAGTCCAGGAGTTCACTAAAACCCACAGTCCTTTCTCTGCTGAAATACTTGCTCAAATACTGGTATAAGAAATGAGTTTTATTTTCTTAGCCCTTTCTGTTAAAGAAGATTTTCCTTTTTTTCCCCCCAAACCAGAGACAGAGTGAAGAAAAACCTCTGTTCTGCAGACATCTTCATATGAGAGGCATAGAACAAAATTATTCTGGCCTCTTAGCAAATGCAGTTTTGTCCTATACATTGTACAGGGTCATGCTTAGTTTTGCCAGTAGTGATGCTTCCTTGTGTATTGATAGAGGAGAAAAAAATAATTATCCATTAAATTCAGTTACTACAGTCTTTATGGACCATTTCTAAATGTGGCATATTTAATAGACCATCTGAAATTATTCCTTTTTGTTACAAGTCTCCTAGTTTTAAAATGCGACCTCAACATTTTCACAGCTATAGCAGATAGAGTGTTTCAGTTTGTTAGGAGTTATGCTTCCAGAGGTCCAAATAATGCTTAAGCCAAGTGTCTTAATAGAGATGCAGAAAACACATAATTAGTAACCTGAAAATTGTTCCAACACAATGAATTATTCCAAGGTGGTTTTTTGCACTAGATCTCCCCCTGCATTCAGTTTTGTATTATTCTGCATGTGCTTTAGCTGCAGTTGTAACTCGCTGTATGCAGTGACACTGCCAAGGGTTTGATGGAAACTCAGAAGCTGTGTTTTGTGTGGCCCATCTGGAGTGCCTCTGGTGTTCAGTCCTTGCAAGTTGGGTGGTTCTTGCTCACTCTGAGGGAGTCTGTCTCATATTGCTACTGGCCTAGCTGGGGCTGTGAAGGGTGCGATGTGGGTGCCTAGGTGGGTCCGTGGTGGATGTATTCTGGGGCCGTTACCTCCTTCTCACTCTCAGGCTGTCTGTCCATGAAGCCAGCCCCATGGAGCAGGCAGGGGACTGACAGGGCTTAGATCATGCTTGCTTTTTAGTTTTTTGTTTTCCTAGTCTCATGACCCAGGGACACTTTGCTTCTGTTTTGGAACTATCTATTCTTTAGGGTTTTATTATATTTTTATTTTGTTTGCTTAGCCATGCTTGCTTCAGAAACCGCTTTGTAGCTAACCTTCAGCTCAGGGCAGCCTCAGCACAGGACAGACATCCTGTTGTTTATCTGTCTTTCAGATGTCACAGTTTCTGAAATTGGCTGTATAGTTTAGTTTTATCCTCTGACACTTTAGCACTCACAAGATGATTTTAATCAGAATCTTCCTAAATCCCAAATAATAGGAAGAGAAAACTACA
This sequence comes from Athene cunicularia, assembly GCF_003259725.1. Taxonomy (NCBI): domain Eukaryota; kingdom Metazoa; phylum Chordata; class Aves; order Strigiformes; family Strigidae; genus Athene; species Athene cunicularia. Next base: position 110,637,662 of record NW_020799097.1, on the reverse strand, counting down.
TCAAGGCCATGTTTGCTTCCTGCAGCCCCAGTGCTTGCTGTCTTGGACTGAATTTTAAATATGTATAAATCAGCAATGCTGGTGGTGCGCTACACTGACCGTTTGTCTGAAGTGCAGAGCAGAGTTGCCTCTGAGGAAAATAACTTTATGGGACAGAGGCCAGGAGCAGCCATGAATAAATGCTTGGATATGTTTCTGGACTAGGATATTTACTGTATAATGACTCTATTCTGCACTGAAAAAGAGTATGCAATAAATAACTCTGCCAGTAAGTACAAGTACTTCAAAATCAGCTATTCTACCGATTCTCAAAAGTAAGAATATGCTTTCTTGTTTGTACTAGCTTATTTTTTTTAGAACTGTATACATTTACAGTGGTGACCAGCCATATGTGGCAAGAAACACGTTTCTCATCTTGTCAACTTTTTTCTTCCTGCCCTCTCAGAGCTAGGATTTCAGAACCCTTGTGCTCGGCAGGTTCTTGAATTTGTTATGCTGCTTTTTGTGCCTGGGATTGCATTTTTAATATCTTTACAGATGGTGTTCAAACACTTATGAATTTTACACCCACGGTTCCCCTGTGCCAGTTGGGCATTTCTTCTGAGGAGCATTTTTCTTTTCTAATTACACCATACTGCAGGGTTTTTTTTTCTCTCCTCCAGCAGTAACATATTGTGCAGTTTTGGATATGCTACTACTATCCCACAGTTTGGAAGGTGGAAAGCATCGACCTTCAAAATTATTGCCCCTGTCCTTTCTCCCTCTTAGTATCCACTAATGTAATCTACTTCATTAATATTTTGCAGCCTGTGATGCATCTCCAAGTGGTTCACAGTTACAATAGAGGGGAAGAGATTGGAGCTACTGTAACTGTGTTTTGTGGGCAAAGTCTCTGTTATATAGGTTGCCCACTGCATAAATAAGCCCAGCAGCTAAATCTATCAGTGCATGTTTAAATATTGGGGAGGAAAGGGGGGGTGGGGCGGCAGCAAAAAGGGCTTATGTTGGAGTATAAAGAATATAGAAACGAAGGCATCATTTTTCTAAAGGTTAATGGGAGCCAGATAATGTCACTCTCATATTAAGGAGCTTTCATACCAAGAAAAATTGATTTTCCTGTGCTTTGGCATACTATGAGTCTCAAGTTTCAGTTGCCAAAATGCCCATATAGGAAGTCTTTTCCTGTACCTGTTTGAAAGCCCGAAGCAGTAATTTGGCAGGTGGATAGGATAATCTCAGTGCTGTACTGTGCTCTGATTTAGAAACAAGAAAGCAGAAGCTGCAGAGCGATAGCCTGGATTTTTCCATTGCCTAGCCCTTCCCTCGTTACCTGTCATCCTTTAACACTTGCCTCACCGTACTTGGGTGTAGATGACTACTGAGACTGCTAAGCAGTGAAGCATACTTGAAAAAAACCTGGTGTTTTCAGGCTGCAACAGCCAAATCCTACAAGGACCTGGGAGAGCATCTTGATTCTCAAGAAGTAGCTCTGATCACTAGAGAAGTCACAGATAACAATACTTAGATATCATCCAGGTGTTTTGAAAGTGAGTTATTTTTCCAAATATCAGCTGTACACTTAAGGACAGGGAGGAAGCAACGGAGGAAATAAAATGTATGGGGGCTGCAGTTGGGAGGGTGCTGTCTTAAAGCAAGGCTGGAAGAGTAGCCTGACGAGGGAGGTTGCACGTAGGAAGGGTGTCCGTGAAGCAGCCTCACACAGATGGCATGAGCTAGCTCCAAATGTCCTGGAACCACATTGTTCAGCTGCCCCAAGTCATTAGCTACACAGTGTCCCGTCTCAGCACCAAGGGCTGTCTAGCCATCAGGACTGTCTCAGAGATGATGACAACTGCAGTCCAGGGCCAGCTGATACCTGTGTCTCTATGTAAAGCTTGTATCTGCCTCTTCCTCTGGTTCTTCAAGCTATGATCACAAAATCCAGGTGCCAGGCTGGGCAATAGATGTCCCTGCAGCAGAACTGTAGCCATAGGGGCATCTGTAATGGCTGTCTGGGAGCTCTGTTCTGATGGTGAAGAAAATTCTCTTTGTTTTTAAATTAGCACCCCAGTTATGTCTTCAGATGAACATAAGAAAGCCTGTATAAAATGTGTCTTTAGTAGATTTGATAAGTTGATTGCAAAGGGAAAAAAAAAAAAAAAGGAATTTAAATACACGTGTCTCTTTTCCTTCCTTTTTCCTCTTTCACCTTGCAGTGGTTGCATTTTTTGCCATTACCTCATCCCTTCTGCATCTTCATTTAAGCCATTCCCAAATAAGATTATGCATTTTAGAAGTAGAAGGTTAAAGCTGTACTATGTTTACTTGGTTTTATTTATTCTGGATTTAGAAAAAGAAAACCCCTTTTGATAAAGGCAGTATATCCAGGGCTTTCTGTTTCATATTATGAAGTATGCCGCTATGCACAGTTTGTTCTATTAAAAACTTAAATTAAAAATCCAAGTTGGGATCACTCAGAGGGGACCTTGGGAAACATTACTGGTTTTCTTGCTAACTATAGAACTTCCTTGAACAATAGATCTGGGAGAATCAAAAGCTTTAAAAGCATCTAGGTGGAGTTATTTAGTGTTATGGTCATTTCTCATTTGTTACTTGCATGCTTGTACTTCTGTCTGGTTTTGGAACTGCTGTACCATTTTAGTGACTGGGGGAGATAAAACAACAATGATGGCTTCAGGGGGAGTATGTGTGTGTTTATTATGTGCAGTTTTTCTCTGAAATGCTCTTCCAACACCTCAGCTGTTATGAATGAAGCAGGAGAAATACACATTTCTCTACTTGTAGGTTTCTGCTGGTAAATTAAAAATATATAATAATATTCTTTTCAAGTATGGGGCTAATATGTGCCAGCTCTCACCTATGCATCTCCCCATCATGAACGAATCTATTTGATTAATTCTTTTCCAGAAGTAAAACAGATCGCAGTGATTCCACTACAGTGTTCTGATATTGCGCATTATTGAAATATTTCAGTATTTTCTTACAAGGGCACCAACCAACTGAGGTGCAAAGTGTGACCAACCTTTGCTGTAGCAGGAACTACAGAAAGTCCATTATTTTTTAAGAACTAGTTAACATCATGCAGAATTTTCCTTCTCTGCATAGCAAGGGTAGACTAAAAAGACAAAATGGGGCAAAAGGATCTTTGGCTTTTTTCTGTGTGAATCTCTTTGCTGAGGGTGTTTAAAACCTTTGCTACCTTGATCTGGTAGCTTAAGATCTGCTACACAGAGAAATCTTAATACTGCAACTCTCGTTTCTTGATTCTGGATGTGAGTTGGTCTATCTCCCATATTCAGGTGTCACACTGATCAAATATGTGGTTTGAAGAAATACCAATTCTGATAGATAAAGAACATTTTCCATAAGAGATGGAGCATTTGTGGGTATATGACTGTTGAAGTTTCACACTTTGAAGGATCTGGGAGAATATGTCATTAGGGTGCCATCAATTTTAGTCCTTTACCTATAAGATGATGTAAACTGGCTCAGTGGACTAGTGTATGCATTAAGGGCTGATCCTGCAAGGTACTGAGCACTGTCTCCTTACTCTGCATAAGCAAGTGCTTGGCTTTTGGCCTGTGGTCAGTAGCTGTGAAGTCAGTAAGGTGATGCACATGTTTAGAGCTCAGTATGCTCTTGCCTAGGCTGTGTCCGATAGGGCGTGACATTTTGTCAGCTGTAGCAGTGAGCACATGAGGCTGGCAGGTCAGCTTTAGTATAGCCATCTCTTGCTCAGAACAGATCAAAAATCAAACAAGAGCATGGCTGGAAGCCTGATCCTCTTGACCTTGTAGTGCTTTGCAGATTAGGTCTTGAGTCTAGATAATCTTGAAACTTGTAATTCATGCTGTTTCTAAACGTGTACAGTAGTATAGGGCTGAGCTGTCACTGCTGACTTGAGAGACCATCTTGCAGAGAATACAAACAGAAAAGTATGGTATTATGGATATTATGTTTGTATCAAATAACACTTTGATAGAAAAGAATCCAGTTCAATTTGTACTGGAAACCCTGTTTCCTACGTGATGGATTCCCTTCCTGCCTCAAATGGAAGTTGGAGTCATGTTATTTACCTCTGTGCTATTTTTACCTGCTTCCAACTGTGATGCTCGCTTTAATAGCAAGCATTTTACAGTATTGTTAATATTTCCATCTTATAAGACTCCCGTGGGTTCCATCACATCAGATGACTTCTGTGAAAATCAGCAGAATTTTAATTGGCTTGGTTCATTCAAGTCAGTGGTGGATGTGCTGCCTTCACTTGTACTTTCCTTTGAATTTCAGTTTTGTTTCCCCACGGCTGTTGTGCTGTTGGCTTTGTCGGGGCATAAATTCAGACGAACACATTTATGACCAGCCTCATGTCAGATACGATTGAATTATGCTATATTTAAAATAACTTCCCAAATGGGTTGATGACTTTAATCATCCAGCAACTTGAGCTATTGACTTACAGTGTTATCAAAACTTGTTTCACGATTCTTTGTTACATTTAAAAGGTTGGTCTCCATTTTGTTTCCCTGGATTAAAATTTCATGTGGTTGATGCTGGTTGCATTGTAATATAACCTGATCTGGGGTTCTTTTATACAAGGCAATTTACAAACAAGTCCTAAGATCCTATGGTTTCTGCCTCAGAGATTCCTGATCCAGTAATTAATTAAGTCTTATGTGTGTCGGGACACTGACTGTCATAGCTATCAAACAGTAAGTTGATGCAGAGAAGTCCCATATAGAGAAGGTTGGTACAGGAAGATGATGTCAACCTGGGGTCTACTGTGTAATAACTATTCTGGCCAGAATAGTTATTGCACATAGTTTTCTCCTCAGACAAGTACTTGTACACAGAAGACGCTAATGAATGATACTATCTGCACAAATGAAAAAATACTAAAATGTGTGAATGTCTGCTTGCAGTGTTGGGGTTGGGAAATGTAACCTCTGACAGTGGCTCATGAATACAATATTAGTTTTGGAGCTCTTGTGGATTTTTGCAAACGCTTGCCAATCAAGCCTCGGAAGTAAAATATCTAAAATAGAAAGCATCTTAGAGTGATTGCGTGGGATAACTTTCCTCATGTAACTGGGGACACATTTATTCTGCTGGTGCTGTCTATATAGCTATTTTGCTGAAAGTATGCTTGGTATATTAATGTTTTTCACACTTGCAACTTCTGATAGATTGTGCTTCCTTGCTCTAGTTCGTGATTTTGCTTTCTGCAGATTGTCTCACAGTTACCCATGAGAAAAGGTAGATACCTTGAGAGGGTAGAAGAACCTCTGACCTGTACAGGTTTGCCACCATTGAAGTCAGATAGATTCTTCACATTTTCACAGTGGTGCAGATGCTGAAGTGCCTTTCTAGTGCAGCCTTCAACCTGTGCTTTCTTGAGGTAAGAAATCTTAAGGGGTGACTGGTAGATATGTTGCTTGTGGATATCCAAGTATGAAACAAATTGGTGGCAATGTACCTTCCCCTTTTTATTCTTAAAACCCACAAGACCTCATCCCAATTCACGGTAAAGGTTCTTGATGGTTTCATCATTCAGCCACAGTCTTTAAGGTTTTTCTAACTTTTTTTACTTTTTTTTTTTTTTTTTTCATCACTGAGAATGTTAGTTCTCCTTTTCAGTCAGAACTCATTCCTCTTCAGAACTTGTCAGTGATTTCTCCACTTTCACTTTAAAGATGCTTTTCCTGCTTCCTTTTGGAAGGGAGCTCAGTGACTTCTGAGCTGTAGGGTATATATATTACAGTATGTGTTCGTCCTAAACAGCTGGGAGTTAGTTACATGATGGCTTGGCCTATCATGACCTTAGTGCCTTAATTCTTGCAAGGAGTGGGAATAATTTATACTGATGCTAAGAAGTGGGACTTGTGTGTGTCTCCCCCGTTACCTCCTGATGGGAGTTATTCAGTTACCTATCATTTTATGTTGATATTTTAGCAGCTGTAGTGCAGGAGCTTAAATGAAGTCTGTGTGAAGTAGGATTTGGAGGTAATTAAAAGGAAGGCAATGCAGAAGAATGGGATAGGAATGAGAAGGAGGAGGTGGCAGCCGGGAAACTTCTGGGTGGGAGCATGATAACATCACTTGATCTTGCTGAATGGGATGCTCAGGTACTGATCCAATGTCTGAAGTGAATAAAACAGCTGAAGTTTTCCATTGTTACTACAGAGAGTCTGCTTCGCTTCTGCTCAAACCACATGTGGCTGGCTGCTAAGGTTCCTCTGCAATTTGAAAGTGGTCTGTGATCCCAAGACAGACTTGTTGGCCGATATAGAAAGAGCGATTTTTGGCCTCTATGAGTGAGTTACCACAGCAGTGATTTGAATTCCTAAACGCTTTCTAGAATTTATCGCATGCTTCTTCTAGAGGGATGACTTCTTTGCGCCTGGCCAATTTATAGTTCATACTGCAGATTTAGCATCACTTATTTTAAAACCAGGCACTTTCCTGAACCATAAATGTCTTTAGAAAATAATCACAGGGAAATGTTTGGTGAAGATAAAATATAATACCATGTTATCATTATTTTGTGGCATTTTCCTGCCAGTTTTATTTCTCTGTAATATAGTTCCTTTTGTAAGACTCTGGCAAGCATAAATAGAGCAGAATCAACAGATCTAATTCAGTATAGTTCTTCCATAACTCAAATAATGCAAATTTAACCATTGCTAACTTACATTTATAACCATGTATGTTTACATGCTTCTGTTTAGAATGAATAAGCTAAAAAAAACCCAACCAAAACAAAACCAAGCTGCTGCATCCATTTCAAGCCTCTACTAACTGTCTGAAACAAAGGAAGCATCTACGCTGGTCACTTCTCACTTTCAACATAAAGTTGGGCATATGTGAGTGAATGTTATATGCATTTTACAAGTAAGGGAGCTGGGAAAAGAAAGTAAAAAACTTGCCATTTAAAGTTAATAATACAGAAACACTCCTTCTCTGTAACTTATAATGGTTTGCAAATAACAGTTTCACCCTTATGTTCTATTATGGTTTCTCACTGGTAGGATACGCTATTGGTGTAGAACTGTCTCTTCGAACAAAAATGAAATTAGAACTGTAATAGCATGGATTTAATGGCACAGACTAATAACTTCTAGTGGATCCAAGAGTGGGCATTTGGGAAAGCATGGCCTTGTCGCTAATGCAGACCTGGATTCCAGCCCTTGGACTATCATGGACATTGTTTGACTCTTGCTATGTACTACTTGGGCCCAGCCTTTTCAAAGCAGGGGTTGAAATTAGGAATGTGACATAGACCCACAGCGACTGACCACAAAGTATTCCTGGCTGCAACACCTTGCATGAGCTTGATTTCTGGGGAAAGGCCTGTGAAAGAAACTGCATGGACATCCTTTTATGACCAGCTATTTACAAAATGTGGCAATGGCTATGTCTGCATGATGGCTTAGACCTTTCCTGAACTTGAAAAGCCTTACAATGCCTTGTGGCCAGACAGGGCAATCCCTTGGTCTCTCCAAGTTTCATCCCACTGTTTCCACTCTGCCTGCCTGTGAACACAAGGCTGGCACCTGAGAATGTCCAGCTGTGCTCCACAGAGCACCATGTTGGGTGTAAAATGTAGCCAGGATGGAATTCCTGAATAGGAGCTTCCCTGATCCATGCTGTGATTGTGTGGAGATCACTGAGGCAGACTGCTGGTGCTGCTCTGTTCCCCATGGGCAAGCACGACTCTCCACTGCTGTCCAGGAGCCCAGGGCAAGCATAGCTAGTGAAAGAGTGTGACTGAACCTGCGTTTCAGGAAATAAATCATCAGAACCATTTCGGAATATGTCTTTAAAAAAATTATTATTTTCCTGTAGGGACTCTTTAATCCTAAAATTACTTGTATATACTTACATATTTTACCTTCTTTTCAATGGTAAGTCATTGTGGAGGTATGAGTGGTAAGAAGGATGCATCGTCAATACTAGAGCATCCAGTATCTGCCACACGATTGGACTTAAGCAATATAAATGTAAGGCTTAGAAACCAATTCATAGTGCTTGATTGAGAGTTCAAGCTGAATTACTTACAGGCATGTCCAAGTAGATGCAGTCAGTGTACTGATGTGTGCCTGCTCTTTATACTGGGGAGGAAAAGATAAACTTGAGTGAGTAGTCAGCATTTCAGCAAATCTCTTCACCTGTGAAATGTCATTGCTAAATATGCTTGCCAGTGCTCCCTTTGTAATCTTGCAAATATCAGACTGCCGAATTAGAAGGGAATTTTTTTGACTGAAGGAGAGGGAAGGAGAGACATTCTGGAGAAGGGCTTTCATGCTTCATGACTTCATAACTTCCTGATCTACTCCTGGGAAAGGACACTGATACCAGTATATTTCAAGACTTTTTTAACTGTTTTTTTTTGGTTGTTTTTTTTTTTTTTCCTGTTTTATTATTTCCTACTTCTGTACTCAAGAACTTTCCTCTCTGTTTTGCTTAAATCAGGTTCCTGGGGATTTTGTTCTTTATGCTTCTCTATTTGAAGTAAACTGAAGAGTATCTGACAGCTTTGGGTGCTCTTGTGGTCAAATACATACATATTCCAAATGGAGGTGCATGTTAATAACTCCTTGAAGTGTCTGTAGTGCTGGACAGGTTTGAGGGGATCAGGAGGGATGGTGCCTTTCTCACGGTGCAAGACTGACCAGTATCATCAAGTGTCAATCTCTAAGTGAAATGTTTCTGTGGTTGTTAAGCTGGATCTCTGTTAAGGAGTAGATGGTAGAGAAATCCCACAGTCATGCCAACCTATTCTAGGCATCCAAAGAAGAGGTATTTTTTTCCTCATAAGTACTCACAGCCTGTCTCAGTGGGAACTGGTGTGATTTCCACCCCCCACCTCCCAGTCCAGTAGTTGTGCAAAATTAGGTTAAGAGTGCAACTTCCATGCCTTAGCATCACTAAAAAGAAAGTTGGTTTCTAAGATCTGTTGCAAGAGAGCATGCTGTTAGCAGATGCTGCCTATGGCACTTGCACGGATCCAAGGTGCCTCTGGAGTCAGGCCTTGCAATCTCTCTGTAAACCTCTGCCTGCTGATAAAGCAATATTTGAAGCTCCAGGAGTCATGATGATTTTATTATGAAAGAGTAAATCAGAAGAAATGCAATTTCTCAACCTGCCCCCTGAAGCTCTATTGGGTAAACCACCTGTTTTTATTTCCAAAGGGCCTGGCACTTGGTGGTCTTGAAATGTACAGGAAAAAAAACCTGCCTTCCCTCCAGTTTTCTCAATGCTGACTGTTTTCAGTGGATATGCCTCCCATTTGTATTAAGGCAAGAGCAATCTATGTCCTTGTCTAAATGTGCAAGGTGAATGCTGGTTGCCAGTGCCTCCATTCCCTGTTACCGTGTCAAGTCAAGGGACAGCCTCTTGTTGGCAGAGAGGAGGTGGCTGCTTTTCCTAAAATGACATAGCACTATGTGTATCCATTCCCTTTGCAATGAAGACTGCTGAAGCCCTCTTAAAATTTACCAGTGACTTTTCATAGCAGCCTTTATGTGTGGTTACCTGTGATTCTGTGGTGCTGTACTCTGTTCCCACTATGAAATCCATTATATCCATTTCACTTTAATGCATATGGGTTGCTGTGGCAATCCACCTTACACAGAATTACATCCTTTTTTAGTTCAGAAACTTATATCACTGAGTGAAAAACTGCCTTGCACAACCTTGTTCACTGTATCTGAATAAAAGACCAGAGACGGCTGTTCTTCAACATCTTCGGTCATTTTTGCTGTGCAGGAAAATATTCTTATGCTTAGCATACTTCTCTGATGCCATTAATTTATGTCCTATTGAAATGAGGTATCAGAATGTGGGAAGTCATTTTGGGTGTGGCCTGATGGTTTCTGTAGGTTTTCAGTATCTGGGAAGTTTCTTGGTATAGGGTATGGCTTACTTCATGCATTCATTTTCATTTTTAATTAGATAGTTGACTTTTATGGCAAATGCATTCCAGCCTTAACTGGAAAATTTGATAGTAATATTCATAATAAAGGGTAGATATGCTTCCCAGATGGATTTTTGTAGTTCTTTTCTCAACCCATCTTTCATTCTATGAAATAACCTTATGTGACCCCCCCCCCCCA
>NW_020799097.1:110616059-110627479 GCF_003259725.1 Athene cunicularia | reverse complement strand
TTTTTTTTTTTTTTTTTTTTTTTTTTTTTTTCCTCCAGTGAATGTACTTACTCAGCCTGTTTGCTGTCACTTTGAAATGTCAGAGATGCCATTTGGACATTACTTTGCAGGAAAACAATGACAGGTCAAGAAACCCATAGGTTTTAAAGAAGCAGAGCTCTAGTATAGTTCAATGTATCTCAATATCTAAATGACATCAGGTATCAAGTTAGACAAGGACATACATTTCACAGTAACAAAGATGAAATGGCTGAGCCAGCTTGTGCTTGCTGCTCAGGTATGTAATATCCTACCTACTTAAACCTTTTTCATTCCATATTCAGGTTGAAGAATAGTTCATAGCATGAATATTAGCTGTTGTCAGTAAATCAGAAACACTCTGAAAGTTATTACTGAAAATGTCTACTTCTGCTTTTTGACTAGAGTAGACACACCTAGCCCTATTAAGTTAATAAATGTATAATAGGATCCTTACAAGGAAGGTATGGTATTTGTAACTGTTCTCTGAAAATAAAGCATAGAATATGTAAGCTTACACAGCAAGAGATAATAAGAAGAATTTGATATTCTCTAATCTTTTTCACTTATTTCTACCAGGCTCCAAACAGATTTAATTAGACTATCACAATTATAGTATACGGTGGTACTGAAAATCCTGTTTTGTAGCTTGGAGGCAACCTTTGAATCTGCCACTAATTAAACATATGCAGTCTGATTGTGTACGCCTTGGGATCTGAATTTTAAGGCTTTGATTTTTGGTATGGCAGAATAACACTGCCAGTGTAAATGGTGGTCAGTCTTGCAGTGGAGAAAGCAACTACGTGGGTCACAGGGGAACAGAGAACTGGGACTTGAATATTTCCTTTTTCCCTGGAACTGGGAGTCCTTGTTACTCTGTCTCCAGGGTCCTCACCTTTGCCAGCAGGACGGGGAAACCCTCCGAGATGCTGCAGACACTAGATGGTGCTTTCAGCCTGGCAGTGAGGAGCTGGGCAGGCAGCAGAAGGGCTTGAGAGGGTTGAGGGGCAGCGCCCTGCCAGCCCCTGCTCCTGGAGAGGGGGTGTTGGAGGGTTACTGCAGTTTGCCACCGCTTTTAAAAACCCTGCTTGGTGTCCTGGGTTTAGGTAGAGTTTCCTCCCCTCCTCCCCTCCCCGTGAAGATGCTCCTGGCTGTTGTCCCTGTTCGCAGATGAGGATGGAGATTGAAGTGCACTCTGACCTTTGGAGGATGATCCTTCCAGTTTTTCTTGGAGTCCTGGGAGTGTTATCCCTCTAGAATTGCCACCTGCTTTGTCCTCCTGATTTCTTCCACCCCTTAGATCACACTGGCTTTCTAGACAACTGGATGTAAGCTGATTTCTCTTAAAAGGCTTTTCACATCTTCGAATTGAAAATTTAAAATAGCTCGGGCTAGTTAAGAAAGTGTGATTCCAGTGGGCTTTGCTCCTCCACTGAGACCTCCTGCCCAGACAACGCAGGTCTGGCTTTGGCTGATGGAATGTTCATTGCAGGTAGTGAAATAATCAGTTATGCTAACAGCTGCTTGTGGAAGAAAAGAGTTTACAAAACTTACGTTCATCTATAGAAGGAAGAAAATCTATTAAAATTATAGGTGGGCTTGCAGCCTGAACACAGCAGCCTCCAGCTGCAAGTCTGTCATGAGTGACAGTGCAAGGCACGATTTGGAGCAATGATGACTCATTGTCAGTGACAGCAAATTAGTAACGCAATATTGTCAAGACTCCCTTTACTGATACCATAGGCTGTAGAAGCCCAAAATATGACAGCTTTCACTTTAGTACTAGCATATGGCTGTTGGTTCACTTTTACCTCTTATTTTGAAAGGACTTACCATGTGGTTTTGAGGCCATCAATCATGGTCTAATTTTTAGAAACAGAAGTGAGCTATGAATGCAAAATGCATGTTTTGACCCCCAGTATGTGATGGCAAGCTGATGTGCGTAGCCTTGGGAGAGGTGCATGAGGCTTTGCTATTCAAGCCAAGGACTGAGTGACTCTCAAGTGTTGTTTGAGAGTGCTAAGCTAGGAGCACGTTCTGGAATAAACTGGTTTTCCAGAAGCTGATCAGCAAGAACCTGCTGTAATTCAGGCCCCTCAAATGTGTTTAAAATCAGGTGCTGAAGTTGTTACCTTAAAAATATCAGATGTTCTGTTTTCATTTTTTAGTGTGTTTCAAAATTATCATATTTTCTTACTGCTCCCAAGATCTGAAAATAATTTGATGTGTGTTTCCTGAATTGCTTTGAAAGTGTTCTCAGCCTCTTCAGACCTCACTTTCTCTCTTTTCTTACAAAAGTCAACTGCTCGGGCTTGGAGTTTGAATTTTATACTGACTGGATGAGACATTTTTGGAGAGCAGAAGAGTTTCTCTTGCTGAGTGACTTCTGGCACGCACTGTGTGAGTTTGTGAACCAGCATAAAATGTCCTTTTGGTAAATACCTGAGCATAAAAATGCATTTGTCCTATGTATTCACACTTACTGCAGTAATTTAATGAAAGGAAATATTAAGAATTACGACATGAAAGAATAAGAGGTGCTTCTATACATGGACAGGTATTCTTGTCACTTTACTTAGCTGTACCAAATGACTTCAAATGTCTTTCAATGTCCTTAAAACCTTTTCTTGGGGAGGGAGTGCCACTGAGTGTCCAGATAGGGAGCAATTATGTATATGAGTTGTTTCAAGAAGTGGGTGGGTGTAGCTCATGGTGCCTGTGAAGGGTTTGAAGCCTGCAACATTTGTCTCTGTGGCTGGGTGCAGACAGGTCACTGTGTGACACTAAACAGTGAAGCACAGCTTGGGATTCAAAGAGAGGACATGTTTGTGTGCCTGGCCCCATGGCTTCTGCTTGCATGAAAATTCTTTTTAACCTTTTATTAACTACAGAAAACAGAAAAAAAAAAATCAAGTGCTTGAAAGAAGAAGAGAATTTTTATTTGCGGCGGGAGGAGGGGAAATCTGTTTGACAGCTTTTTGAAGTCCTGGTATACGTCTAACCTTTGCCTGCAGAGGCACTGAGAATAAAGTGAGCTGAAGTGCATGTTGCTATAAACTTATCTTGGTCTTCTGAGACCAAAACAAGAGAAACTGGTGAAAGGAGAGGGAGCAAAAGTGTAAGGCAGAGGCAGAAAGTGGGGTTCCTGCCTGGAGCATGGGCTCTTTGCCACCGCCTGCCTGCGGGTGGGGGGCCAGTGCTGCCAGTGTTCTCACCAGCCTCCCCAGACCCCCCAGCAGTGGTGCTGCTCTGCCGGAGGCACTGCTCCAGGCAGTCCCTGCATGGTTCTCCTAGCCAGGGCAAGAGAGGCAGCCTTGGCCAGCTAAGCTGTTTTTCCATTAAGTTTAAAAGGGGAAAATAGAGGAAGACGGAAGGAATGAAGCAAGGAAGAATTGCTCCCCTGGAGGGCTGGAATGACTGCACCAATATGTATCTCCTATGGCAAATTGTGCTGGAGGTCTGGTGGCAGCTAGTGGAGGTGAGATGGTTTCTGGGTTAGTCTCTGGCCTGGCTATGCCATCTTTAATGATTGGAATATATCTTTAATGATCGAGATAAGAGGATCTTATAGTAAATCTTCGATTTGGGTGAGTAATGGAGTGGCAAACTGCACCTCTATTTCCACCTGATCTCCTGAATGGTTTGGCACAGCCCTTCTTTCCCTCAGGCTTTAGTCTTTATTCCCCAAAAGACTCCCAAAAAGTGGGATGAGCCCATAGGTTGTTTTTGGTTAGCAATGAGGTCTAATATCAGATTCCCAAATTGTAGTCTCTGAATTTTAATTCTCTTGTATTACATGTTTCTAGTGGCTATATTAATGTAATGCAGAAGTAAACCTTTTGTCTGGAATAATTTAGTGATCTAGTTTTCTTTACATAATTCTGCGGTGCTCACTTGTTAGAATTATCTGTGATGCTCTAGGAAATAACTTTTGTTTTCAATGCTACAATTGCTATGTTTTATTTTTGCAGTGGTGGAGTAGGTTTTGTTTAATCAGAACTGTTGATTCACCTCATTTACTCCTCACTTTCATCAATTTCTCCCTGTTGCATCCAGAGTTCAGTAACTTAATTTAGCTAGAAGTTGTCATTCGGAAAGCATGGTGTTTTCTGGTGCAGGTCTCAATTTGGATCATTCCTTCAGAAAAGCTTTTCCAGTGGATAATTACCCTCACTGTGAAAAATGCCTTATTTGTAATTTGAATAATCTGAGTTAATTTGGCCTGCTGGTTTTTGTTGTATTTATTTCTTCTAGATGGAAAAAAACCCTTAATACCTAGTATTACCCTTGAGAGGGACCATCTTGAAACTGGAGGGTAAGGGTTGTTACAGCCCGAGAAGCAGGGCTGGGAGAGGAGGGCTGGAATGTGGGTGGTGAGGGCTTGTGCTCAGTGCAGTGCTGCACCCCTAGCTCCTGACTGGGAAGCAGGTGCAGTGTGTCACCTACAACGCAATGTCCACCCACTTTTGCCTTTTATTCCTGCCCATGATAATTAGTTTTCTTGTCAAAACTGTAGTAGGTAATAACCCAAATGTGCCTGAACTAGTGCTCATGCAAATATTGGCCTTCCAACAGAGCAGTTCTCATTGTAAGCTTTGTAGATACTTATATCTCATGGAAAATGGAGAGACTGAGCCTTGTTATGGTGATTGATGTCTTAATTTTTCAGTACTTAAACTTTCAGTGGGTGACCAAGTTTTTTCTTTTGTGCTTGAGAGGAGATCTCTTACTAATAGCCGTGCCTCATTTAGCCTCCTTCTGACTTTTCCTAATTATATGTGCAAAAATATCATGGCAGGTGATTGGTTAACTGAACTAAATTCAGTTTTTATTTTAGCTAAGTGAAAGACAGTTTTTATCATGCTACTGATACCGTCGTACTTGTTGCACTATACGCATATATGCATATTGCCACTTTGCTGTGAAATAGAGATGATGTGTCATCCTTACGCTGGTCAAACATCTATTCACTGATCCTGATGGAGGCAAAAGGTGCTTCCTATCTTTTGCTAGGGACAGATTAATTTTCTTTCTGAAATTAGGTTTAGAGTTAAGTGCAGGTGAATTGTCCTGAGTATCTTAAAAGTGTTGAACTAAGACTTCTAGAACAGGCGGTTACAATCTCTGTAGGACCTGCTCAATCTGGAGATGTTATCTTTTGTAAAAGGAATAAAACTTTCTGGAAAGTTCATTGCTGACACTGAAGCACTCCTCTGCGGCTCTGCCTGTGAGGGAGCTGCTCTGCAAGGCCAGGGATGAGCTGGGAGCCAAAGGAGCTGGTAGCAGGGTCCAGCAGCCCCAGACGAGGGCTGGGGTCCATCCAGGGCATCAGCAGCAGGAGTGACAGGAGCAGCGGGGCAGGAAGGGGGAGGTGGTTCAAGGTCTATCCAGGAGACGGGGACGAAGGCAGGTGACAACACAGCTCAGATGAGGAGTGGGGATGCAGCCTAAGCTTAACCAGAGCTTCTGCATTGTGGGCAAAGGTCTGGTTGGGGTCCCAGGCGAGGATGGTCAGGGTGATTGAGGACCTGCTAGCGCATTCAGGGCTCTGACACTATTTAGTTACCCTGTGTGGGTATGTGCATGTGTGTAGGGAAATGCTTTCATTAAGTCAGTTATTTGTGATTGATTTTCTGATTGCATTTAAGAAAAGAAAGAGCTAGATAGACACAGACTCTTCCTGCATGGGGGACATGTAGGTCTTACTGGCCAACTCCCAGGTACCACCTCATCCACCTCCCATTGGTCAGCTGCTGACTGCAGCCACCAAACTCCCTGGCTGGCACAGTGTCAGCCAGGTAGGTGCTGGGACTAGATAGAAAAAGAGATTCAGCCTGAAGCTGTGTGAAAGAAATAGCATTGTGAGCAAAGTGCATCTCTGAATCTAGGGTTATGGGTAGGAGAGGAAACAGTGTTTGATGTTGGGTGGAAAAAGGAGGGTATATTCAGTGCAGAAGTATTAATTTGGCTAGTAATTACAGTAGATATATTTTGTACTGCTTCTTACCCTTTGATTTATTGTTTGCAATTACAAGCTGCAGTTAACAATTCCAGGTTATTTTGCATGCATGGTTCGAACCAGAGCAATGGGCTCGCCTTTGTGGAGTCTGATAGAATAGGTAATTATTTGGGTCATCCATATTTGAAAGAAAAAGTACAGGCAAGGAAGGAACAAAGCCATTTTGGTTATCACTAACACAATGTAATCCCTTCTACAAATAAT
The DNA here is from genome assembly GCF_003259725.1 of Athene cunicularia. NCBI lineage: Eukaryota > Metazoa > Chordata > Aves > Strigiformes > Strigidae > Athene > Athene cunicularia. Next base: position 110,621,238 of record NW_020799097.1, on the reverse strand, counting down.
TACTGGTTTCCACCTCCTTCTCTTGGGGCTTAAACTAATTGCTGTGTTAGCAGACTACAGGCTGAGTTCAAAAGGCTAGTGCTTATGCAGCTGGTTCTGGAGGGAGGGAGGAACAAGAGAACTCAAAGACAATGAAAAAGAAGGAATTTTGGGATTATATTGTCACAAACACTTGTCATGAGTGATTTTGGTTGATTCTCAAATGAATGGCTTGTGCAGATTATTGCTAGCTCCCTTTTTTGGTTTGTCAGACATTTTCAGCAACCAGTATAGCGTTGCTTCTTGCTGCCCTTTTGCGTAGTCACTGCCAAGTCAGGTTACTGCTTATTTCCAGCTCCCCAGTAAATATCTGCTGAGCCTTAGTGACGTTCTAAAATTTTACAGGGGCATTGCCAATTTGTGAAGCAGGGAATAAGCACCAAGTTTTGCTGTTGAAGGGACAGTGTATGCTGCAAAAGCAGGGAACAGAGAAAATGTGCAGCAGAAGCAGCAAAGATCCAAAGATGAGCATATGGTATAAAATAAACTAGCCCTAGCTGATGAAACTCTCTGCAGCATGGTTATGCTGAGGGTTTCAGGATGCAGGGAATAACAATATGCATATAGGGCACTCTGATTCAGTATCACATCCACACTTGACAAGCAGGGTAAATGTTCCCCAAGAAACCAGCACTACCTCCATAGTCATGAAGGGCTTTGTTTGGAAATGGTAATGCACCACCAACATGGATCAACAGCTGTGCATGCTTTAATTTAAATTAATCTGGGAAAGAGTAGAATACTGTGGTAACTTGGGAGCTATTTTGGACTCTTGGATAAACACCATTTAGACCTGTGTAAATTTGTAGGAGTTATTCTGACAAAAGTACTATTTACCCAAGTTAATATGTGCTTTATTTTGGTGCGTGCTCTATATGTATTTGATCAGTTTGCATACTGTTTACTTAAACTGTAGCTCCAACGCTTGCAAGACATCTAGGCCACTGGATATAGTGTATTTTTAGTTTGATCTCTGACTTGTAGTTAAGACAGACAGTGCTAATGGGTTGAAAACATTTAACATGAGTAATTTTGAGTGACAGATTGCCTGACCTATTTCTCCCTAGAGTCAGAACAATCATACAGGAGAAGCTCCTTAGATGTTTAATCCATTGGGTTAGGGACTCTCTGCTGTGAGAGAGAAGTAAATATGCCTGGGGTAATGGTTTCCTTCTTCCTTTTAAAATATGCTATTTGATAGGTGCTTATGATACTGACCCTCACATACACATTAAAAAGCCTGTGCTAATATTTCTGATGGGTGCTGCTTTTTTTCTCTATTTTCCTTGAAGTACAGTTCCTAGTGGTGGCCCTTCGATTCCCCTGAGAGTCAGGAGGAGTCTTTTTAATATTCAATAAATATTCTTGGCAGTATAAAACTTACTAGAGTCATCCATCTTGCGAGACAATCTTGACAAGCCATGCGTGAATATAGGTTAGTAATTATTAATTCCAGGTCAGAAAGAGGTGAGAAATAATGGAGAAAAATCACACTTTCTATTTTGGTTCAGGGATTTTTTGTGTGTATGCCAGTGAATGGGAGAATAAGGGACACCAGAATAGTCCTGGTGTGTGGTGTCCTTTACCCTACCCCACCCCTCACTATTCATCCATTTTATCTATAGAAAAGGACATTATTTTTTTCTTCCAAATAACTTTGGAAAGTTTCATTTTTGTCCTGGTTTTGCAAGAAGTTCCTGGAGAAATGCTTAGGTTGAACTAAATGGTTTTCTTTTAGCCCAAGTTCCTTGAGACTCCTCCTTCACCCAGCTGCTAATTTCAGAGCTTGCTTGTGCTTGTCCCTCTCAGCTAGTTTCATTTGTTTGTTTTTCTGCATCTGCTCCTCTTTTTGTTGGTTAAACTAATATTGGACTGATTGCAGTGGGGCTAGAATGAGGGTTGGTAGTCAATGCCATAGATGACTCTTCCTTTGAATGACTCTGCTATGTATAATTTATTGCTTTTCCAGTGCTGTGTGCATGAGAGAGATGAAAAAGAAATGCTCTGTGGACTGCTTCATTGCTCGGTTTGCAGCGAGAAGAATTCAGTTCAAAAGGAAAAGGTATAGTCAACCTATGGCTTAAGCATGTGGTATTAGTAGGTGATGACAGGTAAGGAATCAGCAAATGTTCATCTACCACTATTAGTAGGTATTAATTTATACCATTTTAAGCAGTCATATCTTTGCTTATTTCCTCTATCAGCATGATCAGACAAATCGCAGTAGATCTTACTGTTCCTGCTTAAGGCTGTGTCAACATCCAGTGACGAGACTCCAAAAGTACGTGCTCTTCCAGAATGCAATCATATTTAAAATAACCATGTGAGTTGCCTCTTAATGAACTTTGTTGTTTTTGACACGATGGCTGGCACTCTGGATTCTCAGAGCATAATACTGCGAGAGGTTGTTCTCGTATGAGATGTGATGGAAGACTTTCACAAACCGGGAAGCCCTGCACTGCCTGACACTGCACTAAGATATTGCAACACCTGTCTGATGATCAGTACGACTTCACGCTCACTGCTGATAATGCCTATGTGGGGTTTGCAATCCCCGTGAAGACAATGCTGAGTAAGAGATACTAAACGCAGGAAAAGAGTCAGATGTAAGCCAGTGTCAGTTAGACAACAGGACAAAACTCACCCTGACAACTCTTTTGCTCTCGAGAAAGCAAAATAGTCACTTAACTGTGTAGCTGTCAAGTAATGTGCTAAACAGATACCAAAATAATTCTGTAGTCTTCTGAGCCTCAGCAGAGGGGATGACATTCCATGTTGCGTGCTGAAGCAATTAGGCCCTGTTGCACTGAACCGTGCCATTAGGTACTGAAACATGAGTCTGGTGTATACATCTGATGCCTTGCTCTGGCTAGTGAGGGGAAGAGCGCACAGCGAATGTGGAGGCAGGAATGCTCCAGCTATGGGTTGTTGGTCAGATTCCACAGCTGTATTGCTATGGTGTTGATAGGCCTTCAGCTGCCTGTGAACCCCAGCTTTGAGGCAGGCTGGGATGGTGGAATAGCTGCTTTGAAACAGCTTCTTTAATTCTTGCTTTAAAGCATCATGTTACTTGGTCATATACTTGGCATATAATATGACTATCTGGTTGCTTATACCGTTCTCCTGGATCTGAGTGTCTTTTTATAAAAAACTAGCTCTTCATATCGTGAAATAAATATGAAACAAGGCACTATCCTGTTTCTAGTACTTCAGGCAGGCTGAAAGGTCCTGTTTATTTTAACTCTGTGGCCCCAATAATACTGCTAGATGTACAAAGGCATTAGACTTTTGGTCCACAATCTTTCCAGAAGAAAAGCCAGGCTGAAGGACCCCCTTTATTGGATATACAGCCAGATACCAGGGTCAAGCTGCTACTTACTGACAATTTTTCTTGAATAAAATATTTCTTCTCTTAGATTTAGAGCTAATCCAGCCTGTGCCCAGGGTGCCCTTCTGCATCCCTTGTGAGTTAAGTGTTCCTTATGCTTCTTCCCTGAGAATATCCACCAAAGCTTCACGTTCCCTGTGCTCTCAAACCCTTGAGTCTCTCCTAGCAATTTTTGAAGGTGCAGAACTGCCACATTTCCTTATAAATTTGAACAATATTAATAGGGGCCATCAAGGATATCTTCTGATCTCCAGGTGGGTACAGAGGGGTGAAAGTGATGGGTAGCCATCTCTCAGGTGGGTGGGTCATGCTGGAGGTGTTTCCATGTGCCATTGTGTAGTTGCAGAGAAGACAATGGGAGGCTGTTACCCAGGGTTTGATACCGGTGTGCTGATAAACATAGTTTTTTAGCAGAACAAATTAGCTCCCCTGTATTAGCCAGCCTGAAATGGCTGTAGTGCTGTGCTCGGCTAACCCAAGCATGATTCTCTTCTCTGAGAGAAGCATTTCAATGTGATGGGCAAGAAGAGGGGTGAGGCAGGGCAGGAGGCCAGCGTGGGGGAAGTTCATGGTGGTGTGGGAAGGGGTTGCGCTGTGGTTTGGGGCATTGCTGCCGTAACAACCTCATAGTGCTCCCCTTGGGCCATGTTGCCCTTAGCAGAGTGCACTCCTGGGTCAAGAGTTGCCCTCTACAGATGAGCAGGTGCAGAGATGCTGACTATTCTTCTGCCAGGGCTGTACCGGGCTTATACCTCTGTGCAGTTAAGAAAGCTCTTGGATTATGAATGCAGTTGGTGATTTTCCTCAAACTTTGTGTTAGAGTGTGTTTTTCCTATTCTAGTGTCCCTAAAGCATGGTGTCAAGAAATGTAGTGTTTTGAGTCGCTACTTTCTAAAATAGGAAAACTTGATTCTTTTTGCATCCTTATAACATAACAGCAATATATATGTATATTTACTTCTTTAAAGATATCTCTTATGGGGCGAGACCCAAACCTGTTTCATGCTATTTAATCTTATTGTTTCGTATCATCCTGAGTATTAGGTCACACAGTAAATAAGATTAGGTGGAAACAAATATAGAGATAGAAACATTCTGAATTTCAGACTCTTTCTGACTCAAACTTAATTTATAAATCTGTTCTTGCTAATAGCATAGACACTGACAGCTCTGTATTTTAATTATATTAATTTAGTATAGTTTGTCTATATTTATAGCTGAAACTATCAAGCCCCAAATGGAGCTAAATGTCTATCATGTGAAATTTGTAATTTATTTAATTACAAGTTTTCTTTAACCTTAACCTGGGCTTCTGCCTGCAGTTTCATCTCTTTTTATACCAGTTTTGATTAGTAGCTCAGCTTGTCATTTGTATAATACTGTCAATTATCTTTTCTTCTTTAAAGAAGTCAGGAAATAAATCAAGTTTCTTTTGCTTGTCCAGAAATAGATTAACTAAAGGTTCCTTTAGCATAGAAATTCTTTATTTTAAGAATGTACATATATTGCCTTTGGTATACCTCAGCCTTTGCTTTATTGTCCCTCTTGAAAGCAAAGTAAAACGAATGTGAATCAGATTTTCAAACCTAATGTATTTGAGGAAACTGGTGGGAGCGATGTGCTCAGAAATATAATAGCTGTTTTGATGTTTTAATATGTCATTAAATGCAGAATAATTAAGTGTAATTCAGGTAATTATTAAGATTAGGTAGTCCAAGTCCACAAAAGATTTTTTTTTTTGGGGGGGGGGGG
>NW_020799097.1:110609085-110616009 GCF_003259725.1 Athene cunicularia | reverse complement strand
CGGGGTGTGGCAGGAAGAGATATGGAGGGTATGGGAGGGAAGCTATGCTGATGTGAATGACAGTGGGAGGCTGGCATTTGTTAGAGATCTAAATGTGGGATTTAAAATGATCTAAAGGGACAAACTTTTGTGTATCCACTACTTATACACAAACTGTATTATATATATTGTAACCGTGTCCTGGTGACAGCACAACAAAAAATGATGGGTTTTTCAGATGATGTGGAGTACACAGAACAGAATATTACGTTGTCATAATTCCCATTTTTTTTTCCTATGTCCTAACACCACATTTCCCAATCCACTGCCACCTGTGTTTTTGCAGGACTTTACCTGGGAGGCTGAGGGGGGCTTTGGAAAAGGTGGAACGTGACCTGGATGGCAGGTGCACAGTATTTTAGATAAATTGATGAAGCAAGGTGCAAATCTGGGTCATGATGGCTGTTACCCAGGTAAGATGCAGCTTTGCTCCGGTCAAAAGTTTGGGCGATGTCAGCTGAGTGCAACAGGTGGGCAATGATGGCTAAAGGGTCTGGAGCTGGATCAGAAGGTAAGAAGCATCCTGGAGAGAGGAGTGAGGGCTCTGGGTCAAACAACAAGATGAATTTGGGAGCTTGAGCTGCTAGGGGCTGGCTGAAAAGAACTTGGGCAGAAATAGCAGACATGGTCTACCTGTGTTTACCTGGCTGATGGGGAGTGGTGTTGAAAAGCTGTGAAACTGGCAGTGAAGAAATGGAGTTGTGGACACAGAGGATAGTTTGGGAAAGTTGCAGAACTGTGGATGATATCCCCACTAGTTTAAGATAGGTACTGGAGTGCTAAACAGAATTTCCGATCAGCTTAAGAGGTGCTTAAATGCTATATGTGGCCACCACATTTTCCACTCCTAAAGGATAGTCTGAGGCTCCTGGGAAACCTTTCAAATCCAAGAGCTGTGAACTAAACAGTGAGAACAAATTAATAAGTAGCAGTCTGTCTATTTTGGAAACCTTTTGTGATCTCACTGGTCCCATAAACTTAGTCGACAGCCTGTGATATAGCCTCTCTGTCCTTGTGTGTACTGCGTGCCAGCACAGGGGGTCTCTGTCCTCATACCAAACTAGCTGTTGTAAGGGCACTGTGTACAGACATACTGGTTTCAAACAGCACTGCATCTCCGTGCACACAGTCTTCCTGACGCCCTGCCAAACTCCCCAGTTCGGTGGCGTCATTCTTCCTTCTGTGACTGCTGGAGGTTGCTGGGGATGCAACATCTTCCTGGGCATCCTCCCGCAAAAGCCTCTAGCCCCTCTAGCGGAGGCTTGTGAGGATGCTAAATAAGACGACACATCTCTGTCCCAGCTGGATCAATATTTGATTTGCTTTTAGGTCTGCCTGTCACAGAAGAACAAGTAGATAAATGATGTGAATTTCTGAGGAATATTCACAATACCAGCTGCCAAGGATGTCGCTTCTAAACACAGCGTCTGCTTGAGTGCGATGTCGCTCGGAGACCTCTGAGGTGTGGGATGTGTGCCTGGGCTGGTGGGAGCCCCTGGTTACCAAGTGCACATTTCCAGTGAATGAGTGACACCCTCAGGGCATTGCAGAACAGGTGGAGATAGGGTTTTGTTTCATCTGGGAAGCTTAGCTGCAGTCTGTAAATTAAAAAAAAAAAAAAAAAAAAAAAAAAAAAAAAAAAAAAAAAAAAAAAAAAAAATCCTCACAGGAAAAGAAATACAAATGCCTGCTAAGGCTGCATCTGCTTTCACTAATTTGCAAGATAGTAGACCTTCTGTGAGGGGGAAGATGTCCCTAAAGAAGTCTGTAGTGCTGGACTATAGTGCTTCAAGTCATTTAGGTTGGTCTTCAAAAGTGATATGGTGGGTTTGGTTTTTTGATTTGTTGTGTGGGGTTTTGTTTGTGTGTTTGTTGTTTTTTTTCTGTATCACTATAACATTCTGTTAGTGAGGCTACTTTTGGGCTGTTTCTTACTGCTGGCTTCATCTTTTCTCTATGGAGAAGGTTTCCTGAGCTGGGAGATGGGAAGCACGGGCTTGCCCAGAGCTTTCTGAGGTACAGTGGGAAGCCCCACGTTGAGTTTGGTGTGTGTGTGTGAGGTGATGAGCACGGGCAAACACCGTGGCAGGGTGCCTGAACAGCCACATCTCTGCCTGCTGATGGGAACTTCTCTGCCAAAGGGCCTATGCTTCCAAAACCAGCTGCTCCTTGTGTTGTTTGTTTGTTTGTTTATTTTTTCCCCTACTGAGAGCCCAGAGATGTGACTCCCCATCTCACTGAGCAGTTCTGAGGAGTGGAATCCTCTTATACTTAGTGTCAGACCAAAGAACTGATAGGAACAGGGGAGAGGTGGGCAGCAGGCAGGCAGTCAAGGGACAGGGAGACATAGGATTTACTTGACTGTTCATCCTTGGTGGGCTGCTGTTGTGTGAAGTTTAGATTATGAGTGTACAGTACATGGACACCTACACCTTAGAAGCTGCCTGACAGCCTGTTTACCTTTAGTCCCTGATGTCATGTTAAACCAATGGTATTTTGGCTGGAAAATGCCCCAAACATGCAACTACATTTTTATCTCCCTGCTTAGGAAATGTGAATCAATTTGAATTTGAAATCCGGGAAGACTCATCTGCATTTACCCTGACAGGTGACATACAGTGTTGCTTGAAATAGACTCCATGATGAAGAAAATGTGTTCGGAAAGGAGTAGATCACCATCTGGTTTGATTTTTGGGGTCTGACACGTATTCCACGTGGAAAGTGGATAATGTCCTTTTGGTTTGATACCTTGATTTTATCTGTGTAGCGAGGTGAGCTCTGAACTTCTGGCCAGCTTGTGCTGAATTGCTCAATCCTGACCTTCATCTGCACGAGCAAATGAATACAGGAGGAAAGAAATACTAACAGAAAAGAACCAAACCTGGAATAGCTGTAGGGGAAGGAATTTTAAATGATGGCACGGGCACTTTGCATTTGCAATTGAGTTTACTGCAAACCTGTTTAACTCAGAAATGCCATCCCTTCATACCAAACTCTGCAGTTAGTGTTTCTGATGACCTGGCTGCCTATATGTCACCTCTCTGTCAAAGAGCTAAAGGTGATTTCAGATTGAGGTTATCTCTGCCAGCTGCTGCCTAAAAGTGTAATAGACTTATCTGTGGAACTTGCATTTAGGTATTTTCTTTTAGCTGATTTAGGGCTTGATCCTGCCTGAGTGGGGGAAAAAGAGAAACGTCTCCTCCTTGCTGTATCTCTACATGCAAGGAGGATGCTCTTCTATTGGAGCAAGCTGCTCGCTGCTTTACTTTCTTCCTGTAGCCGATGTGTGGGGCAGGATGTTTGCAGGGCTGCGGTTAGGATACTGAAAGCTGGTTTAGTTTTGCTTGCTGTGGGGAGCTATCACTGCTGCTGCTGTGCAGCCGCAGCATCCAAAGCCCGAGAGTAAGTGGGGAAGTGTATTCTTCCGTGTGTCTTTGCAGAGCCTTGTGCCTGAGAGCAGCAAGGACTGGCTACTGTGCAAGGGGAGATGACCTGGGAGCTCACTGCAGACTGCAAACCAAGCAGGGCAGAGCTGGGGGTGGCCACCAGGTTCGGCCAAGAGTCCAGATTGCCAGGGAAATCACTGGTGATGAGGCAATCACAAGGTTGAGATGGGAAGCAGGGGTACCTGCTTGGGCACAGGGATGGTTGCAGTGCTAATGCACTGTAGCTCAGGTGGGGATCAAGGACACGAGCCTCGGTGTTAGAGCACTTCCCAAGCAAAACGGGGAGAAAACCAGCTGGGGCATTGTCCAGCAATTTCCACATAACAGCTTTTACCAGGGAGCTGATCTTGGGCTGTGATCTGAGCCAGGAATTTCAGGCTGTGTAACTCTTGCATCTCTCCCAGAGGGATGTGCCTTTTAAATAAATCCTTAATAGATCTGTTTACTGTTTTCATGTCTCTGTGTTTAGTCTACTTCCTTACAGTTAGCTGATACACGTAATAAAGGTAGTCGTAGTGCTTGTGAGGGTCATTTGATCCTGGCTCCCATAATTTTTTCCTTACTGCTGCACATCAGCTCTACTTTCTTGTCAATGAACCACAGTGTACTGCTCTGTATGACAGAGGCAGAGGTTTCTTCTTGAAAACAGGTGACTTTTGTGCCCAGCAAGCTAACTTGTTATGCATTTCTGTAAAAAAAGTATGTAAAAAAGGGAACAAACTTCTGCTTATTTTCATTTGTGTACACATTAAAACATTTTTATTTTTTGTCTTTCAAGCATAAAAACAAGAGAAAACTACTTACAGGCTTACCTGGAAGGCTATAGCTATTAGACTTTGATTAGTATTCCGTTTACTTATGTTGTTCTTTTTGAGAAATCATTTTATCTTACTGGGACATCAATTTTGGAGTAATTTCTGGACTCTGAAACTACTGTTCCTCTCTTTCAGGCACATTCATTGCATATATCTGATATTTTCAAAGAACTTGTAATTGTTAGAAAAGCAGACAGGGTAATTTGCTCAGCATTGTATTTTTATTTGCAAGTTTTTTTCTTGGTAACTGCTAATTATTACACTACTTGAAACAATTATTTAAGTGTTGCTTTCCGTTCCTAGCTGGCTGACTTCTTGTGCAGATTGTTCATTTAGGTACAGAAATTCCACCAAACCTATGGAGTCTCCTGCTTTCACAAACTGCCCGTCCTCTTATTCACATGATATAAATGGCTCACTTCTTTGTGACTGTAGCATGGATGAAATCACTGGGGAGAGTCTCTCAGAGGGGGAAAAATGGGCCTGCTGTATCAGCAGAAGGCAACATACCTCCTCTAAATTGCTAGAAAGCAAATTAGAGAAAACTGGAAACAACTTTGCTGAACTTTTTTTTTCCCCCCTCTGATTCCTTATAATTGTTGTTTGCATAGAACAACCTCCTCAACAATCTACATTAAGAGTTGATACCTCCTGTACCCTGCACTTTTTGCAGTAAACATTTGAGATTAATTTCAGTTAGCATCTGTTTAGGAGCTAGAGACATTATTCCAGCTGCCTCAGGGACAAGCATGAACACAGAGACCGACCCCTCTGGGGTCTCTTGCAGCTGCATGGGGTTTGTTGTGGGCTCAGCTGGTCCTAAGGGAGAGGAAAATGAAGAGACAGACATCAGGAGCTCTACCCTTTGACCCTCCATAGCCTTTCTAGGGTATCTTTCAAATCATCAACTGCTGATGAGATTTTCTTGGCTTCCCAACTTTTGGTCACTGCCAGAGCCATTTGCTGAGATCCTGCCCTCATCTGTGTTCTTTTTATTCCTCATTCCTCTTTCATCACCACTTTGTTTCCTCACTCTCCTAGTCATTTATGTTGAGTCTCTGAGAACATCACTTCTTTGTATACATGATTATAGCTTCTACATCCTAACTATATAGTATGTAATATTAATTACATAGTATTATATTAATATAATTATGTAGTATGTAATACTGTGTAAAAGGTATAAGCGTGCATTCAACAACATTATGTTCTTCAGGCCTGTTCTTTGGTTTTAGGCTTCTTTTATGATATGGCTTTGTTCAGAGATTTGTAGGAATGGACACTTTTTTCCCCATTCCCTGTTTCATTGCAGGGAGGAGTGATTGAGAACTCTGTTTGGAGCCAAGGTTTGAATCTGTGTTTAGTAGATAGGTAAGAGTGGTGTGGGTAGTTTCTTCTGTAAGTGTCCCAGTCAGAGCCATGTGGTAATAAATATGAGTGTAAAACTGGGATGTGCAATAAGGTGCCCACTGCATTATTTTGTTGTCTAGTGCCTTTCCCAGACCTCTTGGTGATGTCTCACTGCTGGTAGGAGAGTGCTTGATGACTTCGTCTTGGAAATATCCATGCTAGCCAGCCCAAGAAGAAAGTTCTAGCCTCATAGAAATTGTAAGTAAAACATATACACAAAAAGAATCTTCTTCCTCCTTTGTTGTTTTAGCTCCCCATTTCTGTGGAACAAGTTACGTTCACCCTGAACCAATCATTTGGTAACAAGAAAGCATATAGAGACCTCTAAACTTTCGTAACAGCTGAGACATACCTAGCATGGTTTTAAGTAGATTTTGAAGCGCCTGTTGCAGTCTGGATGTGGCAGCATGGAGCTGGTTGGATATGTATCTTGGATAGTTTTTGCAGCTCATGCTGAACCCTGTGACACATGGCTAGGATGATGATTTTTGGATGGATTTCCACTGCACTTGCAGTAGTCTCAGGAAACACAAATCACAAAGTCTTCCCTTGCCTTTTTCTTTTCTTGACTTAAGAGTTTTCTAAGAGTTGAAACTATACACTCATCTGAAGAGTTGGCATACCTGCCCAGGATATACTCTGTGACAAAGGATAGTTATGGGTTAATCTGTAGCCAGTTTAGTAAGTGATACTGTACTGATCCAGCAACACAGTGATGTACATATCTTTTTTCCTTTGATTGAGTAACAATTAGTCATATTTTCACTTTAGCTGTGTATTCTGCCCTACCAGTGTATCATGAGAAAAAACATAAAGCATGATCTAGCACAAGCACTTGAGTATATTGTTTGTTTACTCATCTAAAAAATCATTAAGAATTTGCAGTATTTGCTTTGAAATTAGAAGTTGACTATAATAAGTATCTCTTGCGCAGAGAGTAGAATTGAAGATACTTTGTATTGACTATCCTGAAAGAGAATTCGTCACCCATGTCTCCAAGGTAGAGGGGTTATACAATTAAGGGGAGTAGACAGTGAAGCTCAGGGTGTCGTATGGTAATTTATTTGTAAGTGCAGAAGTGAACAACAAAAGGGAGAATCTGCAACACCTGAGACAAATGCTGACCAAACAGATTATTTTCTGTTTCTGTTAATGGGAGGCTCTTAGAATAATCCATGGATGTCTTTAAGATGCTAAAAAAAAAAAAAAAAAAA